>NW_028274810.1:21674260-21997312 GCF_037043125.1 Eumetopias jubatus
GCCCACTAGATACAGGTGTAATATCCTACAAGTACATTATGAGAACGATGGAAACAAGTATCAATATCAATACTTATGGAGGCGCCTGGGTGGCTCAGTCATTAAGCGTCTGCCTTCGGCTCAGGTCGTGATCCCAGGGTCCTGGGATCGAGCCCCACATCGGGCTCCCTGCTCAGCAGGGGAGTCTGCTTCTCCCTCTCCTACTCCCCCTGCTCGTGTTCCCTCTCTCACTGTGTCTCTCTCTGTCAAATAAATAAATAAAATCTTAAAAAAAAAAATACTTATGGATGGCAGGAGTTTTCCCCATAAGATATAAATTCGAGTCTTGCATCAGGGTAGTCCTAGATTAGAGGGAAAGATACCACTCAAGATTCCTGAGTGCTTTTATTTTTTTTTTAAGATTTTATTTATTTATTCATGAGAGAGGGGGAGAGAGAGAGAGAAGCAGAGGGAGAAGCAGGCTCCCAAGGAGCAGGGAGCCCGATGCGGGACTCGATCCCAGGATCCTGGGATCATGACCTGAGCCGAAGGCAGACGCTTAACCATCTGAGCCACCCAGGCGCCCTCCTGAGTGCTTTTATGTCAACAGAGTTCATTCCCTCTGATAGATGACTAATGTCATAGACATCCTAAAAAAACTAATTTATGTGAACAGGGCACAATGAAATCAGCTACATAGACTTTCAAGGAGCTTGTAGTGCATCCAAAAAAATTGTTTAATTGATTTTCATAGCCATTAGGGTAAGACTGTTGTTTGTTCATATCTACTGTGAAGATTATAGCTTTGGTAGATGAACTGATCTACTGAAAGGGGCAGCTTTTTTTTTTTAAGATTTTATTTATTTATTTGACAGAGAGAGACAGAGCGAGAGAGGGAACACAAGCAGGGGGAGTGGGAGAGGGAGAAGCAGGCTTCCCGCCGAGCAGGGAGCCCGATGCAGGGCTCGATCCCAGGACCCTGGGATCATGACCTGAGCTGAAGGCAGAACGCTTAAAGACTGAGCCACCCAGGGGCCCCAGGGGCAGCTTTTAATCGGTTGCCACTATATTGGTCACAGATAGAAATGATATGACAAATGGGGTTGCCAACGGACACTTAGTTTATATTTCTTTTTATTCCATGTTTCCACTTGTCATAGGTTATTTGACTCAGAGATTTGTCTAATTCATGTAAGCAGCTCATATGCCCACACTAGTAGTCTTCCCTTATGTTTTCCATTATTTGTACCCTGTGTAAATGTTTTATCTTCTTCACTGTCTCTATGGATTAATGACCATTAATCCATAGAGACAGTGAAGTTGAAATGTGAGTTGAAATGTGTTTTGTCTTGAGTTTTCAACTCCTAAAAGAATGGTGAGTTGAAATGTGTTTTGTCTTGAGTTTTCAACTCCTAAAAGAATGGTGAACCCAATGTAATATAAGTCAATATTTAACATGCATATGTCTTATAATAACAAGATTCAATCCAATTTGGTTATTAGTACTTTAGGGTAGCATCTGTCTTCTAATTGCAATTTTAATGGTAGTCGGTCAAGCATGTCATCATCTGAGAACTTAAGAGATGGTATAAATAGATATGTAGTAAATGGTACACATCTACATATTAGCTAAGTATAAATACCCCTATATAATCAAAAGAATATTGCACTTCAAATCTGACATTCACACTACTTTTCAGGAAATCATAATGCGTATTTAGGTGTGGCACAGAAAATTATGCATTTATCTATAATCTACTGCTTACATGTATTTTTAAGGAGTGCCTAAGTGCATGTATTTAATATAACCTATATTTAAACATCAAGAAAGATAACATGAAATAAAAGATTCATTTTCTTGCTAACATGTTAAATTCAAATAAACTTACGGATTAATTATATAAAAATAGAGCAAATACTTATCACTAGGAAAAAGCAAGGATGAAGAAGCTCCTATGTAAACTGCAAAGGTAAAAAATATCGATTTGTTTATTTTTCCTGTTCCAAATTACTGAACTTCTAAGGCTATTAATGTAAAATTATAAATAGATACAACTCAATTTGATCTTTCATTACTGTATCAATTTCAGTTTTAGGCCAGCAATTGCCCAATATAAGAAAACTCATTCTTATAAAATTAACACAATATCGGAGCACCTGGGTGGCTCAGTCAGTTAAATGTTCAACTCTTGATTTCGGGTCAGGTCATGATCTCTGGGTGGTGGGATCCAGCCCCGCGATGGCCTCCGCGCTCAGCGTGCTGCCTGCTTGAGAATTCTCTCTCTCCCTCTGGCCCTACCCCCTCAAATAAATAAATTAATTAAATCTTAAAAAAATTAACACAATATTGTTTTCTCAAAAAGTTCATGTCTTTTCTCAAAACAAACTTATTTCTCATATTACCAACTACTTTTTATGCTTTATATACTCATTCATTATTTTATTTATTGAGAACCTAATATTCCTCATCTTATTTATTTTTTATGCCTCTCACGGTCCTCATGTTTTTGTGCCATCGTGGCACAAAACGTAGAAACTGCCCAAATATCCTTATTTTAAGCCCCCAGCCACAGAAGCATTCCTTGTTTCCAAATTGCTATTTTCTTCCCTTTGCCTCACCTCACTATTGAAGGACCATGTTTGCCTTAATGATTCCAGCTGAGGAAATGCAGGCAAACTACTTAGGCTAATATGTACTAAAACAACAATGAATAAACTACTGGACCCCAGTCGTTCCCTGTGTACCTTCTACTAAAAGCTAATGAAAGTTCATTCAAACACTACAATTCGGTGGGCTTGCCAACAAAATGATAGTGCAAAAGGCAGGACGTTAGGAATCTGAATGGATGCTGTTCTCCAGCACAACACAATCCCATGATATGGGTATGTTCCACCACTTCTGTCATTGTATGAAGGTGGTTCTGGAACCATATACTCTCTTCTTCGGAGGCCAGGTGTGCTCCTACAACCAGAACAAAGCTCCAGGATAGAGTCTCAGGTTTTAACAATGATTAGCCTTTAGTGGTAGAGTGTAGGGCTGTGGGCACATGAGAGGGTGGACACAGCATCTGTTCTGTAAAGGAACAGGGGTAGCAGGGATCAAGAATGACCTCATCACTGTCTTTTCCCACACTTGGGTGGATCTTCACAGGTAGGAAGGACTCATAGTTGCTCTAATGCATCAGCATTATTATTCCATTGACCCATCATCATCTTCACCCAAAGTGAAGTTCTGAGTTCTCTGTGCAAATCATTGGGTAGAAGAACATAAAAGAATAGAGAAATAGTATAGGCCTTCTAGGAACTCACTAGTAAGATAAGGGTTAAAAGTAATTACAAAAGAATAAATGCATAAATGGCAGCAGGAGATAAGTGTACTATGTAGCCTGGGTATTATTAATTCCCAGACATTTTAGCAACAATGAGCCTTAGATATTCGTCAGCCGAGGCCCATTATTGAGTCATAGAGAGGTTAAGTGGGTTATCCAATGCTGCATGACTTAAAACTGGCACCAAAACTCCTGATATTGACAACAAGTGCTGAAATTAATTAAAGAAAGTAACTTGGTCAATATAAAGCCAAAACAGGAAAAGAAGTCTCTGTTTCCCTTCAATACCTTCACCATTTTATGTTATGATAGCCAAAATCAATTGCAGTAGGGGAGTCTGTGTTCATCCTGTGAAAACAACCTCCGATAGAGTCAAAGTGAGCCCCCTTTTTTTTGCTGCTGTCAGGTTTCATCATGACCAGCAGCAGGAAATCATTAAGGTTTGAACATTCCATGACCCACACTACTGATCAGAGCAACCAGTTAGCGTGTGACAAGGTTCTGAAACAATCTGCCTCTGCTATTTACTCTTCATTTATTAAATGAGTTGGGGAAATTCACATATAAAGCTAAAATATTAAATGACTATTTTATTCAGCTTTGAAATAAGCAATCTTGCTTACGAGTAATATTATGTTCTTATTTAAAGTAGATACGATAGAAGGAAACAGCCAGTTCTTAGAAAGCTAAAGAGAGCAAAGAAGCCATGTTGTAAGAATGTCACCAAAATATAAAGAAAGTCATTTTTCTTAGTGCCCATAGAGTAAACCAGAAAAAAAAAAAAAGATACAAAGTAACTTCTCAGGTAAGTAAATGAAAATTGCATTCACTGTCACAATACTGTTGATTTTGTTGCAATTAAAATCCCCAAGTATACACATCACCTCCGGATCACCAAGGCTACCCTTCTGAATACCTTAAGAAAGACACCACACACACAAATTAGACACACAAGAATGGTATTTATCTCCTCCAAAGGACAACAGGAACCAAACAGATCTCTGTTCATTAAGAAATGTTCAAAGCTTGGGGCGCCTGGGTGGCTCAGTCATTAAGTGTCTGCCTTCTGCTCAGGTCATGGTCCCAGGATCCTGGGATCGAGCCCCGCATCGGGCTCCCTGCTCCGCAGGAAGCCTGCTTCTCCCTCCCCCACTCCCCCTGCTTGTGTTCCCTCTCTCGCTGTCTCTCTCTCTCTCTCTCTCTCTCTCTCTCTCTGTGTTAAATAAATAAATAAAAATCTTAAAAAAAAATGTTCAAAACTCATACATTATCAACATGGATAGCAGTGGCAGGCAGGTGTTAGAGAAATGAATGGAGAACGAAATCACAAAACACCCAGAAAAATATGAGGTAGTAAGAATATGAGGTGATAAAAACTATCCAGCATGCTTTCCTAAAGGGTAAATCTTTTCAGGAAGTGCTGTGGAAATTTTAAAAGATAATATAAGTCCAATAAAGTGGATTACTAGGTACTAGCAAACTCCAAATGTATTTGAAATTTGTGCCACATAGTCTTCCCAACTACAGAATCCCAGTGGAGATGGGGGCTGCTGGGAATGAAGCTGGAGGGTGTTGAGGACATCTAATTAGTAATAAGTAACAAAGTACCTTATTGAGAAGAATTTGTATTCCATTAATTTAGCCAAGTACTTGGTTTATTGCTAGTAGTAAATACATATTTCTTGCAGAAAATGAGAAAGAATGGAGAAAATCTGCTTTCCAGACACAGAATCTAAACTAATGAGACAGTCAAGAAAAGACTGTAATGAATTTAGGAATAAGGAAGAACTGATCCACTAATACATAAAACTCCCTATTAGGATCATGAATGTTTAGAAGAGAAATTTGCTTGGGGAAGGGTTGGAAACAGGAGTATCCATCCAAATTTAGAATTATGTAAGCATCAAGATGAACAAAATTAAGCTTTTCTTTTGTAAGGCACAATGGGGAAATTATGACTTTTGCTTGGGAACATCCTTTTTTAATTATGCAAAAAAAAATTATATACTGTGAAATTCAAGCAGTCTCACAAAGCTTTAGCTACATCTCAATTAAATAGCATAGGGAACTGCATAAGGAACCCAGACAGAAATGAAAACAAGTATGGGAGCAACTTTGATCAAGTTAAGATTTTTTTTCCAAAGTGGACTTCAAAAAAATAAAGAAATGGAAAAAATACTTCCTGTCTTTTACTGTTTTGTCCACTTAACTTGAACCTTCCGCCCAGCTCATTAATTATGTAAGAACCTCATTATTTGGGTGAAATATCGTAGCTATGATTCTTGTCTGCCCAGCACATTTCTCATCTTCCTATAACTGGAAATAATAGGTTTTTCTTTTTTCAGGAGCCATTTCAAGTCCATATAAATAAATAATGGTACCTTCTACTCTCCCAGCCAAAGTAGAGGCATATGGCATACATATCCTAGCCTCCTGGCCAGGAAGAAGCACATGGCCTAAACAAGGTCTATAAGAGTCAGGAATTTTTCAGAATTAACCTGACACAAAGGGTCCTCAATCAACATGTGTTAAATGAATGTCAGGCAACTGAATGCATAAACTAGTGGTTAAGTTAGACCTGTTTCTTTCCTTTAGAATCATGATGCTGGGAGAATATAATCCTGTCCTGCTCAGTCTTTGTTAATTTATTACAGGAAGCTCACCAATCAGTAGATGATAATGATTCTGAGATTAAAGGAAAGCAGAGACAAACATAACTAAGAGATAAGTAAAGAGAGAATCTTCGTGAAACCCTTCTGGAACTTCTAGTTTTGTGACTAATAAATTTTCTTTTTGCTGAAGCCTATCCAAGTTTCTACCATTTGCCCAAGGAAGCTCATGACAAATACAATAATCTTTGGGAACACTTTAAAAGACCCCCAGAGTACCTAGCAGAAATGGGGGTGATCAAACAAGTAATCACTATAGATTTAAATAAAATGTATTTCCTTATAGATGTACATAAAATTCAAAATTGTCATTGGAATAAGCAGAAAAATTTTGCTCACAGCGCACTTTGAATTCCCAGTTGCTCTCACGTTAAGCCTAATAATATTACTTTAGGAAAAAGAATAGATAATATTAAATTCATATATAGCACATATCCTGCATAATATAGAAGGTTCTAAAAGGCTAGATGTTTACTATTCCATTTTCATGATTTAAGACTTTCATACAGTATTAGAAACATTTACAATTTATTAGCAACTCCCTCTTTCATTTCCTTTTTCCTTATTGCTTTGGAAGACTATTTTAAATTTACCATTAACTGATGACTTTCACCTATGGACATTAAGTTTCAGAATCATAAGTTCAGATTCCCATAAGGCCACAAAAAAGACTACTCTAGTGAACTTAAGAGTGTCTTAAGGGGCGCCTGGCTAGCTCAGTTGGTAGAGCATGTGACTCTTGATCTCGGGGTTGTAAGTTCAAGTCCCATGTTAGGTGTAGAGATTACTTAAAAATAAAATGTTAGGGGTGCCTGGGTGGCTCAGTTGGTTAAGCGTCTGCCTTCGGCTCAGGTCATGATCCCAGAGCCCCAGGATCAAGCCCCACATTGGGCTCCCTGCTCAGCAGGGTTTCTGCTTCTCCCTCTGCTCTTCACCCTGCTCATGCTCTCTCTCTCACTCACATTCTCTCTCAAATAAATAAATAAAATCTTTAAAATAAATGAATAAATAAAATAAAATCTTTAAAAAAAAGTGTCTTGAACTGTAATTCTGGTGAAGCTAATTCCTCCCATCAGCCTTCGAGAATCAAGCCACAACTGTAGATTATTCCTCAAAGTATAGAAGATGAATAAGAAGAAAAAAAAAAAAAAACCAACCTCAACTGTAATTCAACATTCACCTGATAAATATTTATGGAGAATTCACCAGGACAGAGGTATTGTTCCAGGTGCTGGAGGTAAAACCATGAAGAAGGCAGAAAGAACTGTGACATTGTTATAACCCTGATATTATCATTGGAGACAGAGATAATCAAGTAAATAAATGAATGAGATAATTTCAGATAGAGACAACAAAACAGGCATAAAATTCAAAAGGTACTGCATTCAAAAATGACCAGGTTTGGGAAATCCACTCAAGGGAGGTGATGCTTTAACTGAGATCTGAATGAAAGTTACCAGACATATGAAAACCTGTGAGACCAGCATTCTAAGCAGAAGGAACCGATGTGCAAATGCTCTGAAGATTTGAAGTTCAAGAAAAGTAGACGGATACCTACCATGGCTGGAGTGTGGGGAGCAAGAGGGAGTGTGGCAAGTGATGAAGCCAGAGAGCTCTGTGGGCAAGGCTAAGTTCGAGAAGCCATTAAAAAGCTTCAGACAGGGGAATGACACCATCTCACTTCCCTTTCGGAAAGATCACTGGCTCTGGTGGCAGGATGAACTATAGGTCTCAAGATCAGACCTGCAGACATCAGTAGGAAGCTATTATGATAGCCCAGAGAACGCATGACGGTGGCTTGGGCTAAGGGGTTGAAACGAAGAGAAGCAGAATAATAACACAGGATCCTTTTGGAAGAAGAGACGAGGATTTATAAGAAGTGGGGAAGGAAAAGAAGAATCAAGGAACCTCATAACCACATCTGATAACGAAACGAAGAATGTGACTCTAGTTAACATGGTGAGATCTCCAAGTTAAACTAAATTGTTAAATTTACTCTCATTTTCAGGATACTTAATTCATAAAGTAGAAATGACGAAGCCAACCAAAATAATTAAGAATGTGATTTATAATATGACCAAATTTCCTTTGTAAGAAGAATAACCACTTTTAAAAGAGGTACATTATTAGGGTGAAGATGACAATAGGAGTTTGAATATTTCAAGTCTTTAAATTGACAACCTTATCCAACCTTATCCAGAAATCCCCTTATGAACTCCTTTAGACCTTCTCTCTGTATCACTTAATATAATCTTTAATTCTTACCTCTAAAGAATGAGATTTAAGTATTTATTTATTTATTTGTTGAGATTGAAGTTCTTTTTTTTTAAGATTTTATTTATTTATTTGACAGAGAGACACAGCGAGAGAGAGAGAGAACACAAGCAGGGGGAGCGGGAGAGGGAGAAGCAGGCTTCCCGCTGAGCAGGGAGCCCGATGCGGGGCTCGATTCCAGGAACCTGGGGTCACGACTTGAGCCGAAGGCAGATGCTTAACCGACTGAGCCACCCAGGCGCCCCTTACCTCTCACTTTTTTAAGATTTTATTTATTTATTCATGAGAGTCAGAGAGAGAGAGGCAGAGGGAGAAGCAGGCTCCCCGCTGAGCAGGGAGCCCGATGTGGGACTCGATCCCAGGACCCTGGGATCATGACCCGGGCTGAAGGCAGACGCTTAACCATCTGAGCCACCCAGGCACCCTCTTACTTCTCATTTTTGAGTACAGGTTTTATACCTTCTCAAATTGTAAGCTTATGCTTCTTTATACCCTCCCCATCATTTAACACATTTTACCCCTCACCATAACAGCTCAATAAACATTTTTCAGTATATACATCACTTCCTCTCAAAGAACTGCCTCCCCCATCTTCATTTTTTCATAGGTTACCATTCTTCCAGTATAATTAAGCTGGGGCTCCTCCATAAGCCTCCTCTGCTGCATCTTCCAGTCCTTACAGAGCGTTCCATTCTCATAACTTCCATATCTGTTCTTCACTCTTCTCTTACCACTGTAGTTGCTGGGTCACACTGGCAAGGAAATCTGTCCCTCCATCATTAATGGGACTTCATGTCCCATTTTGTAACAGTGAATGTCTCAACTAACAGAGAATCTCGATGCTGCACTCCCCTGGGCAAAACTGAAATCCCTTTGTAGATTTTTAATATTTTACTCTCCTGAACAAAACTATAGCCCTTTAAGAGATCCTTAATGTTTCACCAGACAACAATTGTGACCAGTATGGTATTTCAAGTACTGTATTTCAAATCCAGAGTTTCAATGGTATTCCTTTCAAATAGCCTAAAGCTCACTAAGTAATGATAGAATCCACTTTCCCTCTGCTACTGACCATTCATCACATCTCATCTCCCCTACCGAAGAGCATGAAAAAACTCCTTTCCTGCAGACCACAAGACAAATATGAAAGAAGACCTTTTATACTCAAGTGTAAAAGGAAGACTAATTTTGATGCATTTAAGAAATAGGGTATGGAGTTCCCCAAAGCTGGGCTGCTGTATATCCTCCTTCCTTCTTGCAATAAATTGTTATCAACAGAAAAATCTTTTTAAATTTTGAGGCTGTAGTTTTTCTCACAATATCTCATCTTCCCTACTAAATGCTAAGCTCCTAGACTAGTGTTAATAACCACCACAAAGCATTCCAAAAATATTTGTTTAATAAATTACTGCATACACTTAATTAACAAACAAATCAATGAATGAATAAATGAATAGCTGCTTTGATGAGTAAGATTGGACTTCCAGGGCAGTCTCACTTGGGCCAATTTTTTTTAAACTTTCAATCCAGTCAGATTTGCATTAGAAAGTCTCCTTTGTGCAAACACTCCAGGGCAACTGTGCAAAGTCACTTTGAAAGTAAATGCCATCAAATATTAATAAGATAAGCCAAGGGAAATAAGCTTGTAGTTTATCCCAGATAAAAAGCATTTTTTTCCCTGAAGTATGAATACATACAGGAATTTAAAGCTCCCCTCTAGACACCAGACAGAGGCATGTGGGTGGCAAAGCTAAGTAGGAACAGCAGAGTGAGCGGAGCATATTGGCAAAATTAAAAGGGTGGAAAACCCCTGAAACGGTGAACAAGGACCTTAGAAAATGCTGTTATTTTTCCCGTTAGATTTTCTTCCCAGAACATATTTATATCTAATCTAAGGGAGAAATAAATTTAAAGTTGTATTTTAGCAATTCTACAACCACACTATCGTTTTCTAAAATAACTAAAGCAGTTCAGATCTCTAGGGTCCAGAAAGGCTTCACAGAATCCCTCCAAACAAGAAACATAAAGGACGTTAGGCTCACAGCGCAACAGCAAACCTGGCTGGGAACGGAAGAAAAAAGTGACAGTTTTCCAATGAATCGTGAAATGTATTGTATTGAATCAAGGAACTAAATACTGAAACAAGAGCCAATCTGTCATTCAACGAGAGCCATCTGTCCGAGATGCTCCCCACAACATCTTCCTGGGAGGCCCGGGAGAGCCATCCCCGGTTCTAGGGCTGCTCTACTCATGGACTACAGATGGTAGGCAGAAGCGCATTGGATGAAGCGTCCAAAGACCTGAATTCTCATTCTAACTCTGCAACTCACGAGCCAGTTAACTTCAGTCAAACTGTTCACTTCTCTAGGCCTTACTTTATCTAGAGTAAAAATAACATGGATACCCATCTCCTGAGACCTAAGGTAGAAGCCCCAAAAGCTACCGTCCAGACAGTGTGTTGCAACAGGCCCTCTGCCACCCAAACCTCTCTTCCACATGCTTACACAAATGTTGATGTTAAGTCCAAAAAAAAAAAAAAAAAACCACCAAATAAATAAATAAACTTACATGTAAAGTTGTTAAAGTCCAGGAAGACCCGTAGCGGCTGCGGTGCTGCAGCGGCGGTGGCGGACGCGGCAGAAGCTAGGAGAACCGAGGGGCACCTGGGCCTGGCCTCCGGCAGGCGGCTGTCTGAGCTGCTGAGCCGGCGCATGGACAACCCGGACTACCTGCGCAGAAGCCGCATCTTCCTGGTGAGGAGCAAGCAACAGGCCCCAGTCGGTGCGGAGGGAGCGCTTCTCGCCCTTCAGGGTGGTGTGGGCCATGCACACCAACGAGTCCAACCGCAGGGCCTTGGTCAGGTTTGCCCGCAGCTCGCAAACCTGCAGGGCCATGGAGGAGAGGCACAGCCAGTGCCTCAGCCCCAAGGGCACCAGGCCCATCAAGCTGCGTGTCTCCGTGCGGGTGTGCCCGTGGGGGTGGTGGGGGTGGGAAGATGGATGTCTCCCGCCTCCCTTCAGCAGAAGCTGTGCTTGCTGGGGTCGGGGTGGTACTTCCACTCCCGGGCCGACTAGAGAGCGCCTGGCAGTCTGGGCGCGGGAGGAGGGGAGGATGGCGCTGGGAGAAGGTTTCTCAGGCCCGGGGTGCGGGGTGCGGGGGATACGGAAGGAACATTACTCCCTGCTCAGACCTGGCAGCCTGGCAAGTCTGGCTGCAGAGCTGCAGTAGCTGGACCTCCCCCTCACTCCCGCCGTCACTAACCTGGAACTCTGGATTCCACCGCCCAGCTGTGGCCCTGGCCTACTTCGGGCAATTCTCTGGCCCTCCTTTCTCAGACCCCCGGTTGACCATGTTAGAAAAACATAATACTATTTTTCCTCAGGTTCGTATGGAGCTTAACAACTTGATAAACGCACACTGAACTATGGCACCCTGGCGTTGGGCATTTTCCAGTACCACACAACAGTATGTATATATATGTAATATTTAAGTGCAGGTGATTAAAACTGCCACTATTGAAAACAAAAACAAAAACTTTAAATTCCAGGAAACGTAAGTCATTGACTAGTTAATAATATGGTGTCGGTATCCCATTTCCCCTAAATATATCCAGGGTAAGCCCCTACCCTGGCAGAGAGCTCAGGTATAGAATGAACTAAGTGGACCTACCCCTTGCAGGTGAAAGAAAATTGTGCACTGGGCCAGAAAGAAAATATTAAAATCAGTCTGAGAAAGAATGTCAAAAATCAGGCTGGTATACTGAGTCTAAAATTGTTGCTCCAAGCTGGTAGAATTTAGGATATTAATTGTGTAATACTGAGGATTAGGGACCCCAACGCTGCCATCGGTACCTCCTGGCCACTAGGGGGAGCCAACACTGCCCTGCTCTATAAAGGAAAGCCACTTGTTTCAAAGTCTGTACTTTTTTGAAGGGCAGGAATTATTTTTTTTTAATTTTTTTATTGTTATGTTAATCACCATATATTACATCATTAGTTTTTGGTGCAGTGTTCCATGATTCATTGTTTGTTCATAACACCCAGTGCTCCATGCAGAACGTGCCCTCCTCAATACCCATCACCAGGCTAACCCATCCCCCTACCCCCCTCCCCTCTAGAACCCTCAGTTTGTTTTTCAGAGTCCATCATCTCTCATGGTTCGTCTCCCCCTCTGACATACTCCCCTTTTCTTCCTCTCCTGTTATCTTCTTCTTTTTCTTTTTTCTTAAAATATGTTGCGTTATTTGTTTCAGAAGTACAGAACTGTGATTCAACAGTGAATTATTTTGATTTTACAGAGCCATAGGAACCCTTGTCATCAGATTATTCCTCTGGAATATATAAGGACAGGATGGCAGTTCTATTCGCTGGGAAGAAAAATAATACACAACACAAATTCAAGAATTAGAAATCAGGGGCGCCTGGGTGGCTCAGCCAGTTAAGCGTGTGCCTTTGGCTCAGGTCGTGATTCCAGGATCCTGGGATCCAGCCCCACAAGGAGCCCCACATCTGGCTCCCTGCTCGGAGGGGAGCCCGCTCCTCCCTCTCCTGCCCCTCCCCCTGCTTCTGTTCTCTCGTTCTCTCTCTCACATAAATAAAATAAAAAATCTTAAAAAAAGTAAAAAAGAATTAGAAATCAGATATGCTCTACATAACTACCCTTAATAACTCATTTGCTAATCAATGCATTAAAATAGAGCAAAGACTCTAGCATGATGTCTTCGGTAATGCACATATTTATTTTTAAACTTGATATCCTATAATTATTTATTCCATGTATGTCAGACATGTGCCAAAGATCTTGAATATGCCTTTGGTTTTGTCCCAACCGGTAGATCCAGACCCCGATATAGACTATAATGCATGCTTTTCTTTTTCTCTCAGTGTGTGTGAGTGTATGTGTATATCTACTATGTACTATTTCATACATGCAAAAGTAAATAATATGTATATAAATACTGAAGCATATTAATAGAAAAAATAAACTCAGCACCGACTAGAACATACCTTTAAATTGTTGGCTTCTTCACACACCATACTGATTTACTACTGTGAATACTGCATTGATCACTGCTTTTTTTAAAAACTAGTTTTCATCACACATATATACACTTAACAATATATATTTTAGATTTCTTGTTCTGGATTTTTATTAAAATTGTATCACACTGTATGTTGCTTTTGTGATTTCTTTTTATCTTCAACAATATGTTTCAATGATTCATCCATTTATTCCATGTGTCATTCATTCTCACTGCTGAAAAATATTCCATGGTAGACTATACTATACTATTTAATTGCTATCTCCTTATTGGACATTTGGGCTGTTTCCACTTTTTGCTGTTATAATCAGTTAACAATACTGCAATGAATATTCTTGCTTAAGCCTCTTGGGACATGAGGCAAGAGTTTCTCAAGGGCATACACCTAGAAAGACAATTTCTGGATCATAGGTCATATGCATCTTCAGCTTTCAAGAAAATACTAAATTGTATCCAAATTTGTGATTCCACTTTATACTTCTACTAACAGTGTGTGAGGGTTCTCATTGCTCCACATTCCTATCCAGATTGGCATTGTCAGACTTCTTAATTTTCCCAGTTAAATGGTTCTAAACAGTTCCTTGATAAAGTCATAATTTGCATAATGATGATGAACTTCTTTTCAAATGCTTATTGACCATTTTTATTTCTCCTTTCTGAAAATGCCTGTTCATATTCTTTGTCCAGTTTTCTATTGAGTTGTTTATTTCCTTAATGATTTGCAGGAGCTTTTTTCATATTCTTTATTCTAATCTTTTATCTGTCATATGTGTTGAAAATAAATACTCCCAGATTCTGGCTTAGTCTTTTCACTTTCCTTCTTTTTTTTTTTTTTTTTTTACAAGATGTGGGTTTTTTGTTGTTGTTGTTGTTGTTTTAGAGAAAGAGTGAGAAAGGGGCAGGCAGGGGCAGAGGGAGAGAGAGAGAATCTTAAGCAGGCTCCATGCCCAGCACAGAGCTCGATCTCATGACCCTGAGATCATGACCCGAGCTGAAATCAAGAGTCGGTCACTTAACCAAGTGAGCCACCCAGGCACCCCTCACTTTCTTCATAGGTCTTTTGATGTCAGGGGAACTGTTAATGTCTTCATACTACTATCTTTTATTTTTAATGGTCATTAATTAAAATAGTCTGGTTTTTATTTTTATTTTTAATCTGTTTTTTAATTAAATAATTGTTTTTTTCCTAAAGTTGTTCTAGTTTTCTCTTTTACATTTAAGTATTTCATCAATCTAGAATTGATGTTGGAGTAGGGAATAATGTCAGGATGGATTTTTTTTTCTCATGTATTAACCATTTGTCCCAGCATCACTTGTTTCTAATGATCTACATCATCCTTCTCTCATATCTTTTCTTTACATTTTCTCTTTCATCCTGATATGTAAAAATGCAATTGCATTTTTAAAATGGGTTTTATATCCAGCCACCTAGCTAACTGCTCTTATTAATCCTAATACATTTTCTGGGAATTACTTAAGGCTTCCATGTTGACAATCATATCATCTATATAATAACTCATGCGTGTTTTTTTCTATGATAGACTGAATAAGGGCCCCCCAGAGATGTCACCATCCAAATCCCCAGAACCTGTTAATATGCTACCTTACATTATAAGAGGGATTTGCAGCTGTGATTAATAAAAGATCTTGAGATGGGGGAGATTATCCTGGTGGGCTCAAATAATTATCAGTGTCTTGATAAAGAAAGTAGAGAGAGATTGTATTACAGGAGTAGGAGATGTAACAAAGAAAGCAAGAGACTGTAGTGATGTCAGGGGAAGGGTCATGAGCAAAGAAATGCAGGTCTCTAGAAGCTGAGAAAGACAAGGAAACAGATTCCCCCCTCAGAGCCTCCAGAAGGATCCAGCCTGCCAACATCTCAACTTCAGCCCAGTAAGATTGATTTTGTACTTCTGACCTCCAGAACTGTAAGACAATAAATCGTTGTTTTAAACTACTAAATTTGTGGTAATTTGTTAAAGCAGCCACAGAAAACTAATACACTTTCCAACCTTTTTTATTTCTTTTTCTTGCATTAACATTTTGTCTAAAGATTCTAACAAAATGGTTTTTTTCTTTTCTGACTACATGCTTCTCTTACAGATTCTTAAATATGATAGGAAGAAAAGCTTGTAATACTCTTGACATTTTCAGATTTATTAACGATAAGAAATTTCAAAAAAAAGTATCCAAATTCTTTCTAAAGGCTTTAGTTAAAGCTGAGACATGTTATTTCAAATATTCCAGGCACACTGTTTTTAATGAGAGCTGCTTAATACTCATGGCTATAATAATACTCTGATTTATATATATTCCTTATGTATTTATGATCAGTTGATATCTTCTTTATCTCTGGAAAGTTCTAAGGTATCAAAATTGTTATAATAGAAAGATTAAAAATAATAAAAGAGCATAGCATTCTAAGGAGGAAAGAAAAATAGATGTGCCAGGTGCCTGAAATGAGTAGTGAGCACAGTGGGAGTTCTGAAAACACTGTCACTTTGGAGAACTTAATTTGCAAGTTAGAGACTGACTTGCCCATCAGCCAAATATGAGTATGTCTTTATAGGTGCATAAATAGCCATAATTTTTTTAAGATTTATTTATTTATTTGAGAGAGAGAGAGAGGGAGAGAACAGGGGGGAGGGGCAGAAGGAGCAGGAGAGAGAGTTCCAACCAGACTCCATGCTAAGCATGGAGCCTGAGGCAGGGTTCGATCTTATGACCTGGACATCATGACCTGAGCTGAAACCAAGAGTCGGTCACTTAACTGACTGAGCCACCCAGGTGCCCCATAGCCATAATTATTAATAGTAATATGGTGTCATGAAGAAGTGGGAGTCAACTGTAACTGACACCATGTTCAATGAAATTTGGAGAATTTCCATTGAAATGTAGCCTTTGTCACATGGTTTATATTGTAATAATTTCAGTATGTAAGCCTGATCACTTATTCATCGAATACAGAGATTTAATATTTAACAGAAAGGGAAATATTTAACAGAAAGATAGGGGAAAAGCTATAGTTCACTTTTGTGCTTTTTATGGCTTCTAACACCATAATTATCATCTTCCTGAGGAAAACTATTATATATTATTTTTTCCATGATTGAGTTAAATACATTGAATCTATTGCTTCTCTCTAGCAAGAACTGAATAATCAATGGATTGTAAACTCTGATCTACAGAAGTTTTCTGATAAAACAATAAAATCAAAAAAGAAGGAGTTGTACTCCCTACTTCCTCACCAGGGACTAAAATAATCATAAAGTTATAGACTCAGACTCTAAAGTGGAGTACACTAAAAAGATTATCTTGTGCCCCCTAAAGTCTGGGTAGATTTTGTTAAACAGTTTCAGATTTCCTGTGATCCCTGTTACCTTTCCTAGTCTAGTCTTGTGTGGTAAGAACTGACTTCTTTGGTTTTTATAGCAGTTAGTTTATCTCATTCGTATTTTGGAGATACACACCCATAGTTCCCAATCCATTACTTGCTTTCTTCATAAGTTGTACCTTTTTTCTACTGACTTAGTCGTGAAAGAGCCAGCTCATTCCCCTGCACTTCTTTCTATAAAGGAAAACATCAACACAAAGAAAATGTATTTCCCTCAGCAAGTATTTCTATGTATTGACTACATGCTGCTTCAACCTCACTATAGCTAGCTCCCTCCCACACCAGCTTGTACTGTGATGCATAAAATCAGAATAGAAAAAAGGACACACAAAGTTTTCACCTTGAAATGTACCACTTACGCCTTTCTCAGGATTGAATGTAACATTATCAGTGGGAAGAGTAAAGAAATCTTTTCATGAACCTGATACAGATTAAGGAAAACACTCTCCCCAGTTTGATCTGTAGGCTCAATCTGACTTTTGAGGCCCAGATCCGGTGATCTAAACAAATGAAAAATAGGAGGTAAAGATATAACTGCTTAGACTGAGCTCTGATGTAGGCCTTAGAAAAGCAGAATAATAATAATAATAATAATTAACAACTCCTTATAATCTAATATGAACCAGACATTTAGAACATATCATATATTTTTTATACCCTTATTCATGTGATCCTCATAACAATTCTGTGAATAAAAACTGGAGTACACAGAGAAGAAATAAAAAGCCCAAAGTCATACAACTATAAACTATCCTGGCTCTTGAAAGTTTTGAAGTTTTCATATTATCCAGTTAGGTCACCAGGAAAAGAGACTAGACAGAGATTTAATGAAGAACCCTAAGTGGAAGTTGACAACCAATTCCCCTAATCCTGGCAGTGGTAGTTAAGAGTCTGGATGGAAGCCACATCCAGTGAAGAGAACATATGCAGAGTAGTGTAGTATGCTCTAAGAGGAATACAAAAGAACTATAATACATGGTTTCTACCATCCCATGTTTTATATTCCAAAAGTAAACTTAGATATCACATGAAACAATTAAATAGTAATTCAACTCAATACAATAGATAGTTGCTTGAGCTTGTTCAGTTTTACAAACTGACAAAAGATGCCAAAATCAGGATCTGCATTCAAAAAGAAGAAAGATGAAGGAGGCATAGGATCTGTTTGAAGGATCTCAAGGTTTAGTGGAGGAAAAAGCAGGCTTGTAAATCATCCATTAAAATTTCCGTGTGGTCAGTGCACTCAGGCACTAGGTGCCTAAGAAGATGTGACTGGCATTTTCTAGAAGACCAAGGAATTCTTGCCAGGGAAGATAATGCTTAAGCTAAATCTTAAAGGATACATCTTTAATATTCTATGAATGGAACTTTTCTCATTTGAAAACATATTTTCATTCCTAAATAAAACCATTGATTGTATTTGGCATTTCCTTGGTACATCGTAGATAGGCAAACCTGAGAGTGTAGCCCATTCATAGACACAATTAAACTTTCTATGTTGCAAATCAGTCTAACTCGGAGCATGGCATTTGGAAAATCAATTTAAAGAAAGGCCAGCTGCCGGGGCAATGGACACATGGGTCTTCACATCAGTAGCCTTCTGCTGGCTAACACAAAAGTTATGTCAATGACTAGATCAATGCCATTAATAGGGAGATTTCTCAAGTTTAATCCATTGCAATACCTTATTTTCACATATTTAAAGAATGTAAGGATTTAGAACTATATTGGTTCTTGTCATTATATTTTTGAAATAAGATCAAGATCCAATATTTTGACATATGCATCAGTAGTGCTCCATTTCAAATGCATTCATTCTTTCACTATATCCTTATTGAACACCCACTCAGAGCCAAATACTGTTCTGGTCAAAAGGATAACAGCAGTTCACAAGACAAGCAATAGTCTAGTTTCAGAAAGGCTATCTTCCAATGGAGAAAGATCAACAATAGCTACATAAGACATGAATAAATAGACTAAATTTAGATAAGAATTAGAAGTTAGATAAATGCCATAAAAAAGATAAATAAAACAGGGTGGTGGGTTAGGGAATGAATTGGGGGGTGTAAAAGAAAGCTATTTAAGGTTGAGTGGCCCCAAAAGCCTTCTCTGAAAATATGACATTTTTTTTCTAAGACTAGAATGATGAAAAAGTACCAACTATGAAAGATCTAGTAAAGAAAATTTCAGGCAGTGGGAACACTAAGTACAAAGCCTCAGCGACAGAGGTGATCTTGGAGTACTTGAGGAACAAAAGGAAAACCAAGTGGCTGGAGAACAGTGAAAAAGAATGAGAGTGGCCAGTGATGAGGCCAGGGAAGACAGAAGGTCTTGGAAAATTAGGTAAGAAGTTTGGACTTTCTTTGAATTGACATAGAAAACCATTGGGAGGTATAAGCAGGGCAATGACATGATTAGATTTAAACTTAAAAAAAAAACTGTTCTAGTTACTATGAAGAAAATTGACCATAAGAGGAAAGACTCATTTAAGAGGCAAGTATAGTTGGGCAAATAAGACATGGTAGTGGGTCAGACTAGAGTTGCAGGAGCTAGTGACATATGATCACATTCATGACGTGTTTTGGAAGTAGAGCGAGCAACATACCTGTAAATTGGATTTTGGCTTGGGAGATGATAAAGATAAAAATGCAGAAAGAAACTGAAAAAATTGGAAGAGGGAAAGATAGAGTTATCTTTTACCATGTTAAATTTGTAATGCCTATTGCATATCTGAGTGAAGATACTAAATAAGCTTCTAGATACACAATTCTAGAATTCAGAGGAAAGATACAGAAAAGGGGATTGATATTTGGGAGTTATCATTATATAGATAGTATTTGAATCTCCAGGGAAAACATAGAAAAAGGAAAAGGGAACACACAGAGACTCCTGTGGTCCGTAACATTTAAAGATCTGCGGAGGAGAAAGAGAAACGGGAAATTGAGAAAGAACATCAGTGAGGGAGCAAGAAACCAAGTAAATATGGTATCATTAAGGCCTAGAGAATTATCTCAAAAAGGGGCATTTTTTTAATGGTTGCTGTGAGGTCAAGAAAGATGAGGACAGATAATTAACTCTGTGATGTGGTGAATTACAAGGCCCTAGTGACCCTGATAACATTTCAGAAGTTTGGTGGCAATGAAAGCTCAATTTAGTAGAATATGTTAGCTAGCTATTGCTATGTAACAACCACCACAAAACTCAATGGCTTAAAAGAACAACTATTATTTCTCACAAGTTTATGGATCGACTGGATGGCTCTGTTAATCTGAACCAGTCTCAGCTGATCTCAGCTGGGTTAGCTCATGTAACCATAATTAACCAGTGGGTATCCTAGGGGTTAGTTGCTCTAGAATAGCTTCAACTGGAATAATGACTCATCTTCTCTCAGCCTCCAAAGGACAGTCCTGGCTTGTTTTTAGAATGGTGGCAGGATTCCAGGAAAAAGGGCAGAAAGGCACAAGGTATCCTGAAAAGTTGGCTGAAAATTGGCACTCCATTACCTCCCCCATATCCTATTGGCAAAACAAGTCCAAGTCTATCCCAGAATCAGAGTAGGTGAAGACTAGGAAATTAGAGACCAAAGGGCATGGATACAGGGAAGCTATTAATTAGAGCCCACAATGCAATTAAGTTACTATGCATGTTGAAAGGGTTGAGAAGAAAATAGCATGCATGGAAACATAACAGTTTTGAAGAACTCTGCTATAAAAAGGAGCTGATATATGGGTGCCCAACCAAAGATGATATGGAGTTAAGGACACTATTTTGTCTACTAAATTTTTGTTTTTTAAGATAGAACATGAAAGTGTGCTCATAAGCTGACTGAAATAATTCAAAAGAGAAGGAGTTAGGAGAGAAGAGGATACTTGTAACAAAGTCCACCAGTAGATAGGCTACAATCAGTGCCTACCTGGTCTCCCCCATGTTAAATTGGATATTTGTTTCAGAATTCTTAAGGATTAATTCTTAAGGATTCCTCAACAGCTCAGGAAAATCTTATTTAAAAAGAAAAAAAAGGGCTTGCTTACCAATCAAAATTACACACAAAACTCTTCATACCAGGGAAGTTTACTTCTATGAAATAAAGCTGTTGCAAGACAAAGACAATACAAGTTCAGAAGAGGAATCACCTGGGATTAGCGTCTTGATTCCAGAAATCAAAATATTCCGCAACCCTGGTGATGCAAACTGTGTCCTTAGAGAAGTCATTCTCCAGGGTAAAACACCGATTTGAATTCACTGTATAAGCCTGCATTATTACTATGCCTCTAGAGTGTTACGTTTTGAATGTGCAACATTGGGACAGCCTTTATTTCACTAATCACTTGAGGAATTGAAATAACCATTCAGTTAAAGATTGCTTAAATTTACAAACCACGCCCCTTCTACACGATCACGCTGGGCTAGTACACGGACCTGGAATCGGGCCGCAACCTCAGCCGCGCCTGCCGCCTGCCGCCCACCACCGCTTCTGGACCATGGACCCCCGCAAAGTGAGCGAGCTTCGGGCCTTCGTGAAAATGTGTAAGCAGGATCCGAGCATTCTGCACACCGAGGAAATGCGCTTCCTGCGGGAGTGGGTGGAGAGCATGGGGGGTAAAATACCACCTGCCACTCATAAAACTAAATCAGAAGACAATATCAAGGAAGAAAAAACAGGTAGTAAGAAGGCGGAGGAAAACATAAAGACAGACGAACCATCCATCAAGTGAGGAAAGTGATCTAGAAATTGACAATGAAGGTGTGATTGAACCAGATACTGATGCCCCTCAAGAAATGGGAGATGAAAATGTAGAGATAACCGAGGAAATGATGGATCAGGCAAATGATAAAAAAGTGGCTGCCATTGAGGCCCTAAATGATGGCGAACTACAGAAAGCCATTGACTTGTTCACAGATGCCATCAAACTGAATCCTTGCTTGGCCATTCTCTATGCCAAGAGAGCCAGTGTCTTCATCAAATTACAGAAGCCAAATGCTGCCATTCGAGACTGTGACAGAGCTATTGAAATAAATCCTGATTCAGTTCAGCCTTTTAAGTGGCGAGGGAAAGCACACAGACTTCTCGGCCACTGGGAAAAAGCAGCACATGATCTTGCCCTTGCTTGTAAACTGGATTACGATGAAGATGCTAGTGCAGTGCTGAAAGAAGTTCAACCGAGGGCCCAGAAACTTGCTGAACATCAGAGAAAGTATGAGCGAAAACGTGAAGAGCGAGAGATCAAAGAAAGAATAGAAAGGGTTAAGAAGGCTCAGGAAGAACATGAGAGAGCCCAGAGGGAGGAAGAAGCCAGACAACAATCAGGAGCTCAGTATGGTTCTTTCCCAGGTGGCTTTCCTGGGGGAATGCCTGGTAATTTTCCTGGAGGAATGCCTGGAATGGCAGGGGGGGATGCCTGGAATGGCAGGAATGCCTGGGCTCAATGAAATTCTTAGTGATCCAGAGGTTCTCGCAGCCATGCAGGATCCAGAAGTTATGGTGGCCTTCCCGGATGTGGCCCAGAACCCAGCGAATATGTCAAAATATCAGAGCAATCCAAAGGTTATGAATCTCATCAGTAAATTGTCAGCCAAATTTGGAGGTCAAGCATAATGCCCTTCTGACAAATAAAGCCCTTGCTGAAGGAAAAGCAACCATCACCTAATGGATGTCGCAATAATACAAACCAGTGTACTTCTGACCTTCTCATGAAGAAAGCTGGGGTGCTGTGAAGAGAATCCCTACCCCTCTGCCCCACATGCAACTGAAACATTCTATAGTGGTTTGCCATTAGGGTATTCATTCGGATAATGTTTTCCTACTAGGAATTACAAACTTTAAACACTTTTTAAACCTTAAAAATATTTAAAAACATATTAAAAGGGTGTGTTAGTCCCTACATTTTTCTTTACTAATCATTTCAGTTTTTTTCCTTTGGATTAATTGGGCAAGGAAGATACTTCAGTGTGGAAGATTTATTGCTCAGTTTGAGTGAAAGGTTTATTAGTGGGAGGTAGATACAACATTTAAATAGATGAAGTCTTAGTTGGAAATATGGTTTCTGAGGCATTTTGACTTGTCTTTTTAAAAGCTTTATTTTTTAAACACAATTTATTTGGATAAAACCATTGGGACCACCAGTATTGCAGTATGACCTGGGTAGGGACCGGAAGTGCTTGGCAGGGCAGCAGCAACCTTACTGCTTTTATATAGTGTGCACACTTGTGCAGATGCATTTAAATCTTACACTGTGGTGAAGGGATAATTTTTATAATGCTGCAGCAGAATTGGATTACTTAGCTGTGTTCTTGTCTGATATAGAAAATAAATGTTTGCATTATTTCCACAAAAAAAAATTTACAAACCACTGCATGCATGAAAAATTCCTCAGCTTACTATCGATAGCTGTTGAACTAATTACCCATGACTTGGGTCAAATGTCTTTGAGTGCTTAATACCATTTAGGCAAATTAGTGCAATGGAGGTGATGCGGGAAGAAAAAGTCACATAATTAAACTTTTAAAATCTGAGTTTGTTGTGCAGTTTTTGCAAGATTTTAGGCATTAAATTACAGACTGAGAGGAGCTTTGTGTGGCTGACTGAACGTGATATGTATAGTGACTGTTTCAAAATCAGAAGCCTTCTTTCATTCAAACCAGGTTCTGATTTCACTGGGAACTGAGGCTGACTAAATGTTTAAAAACTGAACTTTTTATGTCAATTGTTAGGTCTTTATTTTCACAGTAGTTGAAACTAATACAACATGGTTCCTAGGTCAAGGACAGAAGCTTCCTAATTTCAAAAGCATTTCTGCAAATCCTCCCTGTATATGATTTCATCCTAGGTAGATTGCCTCAGGCTGCCTGGGGGGCTCCTGACAGGACAAGGTCATGAGTAGTTAAACACAGGATGGGCTACTTTAAGGAATTCTTGACTTCTACCTTCCATTACAGAAAGCATTTCAAAACCAGTACTGTCCCAATATTCATCATCTGGTTCTGGGAATGCCTAATTGTACTGAAGCCATTAACAGGGAAGAATGAGTAGGAGATACAAATAGTAGGGGGTATAGATATAAATATAGATAGAGATAGATAGATAGATAGATAGATAGATAGATAGATAGATGAGAGAGAGAGAGAAATAGGGTATCACAAAGAGACCAATCAACAACCAGGAGCACACAGAACAAAAAGGAGAGCCAGCTGAACGGATTAGAGGCAGGTAAGATAATAAAACAAATTTAATTTACTTTGGTACCTGCTGGAAGGTATGAGCTATATCTTTAAGAGATGGATAGGAACTTGAGAAGTACAATAGAAGATTTTAAGGTGAAGCAAAGCATAGGTCCCAAGGCATGCGATATTATAATATCTACAGGGAAAGTACAAGCAGTTAAGTGTAGAGTGGTTAATACGCCATGTCACGGAGAACCTGGTTTGCTAAGTCTGAACTTCGTCCAGTAGGTAACGGTAATTCCTTTCAGATTTTTAAGCACAAGCGTGACATGAATCAAAAGGATCAAGACTGAAGACTAAGAAATCAAGTAAGGAATATTATATGAACATATGAAGAGGAAGGACCGTATAGGAAAAAACTATATTGTAAAGTAAAATGTGTAGGATTTAGCAGGTATATGGAAATATAGGTAATTCTATGGAAAGAGGGGTGGGGCAGGAAGGGCGGCCACTGCATGATGTAACACCAGTAGAACAATTCCACGGTCAACAGGCCTGACAGATAGACTAGCTTTCAGCCCTGGAAATTTTGACATCCTTCCCCTGCAAGCAGACATCCAACATGCAAGATCCTGAAACAGAGTCTCAAGCAGATATACAGGCAGTTTGTACCATCAGAGGAAATCTAGGACATTTTATTTTATTTTAATTTTTTAAAGATTTTATTTATTTGACAGAGAGAGAGAAAGTATAAGCAGGTGGAGCGGTAGAGGGAGAGGGAGAAGCAGGCCTCGCACTGAGCAGGGAGCCTGATGCGGGGCTTAATCCCAGGACCCTGGGATCATGACCTGAGCCGAAGGCAGACGCCTAACCGACTAAGCCACCCAGTCACCCCAAAACCTAGGACATTTTATTCATGGAAACATCAGAGAGTATATACATGAAGCACATCCTGGGAGCTTTGACAAAATAAAATGACATAAACCTACTAGGATGATTTGAGTGAGTAGTACCATAGCCACATCCATATCTGCAGATTGTAGGTGAAAATATGTAATCTTTCGGTTTGACATAGCTTGTTCTTTGGCCAGATCAAATAGCATGAAAGCAAAAGCACTAATATCCACATTCAGCTTTTACTATCGTCAAAATCAGACTAAACACTTTTGACAACTTCAATTCCAATTTCTCCTCACCAACGAAAGCCAACATTTGTGCTTCAACTCTTCTGTGAAACTTTCCCACTAACCTTTGGTTACTTTGAGGTAACTAATTAATTAAAGCCACTTAGGAAATTATTAACTGAGAAAAGGCATTTTTAGGGTCAAGATTATGATGGCTTGAGTGGTATTGGGAATACTAATAATTGAAATATATCAAATCATTTGCTGTTGCTGTTCAAATATGGTAAAACCCTGTAAATGCAGCTCACAAATATTTGAGCCAATATTTTATAAGATCTCATTTGCGAGAAAAGAATCTCCCAGGGCTGTAAAAAGATCCGTTTTACCTGGAAGACAAAACTTAAACAACAGAGCTTATTACATAATCTGAAATCTAGTACCTCCCAGGAAAGCTTTAAAAGATGGACCTCTAGCATATTTTTTCAGCTCTCCTGGGAAGTAGGGTAAGCTGATTTTTGAATTTTTAATTGAGATCTCTGCATCTATATCATCGTGTTAAATATCAGTGGCCTGCTCTTGTAGTTCTTATAAAGCCGCTTCCTAGAATTAAATAGACAGCTATCCACGTTACAGCTGTAAGATCGGCTCTCTAATAGGAAAGGAAACATCTCGCAAAGGGTGAGATCAAATCCCTTTAATGGGCTATCAACTTGCCGGGAGGAGATCTATTCCAAGCATAAACACAGCCCTCCAGAGATAGTCTTTTTATGATACTCTTTAAATGTCTAATAGGTTCAACACTGCTGTGAACTTGTGAACCCAGAAAGGATTTAAGGGTATTTATCAGTGCGTTGCCATATAGTGCAGCACACACATCTAATGCAGGCATAGTCATTGTGCTGTTGTTGCCATAAAAGCCACCTATATAGCATCATAGTTCCCAAATAAATAAAGGTTTTTAAAATTTACAACTAAAAAAAAACAAAACAACTACAAAATGGAGTATAGTGACTCTGCAAAATCAATAGCTAATCAGGTTAACACGAAGAGGTTTGAGAACTGAATGGCATACTGTTTTGTGCTGTTGAATTTTTTAGTTAGATGTGTATTTTATTATCTTTATTTAAGAACCCTACATAATAAACTTATTCCTCGATAGTATACATTCTTCATAATATTGATATTTTTAAAAAACGTTCCAGTTTTGAAAGTGCTGGTTGGCATCCTTTCACAACTTCGCAAGCAGGCATTTAACTTCTCATACTTAAATAAAAGCAAATCTGTATTTATGTAGCAAATATGATCTTGAAGAAGCTTTTAAAGACAGAATTTCTTAATAAATTATAGTGTAGTAAATAAATGGGGAGTTGGCCAGTTAAGTAAAATATATAATAAATCCTTTCAATACAGTGAATCCTTTGGTAAACTGAAAGAAAGATCCTTTAATATATATGCTTTGTAAATTAAGATTTACTGTATGAGATTTTTTAAACTGAGGCAGATTTATATACTTTATTGCAAAGGAAGAAGCAATTCTAATTACATGAGTTAGGACTTTGGTGAGATTTCTCAATCTTTTTAATACTGAGTAGGTGACTTTAAAAAAAAATCACTTCTATGATAGCTGACCAGATTATTGTCTACATTCCTCCCCATTAGTTATCTCAAATATCCATGTATCAGGAATCATTTTTAGCTATAAACAACAGAACCCATTCCATCCACGATATACAGTAACGGTATATTGAAGGTTATGAGGTCACTAGTAAAATATCAGGAAAGCCTGGAGATATCTACTTTGCAGACTACACAGCCAGGAAGAATAGTCCAATTACTTATAGAATGTTCTGGTAAAGGTCCCGTTGTCACCAATACAGTTCTGGTATTTGTACTGCCCACCTAGAGCATGGACCTATACCCCCAGAACTGGGTATGTGTGCATGTGTGCGCGTGTGTGTTACTTCTAAAAGCTCATTGTCTCTCCATTAGTCTCACAAGAATTAATTCTCTGTGTGTGACCTCTTCATGTCATCCTCTCCTGCAGTAGGTTCCCAAGTGGGTTCTCCCCAGCCTGCATTTTTGCTGTAATGGACAGTAGGAAGCGTTTCTGCCTTCTGCCTTGGACGGATATATAACAAATTGAGAGATTTTAGGAGGGGTATTCAGGAGGTGCTGATAAACAAGACAAATGCTCACTGTAGTCTCTGCCTAGCATCAATATATCCCTAAAATTCCAAACATTGACAACCACCACCACAAATATTAATATTTATATTAACATAATGCACCTATTTTTTAAAAAATGAAAATGCACTCGCTCTCTCCCCAAGTCCAGAGCCAATTGACCTCAGTTGTCTGCAACAAATAGATGAGACTGAGAAGTCAACCATCACCATTAGGGATAGTAAAATTAAATGGGCAAAAGAATCACAAAAACAGAGGTAAATTCATTAACACAAAATTCCTAAACATTTAACAATTAGCTCCTATGAGCAAAGATTTTTCTTTGCTAATAGAACATTGAATATTCCAGTGATGTGAGTCAAATAGGGGATGCTGCCATGATCTGCCACCACATACACTTTATTTAATATCTCATTGAGGAGGTACTGGTTTGGCTGGGAAAAGACTGTGGATGAAATGGTCATTCATGCATAACTGATTATCAAGAGCCTCTTCTAAAATGGAGGGCGTTTGCTGGATATTCAAATATTCTCATACTACCTAATCTGAAAGAATAACCCACATATTTTTTTCCCAGATCTTCTTTTCACTAACACTCCTGTCTGCTCACTCAAAGCTCCTGGCCAAAGCATTAGCATCTCCCCATGAATCATTGCAAATGCATACCTCAAGTATCTGTTCTTCTAGACAAAATGAACATGAGGCATATTGTTCATTCAGCTCTACACTGGGAAGATTTCCCTTCCCCCAAGTCTTAAAGATCTCCTCAAATTGGGGCTACCATGCTGCAACAGTCCACTTTCAGCTATTGCCAACATAGTGTCAATGAATCTACTTTGAACGTTTGCCTTCTTCAGTCAAAGGTAGCTGGCACAGGATGATGAGGGAGTGCTAAGAACATAGAACCCCCTGCTAATGGAATTTACTTTTTGCCATGTTTAAGCATATATCTAGTTTGCCAGGGAAAGTACCAGTTTATCCCAATTGTTCCAAGACAATAGAATAACAGCTACTCCCTGAACTGCTTGTCTTCTCAGCATGATGGCATCGGTGTAGTAGAATACATAATGTCCCATGAAATGGTGAGAAAATCAGAGTGCCTGAAGACGATATTTTCTTCACGAATCTAAAGAGTTAACATGGCCCTGAGACAAGATGAGGAAAATGTACTGCTCTACCTGTGAGGTAAAAGAAAACTGCTTCTGTTGTTCTCTGCATTTTGGAATAGATAAAAATCAAGAGCTAGACAGTAGCTGCCACCGACTGTCTTAATTTGTTCCGATAAAGAGAGAACATCTGAAACAGCAACTGAAAATTAGCAGCTGAATAAGTTGATGAAATCATGTCACATTTTTCAAGACCAATATGTCTTCTGAATGCCCAAACAGGTAGGTTAAATGAAGTTTGCATTGATTAGTATTGGCTTAAAGTCAGTGTCCAAGGCACTGGACACTCCATGAATGAAAGCAAGTTTAGGGAAAGTTAGGTGGAGTTTTCAGGAAAGTCTTATGATTATCACAGAACCCTTCCTCAAGTATACCATGCCTCCCCCCCTTTTTTTTTCTTCAGAGTGTCTGTTTTTGTCAGCTTAGTTCTTGGAATTGAAGAATTTCCATGACTCTCCATCATGGTGACCCAAGACAAGCTCCTTTTTAACAGACCTAGAATCTGTATTTACTTGTCTCTTTGCTTGGTTTTGGTTTTCCAGTTCAAGTAAGATTTTAGTAGGCTACCTATCTCTTTCAATCCCAATGACCCCAAAACAAATTAGGCACCCCAAATATGCTCACAGAGTGGATAACTGTGATTATGACTCTACCTTTGCTGCTAGTAATGGAAACCATGACCACGTCTGCCCCTCTAGGATCCATCATTCCCATTGAAATCACAGAGCCCGTTTCAATTCTGCCCCTACCACTCAGGTAAGTTATTTAATCTCTCTGTTAAAATTATTGGTATTTTCAGCAGTTGCTACTTCTTGCTTGCTATTTCCATAATACCTTACAGTTACCACAAGGAGAGTGAGTTAAAACATGCTAAGTATTTAAAACAGTACCTGGCAAAAATAAGTGTTCAATGTCAGCTATTATTGTTGTTATTTTTTTTCCTTTGAATTACTTTTCTTTTTTTGTGAAATGGTTTAAAATATGACTGTGTACCGTACCCTATATGAACTGACTGCAGAGATAGGTTCTATCCATCTTGTTTAGTTCAACATAAACTTTTTTCCTATGAAATAAAAATGTTTTTTCTCTTTCTACATCGACATTACTCTGTGTACGTGGTAGAGGTCCTGGAGCACCAGCAAGTCCTTGTGTTTCCAATTTACTTGATATTTACAGGTCAGGTCAGAGTAAACAACCCAATTCTTCCAGAATTCACTGGTAATTATTTCTGTTTTTCACTAAGGTAAGTAGTTCTAAGAGATTCACAAGAGATGTCATAAAGCACAGTGGCTTTGCAGAGACCAGAGTTCAAATCCTCATTCTTCCACTTACCAGTTGTTGTTCATTCAGCGAGTTGCTTAAACTCTTTCAACTTTATCATGTGAGGACTGAATTTTATCATATGTAAATGCTCAGCAAAGAACTACTCAAAAAGTGGTAACTCTTAACACCATTAACATCAACACAAAA
Source organism: Eumetopias jubatus (assembly GCF_037043125.1). Lineage (NCBI taxonomy): Eukaryota > Metazoa > Chordata > Mammalia > Carnivora > Otariidae > Eumetopias > Eumetopias jubatus. The sequence continues at coordinate 21,704,052 of NW_028274810.1, forward strand.
TCATTTTTGTTATTTACTACATATACAGGTATCATGAATGCCTTTTAAAACAAATTATAAAAAATTGAGTAAAGGGAAGGTGAAACCAACAGCTTTAGAGTATTACATTGGGTGGCTTTACATCACAAATAAAAGTGTCTTAGTCCACAGCGGTAATTGATGTTCTTTATTCATAAAGGGAGAAAACAACATATTTCACTCACACTTCACTAGGTCTGAGCTATGGAGGCATTCATTATTTTAATAGTACCTCCCACCCCTCACTACCATCCATAAAGTGCTTTCTCATCTTGTACCCTTGACAATGTGAAAAGTGCAAATACAGCTTCTGAATACAACACAGCAATTAGGATAATGATCTTTCCATGTGCAGGGCATTGGACTGCTCCTCACACTATCCCCTTTCAGTTGGCGAGGAAGGTTTGCCATAGTGTGCTATTTAAAAAGGCTCTTTCCTGTGAAAGCTACAGAAAGAAATTGTTGAAAAATACCACTAGAAATTGAGCTTGCATCTGTTTTACCAAAGATGTTAAATTCTCTCAGCAGTTTTTTGAATTCTATTCCAAAGTAATATTAAACCATTTAAGACAACACTGCATAATTCAAAAGAAAAGAATAGATATGCTTCAGCAAGGAAAATTGTATAATACTGTGTTTTAATGTATTAGAAGTCAGCATTATCTGGATCTTTCTAATCATAATTTCAGTCGTTAAAGCACCAGGGACTCCATCAGTATAGACACTATATTCTGACTCAATTACACTGGGCATTAGAAGTAGTGGTTTACAGCATCTATTAGACTTGTCATTACCCTTGTACCATACTCAATTGACCAAAGGGGTGGGGGAAACCCTCTCTCCTAAGGAGAAGAAAACGAAAAAGCAAATTCAGTGGAATGCATAATAGGTGCTCCTTGGGAGAATGCTTTAGGCTTCAGTTCATTTCTTCATAAGATGAACATTCCCACCAAAAGCGTCAGAGTAAACATCATGCCTCATTACTCCTTTCCACTGTTCATACAGCATGCATATAGGTATAATGCTGATTAATGGAAAGAAATTACAATATTCAATGACTTTGAATAAGCAGTGGAGGAAGCAAACATTTACTAGACTCCATGAATGAAAAAACTCTCTACTAAAGCTTATGTGGGAGGATAAAGGCTCCAGCTACCCTGGTGAAGGACAGAGTCCCCTTTCCTATGAATAGCTGGGCTTGATGTGTGGTGCTGGGAACTACTCAACCCCATACATTGCTCTGCAAGACAAAGCAAATAAATGAGAGTTGAGAAAGTAAGCTCTTCAGAAACATATCATTGCGTAGGCATTTGATAAATTCAAAAAGCATATATGGGAGATAAATGTACAGGCTCTCATGGTTTGTAACTAAAAAAGGCTTTGATTTTACAAATAATTTTCCTCTAGAAACCAGATTTGCAGTATTTCTGACAAAATAATTCCCTAATATAATCAGTCTTGATCTTCCAGCCAGGCTTTGCCAAAAATAATAATACATATTATACATTAAATAATAGTAATTATTATTGTAGATCCAATAATTAGGTAAATTTGCATGTGGATATTTTGCCATAGCCTGAGTCTCAAAATAACAAAGAAGCAGAACACCAATGTTGGCTTTCATAACTGCAAGAAGAGTGGAACATGTCACTTTTTAATAGATACAGAAATGTTAAGGGCAATTTAGATCCATGATCTCCAAACCAGACTAATCTTCAGAATTATTTTGGAGCTTTTTCACCATTCCACTTCCCAGGCCAGGCACATTGTTACGGGCTGAATTATGTCCTCCCAAAATTCATATGCTGTAATCTGCAGTACCTCAGAATGTGACTGTATTTGGAGATAGGGCCTTTAACAAAGTAATTAAGGAGAAATAAGGTCATTAAGGTGAGCCTTAAAGCAATATGGCTGGTGTCCTTATGAGAGATTAGGACATAGGCAGGTACAGAGGAAAGTTCATGTGAGAACAGAGAAAGAAGACAGCCATCTGAAAGCCAAAGAGAGAGGGTTCCTTTGAAGGAATCACCCCTACCAACACCTTGATCTCAGACTTCTAGCTTCCAGAATCATGAGAGAATTAATTTCTGTTTCTCAAGTAACCCAGCCTGTGACACGTTGTTAGGGCAGCCCTTGCAGACTAATACGCCCACTAAATCAGAAGCTCTAGGTATTGGCTGAATAATTTTTCTCTTTAAAAATATCTCCAGGTTTATATATACAAAGGACATGAAAATAGGTTATCAAAGAGATATCTGCACTTCCACATTTATTGCAATGTTATTCACAATAGCCAAGATACGAAAACAAACAAGTGTCTGCCAAAGACGAACGGATAAAAAAGATGTGGTATATATAGATACAGTGGAATATTGTTCAACCATGAAAAAGAAAGGAAACCCTACCATTTGCAACAACATAAATGGAATTTGGAGGCATTATGCTAGGTGAAGTAAGTCAGAGAAATACAAACACTATATGATATCACCTCTATGTGGAATCTAAAAATGTTGAATTCATAGAAACAGAGAGTAAAATGGTAGATGCCAGGGTCTGAACAGGTGTGGGAAATGGAAAGATATTGGTCAAAGCATATAAACCTCTTGTCAGAAGATAAACAAGTTCAGGGGCATCTAATGACCAGCATTGTGATTACGGTTAACAATAATGCATTATATACTTGAAAGTTGTTCAGAAAGTAGATCTTAAGTGTTCTCACCACAAAAAAATAAATGGTAATTATATGACAAGATGGAAGTGTTAGCTAATGCTATGGTGGTAATCATTTTGCAATATCTAAGTGTATCAAATTGACATACTGTACACATTAAACTTACACAATGTTGTATGTCAATTATATCTCAATAAAGCTAAGGAAAAAGGTGATTTTTTAAAAGATTTTATTTATTTATTTGAGAGAGAGAGAGAATGAGAGATAGAGAGCATGAGAGGGAAGAGGGCCAGAGGGAGAAGCAGACTCCCCGCCAAGCAGGGAGCCCGATGCGGGACTCATTCCCGGGACTCCAGGATCATGACCTGAACCGAAGGCAGTCGCTTAACCAACTGAGCCACCCAGGCGCCCAGGAAAAAGGTGATTTTGATGATTGGTCAGATCTAGATCAACCTCACCATCCAGAAGTTAAATCCAGTTATTTATTCTTTCATTTTGCTTTGTTTCATTTTGTTTTATTTTGTTTTGTTCTGTTTTGTCTTTAGAGAGAACAATTATGGAGCATCTGCTCTGTGCTAGGAATAGTTCCAGACACTGGGGATACAGATGAAATAGACACAATAGTTGCATTTGAAGAGCTCACCATTTAAAGGATACAGACATAAGATGTACAATTAACAAAAAGTAGAAGGTATCAATGGAGTACTGAAAAAGGGCACATAATGTCTACAGAGGTCAGGAAAAGCTTCTTGAAAGAGATGATGTTTGAGATGTGTATTGAAATAAGGTTAGGAATAAAGTAAACTGGAAGGAAGAGAAAACATGAATGTGAGCACAGAGACAAAGAACAGGATAATCAGGGCAGAGAACCACAGGTAATTCACAGCTGCATTCCACAGATGTGCCAAGGGAGAATCCAGACTATACTTGAACATGTCCAACTTACCCTAACCGATGCATTAATTTCTCTCCATCCATATTTTCTTACTTACCCTAAAAGTAAAAAAGAAAATAGTCACAGGAAGAAACATAAATAGCTAAATTCATTTAGAGTTCTAGGCTATTTGAATTCCAAACAAGAACCAAATTCTATTAATAGAACCTACAAATATTTTCAGTGGAAGTGGGTCACAGACAACAAAAATACAACAGAACTCTCTATAAGAGTTTTCTATGTCAAGGGCTTAATTTTATTCAAACACTGTTTCTGTCAGAATTCTTTTAGTTAGAATGAGGAAAATCCACTCAAACCAGTTTAAGGGAAAGAGAATTTATTGGGTTCAAAAATTAAAACCAGTTTAATACAATGGCAGAGTTCACAGTCTCAATGTTTTTGGAACATTACCTCCATCTCACCCACCTCTTAGCTCTTCTACTCTCTGTTGGTTTCATCCTCAGGAATATCCTTCCCATGTGGTGGCAAAATGGCCATCAGCAGCTCCAGACTTCTGTCTTTTTATCTTGGGACCTCTTTCAGATACTTTCAATAATACCATTAAGAAAGCTCCCAATTACAAAATAAAGAAGGCATGAAGATGAAAAGTACTGCATAGGGAATATAGTCAATAATATTATAATAATGTTGTATGGTGACACATGATGATTGTACTTACTGTGGTGAGCACTGAGTAATGTGTAGAATTGTCAAATCACTATGTTGTATGCCTGAAACTAATGTAACATCGCCAACTATACTTCAATTTAAAAAAAGAAGAAGAAGGTTTCCAATGGTCATAAGAATCAGATGCCCAGCCTTGAACCCACCACTGTGGCCAACGGGATGCAGGGCTATTACAGTATCTTCACCTAGAACCAGAAGAAGTCATAGCCATCTAAGAGACATGAACTAAGAATAAAGAAGAGACGATTAGTTCCCCAAAGGAAAATCAGATTGCCATTATGAGAAAAAGAAATGCTTGGAAGGCAAAAATATTAGATATTTATTACAAACATAGAAATGGATTAACCTGGCTGAGGGATTAGAGGTAAGGAAGCTCCCTTCTTCTGCTCAAAACAAAAATTTCCTTGAGAATTTTCCATAAATACACACTTCAGAAAGTGTTCAAATTGAAAGGGAACTAATCTCTATGCTACAACTCTTCACCTCTCCACATTATGGTCATCACCATCACCAGTGCCATGTGTGTACAAACTGGCCCAAAATGCAGAATATTGGCCTGAATAAAATCCTGACTATAAATGGGAGGCATCGGCCAACCTATGCTAAGGAGCAGAACAGGAAACCACAGACAACTATCAGTTTCCCCACTTACATCCACTTCTGGAGAATAGATCCAAAACATTCTTACTCATGAATTCATAGGCCATCATGATCGGGAGGCAAGTCTCACAGGAAACAAAGGCAAGAAGGACACACTGTTAGTTCATACACATGAAGAAGGGCATAATCCAAGGGGAGGTAAAACTTCCCTTTGTGTTTTCTCATCTTAGGGGGGGAAGAAAACCTCAGAATTATCTCTAGGCAAAGTATGCTTCCTTTTTGATGTCTAATCAAATAAGGAAATGTTTATTATACAGAATAAGTTTTTTTCTTGGTCAAGACATTTTTCCAGAGAAAAAAATTCAACACTTCATTAAAATTCTGGTTTTCCTTGGGCTGCCTGCGTAGCTCAGTTGGTTAAGCTTCTGACTCTTGATTTCGGCTCAGGTCATGATCTCAGGTTTGTGAGATCAAGCCCCACGTTGGACTCCTCGATGAGTGAGAACCTTCTTAAGATTCTCTCTTTCCCTCAGCTCCTCCCCACTCCCTCTCTAAAAAAAAAAAAAAAAGAATAAATAAAATAAAATTTAAAAATTCTGGTTTTCCTCACAAAGAACACGTAACATTCCCAGTTACTGGTAATAACTTTTATAGCTGGTTCGTAACAAATTCTAAAGCAAATCTTACTGAGATTATTCAGTGTTGTCAAAAATCCATCAGGACTTCATCAAAATTTAAAGCTGTTTTTCAAAAGACACTATTGAAATAATAAAAGACAAACCACAGATCATGAGAAAATAATTGCAGAACATATGTATGATAAAGGACTTGAATCTATAATGTGTGTGTGTATATATACACATATATCTTTCATGATTCAATGATAAGAAAAAAAATAATTGAAACCTAGTCAAAATATTTGAACAAGCACCTACTAAAGATGATTTATAGGTGAAAAATAAGCACATAAAAAAGTGTGCTCAACATCATTAGTCATCAGGGAAACACAAGTGGAAATTCCAGTGAGATATATTACAAGCACTTTACACCTACTAAGATGGCTAAAATTAAAAAGAATGGCCCTAGCTAGTGTTGGTGAGGATACGGAGGACATTGTCACTGCTAGTGGCAATATAAAATGGTACGATCATTTTGGAAAACAATTTGGCCATTTCTCTAAACATGCACTGTCGTATGATCCAGCCACTTCACTCTTTCATTTCATTTTCACTTCCCCGCCCAAGAGAAATGAAAGCATGTGTTCATACAAAGACTCGTACATGAATATTTGCAGCAGCTTTATTGTAATAGCTAAAAACTAGAAGCCGCCCAAAAGCCATCAACAGGTTAATGGATAAATGAAAGTGGTATACCATGTAATTGAATACTACACAGCAATAAAAAAAGGAATAACCTAGTGATACACACTACAACATGGATGAATCTCAAAATAATTATGCCAAGTAAAAGACAAAAAGGAGTGCATACTGTATTAGTCCATTGATATAAAATTCTAAGAAACGCAAACTAATCAATGGGGACAGAAAGCAGGTCACTGTTGTCTGGAGTTTGTGGAAGGGACAGGGAGGAGTCAGGTGGGAGAGACTGCAAACAGTATGAGGAAATTTTTTGGAGTGATGAATTTGTTCATTATCTTGATTTTGGTGATAATTTCACAAGTGCACATACTTTAGTCCATTTGGACTGCTATAACAAAACACCATAGACTGGGTAGCTTATAAAACACAAAAATTTATTTCTCACAGTGTTTCAGGCTGGGAAGTCCAAGATCAAGGCACCCGCATGGCCAGATTCCGGTGAGGGCCATCTTCCTGGGGCATAGCCAGTGCTTTCTTGTTGTGTCCTCACGTGTTAGAAGGAGCAAGGGATCTCCCTGGAGCCCCCTTTTATAAAGGCACTAATCACCTCCCAAAAGCCCCACCTCCTAATACCATCACCTGTGGGGTTAAGATTTCAACATATGAATTCTGGTGCACACAAACATTCAGACCATAGCAGTATGCATATTTCACATTTTATCACATTATGCATTTTATTATTTTTATTTTCTTCTTATTTTTATTTTTTCATTACTCAGTGCTCATTATGATAAGAGTACCCTTAATTCCTTTCACCTGTTTCAGTCATCCACCCACCCACCCACCTCTGGCAACCACGAGTTTGTTCTCTATATTTAAGAGTCTGGGTTTTTTTAAAGAATGAAATCTTGCCATTTGCAACGACATGGATGGAGCTTGAGTGTATTATGCTAAGTGAAATAAGTCAGAGAGAGACAAATACCATACGATTTCACTCCTATGTGAAATTTAAGAAACGAAACAGATAAACATATGGGAAGGAGGAAAAAAAGGAAGAAAAAAAAAGGAGAGAGGGAAACAAATCATAAAAGACTCTAAACAATAGAGAACAAACTGAGGGTTGGTGGAGGGATGCAGGTGGGGGACGGGCTACGTGGGTGATGGGTATGAAGGAGGGCATTTGTTGTGATGAGCACTGGGTGTTGTACATAAGGGATGAATCACTGAACTCTAGTCCTAAAATCAATATTGCATTGTATGTTAACTAACTAGAATTTAAATAAAAAATTTTAAAAAGTCTTTTTTTTTTAATCTAAATGTCTAAATATCTACATTGGTGGCCTCCGTGTGAGGGGATTATAAGTGATAATTGTTTTTTTCTTTTTACCGTTATTTTTAAATATTGTCTCCAATAAACAGGTAATATTAAATACATATAACAATTAAAGTGTGTATGTGTATTTAAAAGGTTTTAGTGTTCATTGGCTGAGCTGCTTTAGGTATTTCTACCCAAAGGTAAACATAGATAAGAGGTCTGGGGGCTCTCTCCAGGCCTATAATTTTATAACATATCTCAAATCTGGCTGCACATGAGAATGACATGTGCTGTTTTTAAAGAATAGCGGTGCCTGGGCCCCATTCAAAAAACTCCTGATATAGTTGGTCTTAAGTAGAGCCCAAGTATGAGTTTTATTTGTTTTGGGGTTTTTGTCCAGGGTGGGTTTGTTTCCTCTTTTTTTTCTTCTTCTTCTTCTTCTTCTCTCCAAGTGAATCTAATTTGAAGTCAGGGTGAAAAGGCAATGTTCTATATGTATGGATCACCTATTATTCACCAAACACTGCACCTTGCTAGAGTGAAATACACATGAAGATTCACTGACTTGAGAGAACGGTGGAGAATGTGAGGAGAGAGAGAGGAAAAACAAAACAACATCATCATGAACCTTCCAGCTAGAAGGAATCATAATGCTATTAGCAGAGATTCTATACATATAAAAAGCTGATTCAAGGTCCCTCCTGTTCATCTGCTGGAACTTATTCAGGTCAATTCAGAGAATATAACAGATATTTTGACTTGCTGAAAGTTTTAGCCCCAGGCACAGGGGAGGTATTGGCTCTACTAAACTCTACGTTGAACCTGCAGTTTGACCAATCTTCTTTTCTGATGTCCTCGGACCGACAGGCTGGAAATTACTCTCTGGACCAGGATAATTGATGCTTATTTTCAAGAGGAAGTAGAGATGCAGCCGTACAATGAGGGGAGAGAGAGGAAGCCTGAAACCACCGGGCTCCTCTAGGTTGCCTCCTAGTTCCACCTTAACCCCCAACGAATTTTAGAAAAGCCACGGCAACTGCATATAGAGAGGCACTTTGAGCCCTAGCAGCACTGGCTGAGGGTAAGAAACTAGATCATGGATAAGGGAAGAGAAGGAATTAGGATTTTCCCTTCCCTTACCAATGGACTAATTTTTCCCCTTTCCATTTCTCCTACTAGTTTATAGAAGATAAGCTGGAGATGATAAACTTTATAAATTTGGCACATAATTAAGTATAGTAAGCCAGAATAGGGACTGAACAAGGGGAATTATGAAAGTCATGTAACGATTGATGACATATTGAGGTTCTCCTTTGGGGAGAAGGTAAGCCTTTCTTCAATTCCAAAAAGAATGTTTCCTTTATATTAGGTTCCTTCACACATGTAGCGTGTTGCTGTCTCCCACTGCTATGGGGAAGTTTAAGTCCGGGGAAAAGAGTGCATATACATGTTTGATGGCCCCAGGGGTCGCTTGTAGCACACACTGCCAATTGATTGACTTCCTACCACTCCAGCAGCCTTACGGTCTATCTCCCTGTTCACAGGAAGTTGGAAAATTAAGTCTACATTTTCCAAGTTGCCTGTAGCTAGGTTCTTCGTTTGACTACATTCCACTAACAGACTCACTAACGGGACTTTGATAGAAGAGACAAGATTGTGAGCAGGGGCTGCACAGATCTGGCACTCATGGTCAAGAAGGCCCCAAGATTTTTTTTTTTAAGATTTTATTTATTTATTTGAGGGAAGGAGAGGGAGAGAGAACAGAGGGAGGGGGAGAGGGAGAAGCAGACTCCCTACTGAGCAGGGAGCCCGATGCAGGGCTCAATCCCAGGACCCTGAGATCATGACCTAAGCCACCCAGGCGCCCCTGGCCCTAAGATTTTTATCAGCAGCTCTAGAGGAGGTTTTGGTGAGTAGGTGTGGAATAAAAGAAGGTTGTAGTAAGACTTCATGATTTCTTTGGGAATCATGCCAATATGTGTTTGGGCATTTCTTCTACTCGTGTCACTTGTGTCTGTGTAATACTGCCTTGATTCAATGCACACCCAGAAATTCTCTGAGCCAACTAACACTCTGTGATAAATCCCTTTGCATGTAAACACAAATGAATTGGACTCTAAGAACACTGACTAATACAAGAAGATAGTGATGTAAATACAGCGGAGACTCTTATAGAATCAAACTGTTTATATAGCATTTACATTAACTTGTTAGAACAAGACCATGTTTATATCACCTATATAACATATAATATGTAAATTACATTTATATTAAATTTAAGCAAGTTGGAATGTTCTCTTGGCCTAGAATAATGGGGGGAGGGGGTTAGAGTTTTTTAAAAATTCTTTAACTAATACTGTATCATTTACTGAAGGCTTACACAGAAGATGAAATGAGGAAAGCAACCACCAGACAGATGCTGGGCAAATACCACATCTTAGTTCTTCACAAATTAAAATTATGAACTTTCTCTAGTATAAGAGCACAATCTGAGACATCTTCCAAGAACTGTCTTGAGGCAGAGGGGAGAAGGATCTCACAGCACTCAGATGGGGAAGGTGAAACATCTTGTTACACGGAGGAGAGAAGAAAATGAACTTCCAAGTCCTAAGTTGGCAAATGTCAAAAAAGCTATTTAAAAACAATACTAACAGCATCAATTTGAAACAGGTCGTAAAATATTGAAGGTCCATAAACAGATTACAGTATCTTCTCATTTGAATAAAACAGTGTATCTCTCTGTTAATTGAAATTTAAAATTGTAGAATATGTGGCATAAGGTTCTGTTGATTATGGAGGCTGCTTTCTTCTTCAGAATCTCTGGATCAATAAGACAGAGATGAGAGTCAAATATTGTATGTTTACACAGATGTGTAGTTGATTAGTAACTGTGTCTAAACAATGACATACCATGTTTTAGCTCTACCTTGTTCTTTTCAGTATTGTCAACACTGACAAGAAAGTAGGTTAAAATAAACAAGTAGGACAACATCAAACTAAAATGCTTCTGCACAGCAAAGGAAACAATCAACCAAATGGAAAGGCGACCTACAGAATGGGAGAAAAAAATTGCAAATCAAAAAAAGGACTAATACCCAAACTATATAAGAAACTCATATAACTCAAAAGGAAAATAACAAACAATCCATTTTAAAAGGACAGAGGAACTGAATGGCTCTTTTTCCAAAGAAGACACACAAGTTGCTAAGAGGTACATGAAAAGGTGCTCTACATCACTCATCATTAAGGAAATGCAAATCAAAGCCACAATGAGGTATATCCCCTCACACCTGTTAGAATGACTATCATCAAAAAGACGAAATAACAACTTTACAATATCAACAACGATGTGGAGAAAAGTGAACCCTTGAGCACTGTTGATGGGATTGTAAATTGGTATAGCCACTATGAAAAACAGTATGGAGGCTCCTCAAAAAATTAAAAATAAAACTACCATATGATCCAGTAATTCCACCCCTGGGTATTTAGGAACTGAAAACACTAACTCAAAAAGATACCTACACCCCCATGTTCATTGCAGCATTATTGACAATAGCCAAGACATGGAAATAACTTAAGTGCCCATGAATAAATGAATAGATAAACAAGATGTAGTGTATATATACAATGGGATATTATTTAGCCATGGGAAAAAAGAAAACCTGCCATTTGCCACAATATGAATGGGACTTGAGGGCATTATGCTAAGTGAAAAAAGCCAGACCAAGAAAGACAAATATTGCATGGTTAAAAAAAAAAAAAAAAAAGAAAAAAGAAAAAAAGTCAAACCTATAGAAACAGGAAGTAAAAAAGTGGTTGTCAAGATGTGGCAGGTGTGGGAAAATAGGGTGAGGTTGGTAAAAGGGACAAATTTATAGCTGTAAGATTAATAAGGTCTCAGGATCTAATGTATCACATGGTGACTATAGTTGATAACACTGTGTAGTGTCATTAAAATTTCCTAAGAGAGTAGAACTTAAATGTTCTCACCAATAAATAAATAAAGTAATTAAGTAATTAGGTAATGGATGTGTTAATTAACTAGATGATGGGACTCATTTCACAATGTACATGTACATCAAATCACCACAATGTACACTTGACATATCTTACAATTTGTTAATTATACCTCAATAAAGCTGAAAAAAGAGAAAAGAAAGTATATACATCTTGCAACTTTATAAAATCTTCACAGGGCATAACTCAATATCCAGAGTGAATTCAAGAAAAAATTAAGATGGATACATGTGCACAATAAAATTTAGTCTTGAGCTCTACAACTAAAGAATAAGGGAGGTACAAATAGAAAATATCTCTGTCAAAAAAAAAAAAAAAAGAAAATATCTCTATCTCTGTCAAAAAATCAGGTGTTTGGAGACCCCTGGGTGGCTCAGTCGGTTAAGCATCTGCCTTCGGCTCAGGTCATGATCCCAGGGTCCTGGGACAGAGTCCCGCACTGGGCTCCCTCCTCAGTGGGAAAATCTGTTTCTACCTCTGCCTACCACTCCCTCTGCCTGTGCTCTCTCACTCTCACTCACACTCTCTCTGACAAATAAATAAATAAAATCTTTTTTAAAAAATCAGGTTTTTGGTTAAAACGAAGTTAAACATGGGTCAGTAGTGTTCACAGTAATAATTGATTCCATTTCAGTCTGCAAAGCTAGAAGTACAAAGCTCAGAAAAAGGGAGGTCACATGTCTTCTTTCATTGAATAAACTAGTCTTGGAATACTAAGCTCCATTTTAAGCACGACATTTTAAGACAGATATTGAAAAAAGGTTCATGTCCAGAGAACCAAGTCCAAGACGGTGAGAGAAGATCTGGAGTCAAAGTATTTGTGGAACGCTTGAAAGAGCTGCATTTGTCCAAATGGGGAAAGACAGAGCTGCTTTTAAATACTACAGAAAAGTCCTTGCGCCCATAGTATTAAACTTATTCGAGGAGGTTTCTAAAAACTAAAATCTGTTAGTGGTATGTAATTGTTGGCTACTGTAACCCAAATGACTCCAAGTCCTCTGTGATCTTCTTTTCCTTTAATAGCCAAACAAAGTAATGCTCCTCCCTTCCCCCACAATTCCATGATTTCCTGGAGGGAGGAAGAAGTTGCTTATATTCTTCAAGCCATTTCTCTGCTCTCACCAGCTGCCCCTGCTCTGAGGTTTTCTCCTGCGTTGCTTTGTTGCCTCATCCTCTTCCTACAAATGTCCTGGATTTTTTCACCCTACGCCATCCCCCCTTTCATGTCACAAAGCACTGTCACACAGTGTTGTTACAGAACGGGCTTTCCCGGAAACCTTTGATTTGCTGAGAAGCCTTACTGTTCGAAACCAACCAACCAAACAAACAAAAAGCCTGTAATTAAATATCAAAAACCAATGTTCTTATAGTTAATTTGCCCACACCATGTTTTTGGACTCCACATATATTCTCGTTTCTTCCCTGAGTCCCAGGAACTCAAACTCCAGCCTTTAGATCACCATAGATGAAAGTCAAATCCCTATTCCTTTATTAAGTCTTAGTCTCTTTTACCCATTTCATCCCCTCTACTAGCCTGTGTCTTGCTTTCAGAATTTTTGAAAATCTGTTTGCCTAGAGAAAAAAACCTTCTAGCCAGACTTTCATCTTAACTATTCAAAGAACCTAAAAACCTAACTTATAAGTCTTTATTGAGGACTTCACGAATTCCCAATCAAATTATTCTAGCACAGACACCAACTTACTATTTAGGAAACTGCTGCAGGGTAGAAAGTCAAATGAAAATCCCGTCCAACTCTAGAGATATATGGTCCTATTCATTCCTGTGTCATTTTTAGTGATGCCCTATGAACATCCCCTTGTGGAATGAAAATTCCACATAGCATAGAAAGAAAAAATACGACAAATTAATTCTGTGTGGCTCCTTTTCCCCAATTAATATTTTACCAGTGAATCATACAAGAACAGTGCACTTCATTCATCTGTACTCAGTCCAAAGAAACTATCTTAATGAGAACTGCTTCATTTACTTTTTTACAATCCTCTGCTAATCCTTTAGTTCGGGTTAATGACATTTCTTGCAAAGAACAATTCCAGTTTTTGAGCCACAGTCATTCAACCCAATTCAAATCTTTAAAATCTTTTCCTTTCAGCTGTTTCTGATTCTAAGTAATTTCCCTAATTCTCGAATTAACCCTCATTAGTAGAAAACTCCTTTTTGGGGAAACCCAAGTCCCTTTCCTAATCATAATGGTCCATTTAAATAGGGCTAGCTCTAATAGAGGGTTTTATTAAAAGAATTTTACAGGATATCAAACTCTGCTTCTATATTGCCCTGAAATGATTTGCCGGTGGCGGGCATAGCTGACACATCAATGTTCCCATCTCAATAATCGATGCATATGTCTAGACAATTAATTTAGCTACAGGAATTACTGACAATCCTAATAATAGTCAAAATTAATCAAATGTGGCATATGTCAGCACATGTTTTATGTTTCTTGTGAATATAAAATGATGGGTCTAGATCTGGCATATTGACATTGGAAAACTCAAACCATTTGTTTACAATTTACTTCTCTATCAGTTTTTAGATAACTGTTTACCACAAAGCTTTTCTTTATAGTCTCTTAACCCCAATGAGTTTGAGATAAAGACCATCTGTATCTCCTAAATGCAGAGGCAGAATTTCTCTGAAACCATCTTTTGGCTACAGCCATACCTCAGCCCCAACTTCTATATCAGCTCGACACACCAAGATACTGCCTTTCTCCTAGATGCCCTCAGTTAGGGCAATCCCAATAAATGCCTAACATTCTCTAATTCTGTAGTTCCTGACATACAGTTTCTGATAATTGTAATTTCACTAGAGGTTGACATTAAAGACGCGCAGCAAGGTGAGACAGCCCCGGCATTCATATCTGGCCCTTCCTCCCTTAAGCATTATCACCGGGAGAGTGAGTTATCCTGCAGGTAAATGGAAAAATGCCCAAGCGCCCACCAAAGCCCTAAAATATTTCCACTTAGTCCACAATGTTTTGCAGGTTCCCCCACATTTCTGTTATTCTTCGGCTTCCTGAAGCTTCAAAATTTACAGACCCCCATCCTTAAATCTATGCTATGACACTCAATCCATTCATCATTTTCTTTTGATAACTGTCATTATTAGGTGCCTCTAAACTGGGTTGTTATTTATTTACATCAGAATACTTATTTCTAAGTATTCTTAGAAACGGTTCAGTCGGTTAAGCGGCTGCCTTCAGCTCAGGTCATGATCCCAGGGTCTTGGGATCCAGCCCCACATCGGGCACCCTGCTCCGCGGGAAGCCTGCTTCTCCCTCTCCCACTCCCCCTGCTTGTGTTTCCTCTCTCGCTGTCTCTCTCTCTCTCTGTCAAATAAATAAATAAAGTCTTAAAGAAAAAAAAGGACACTCGTTTTTCATAATAGTCTATGTGGCAATTATCTTCTTTAAAAAATATGAGAAAAATAAGGCTCAGATTGGTTGCCCAAGACAACATTGTTCATAAGTGACAGAGACAGGATTCTAACGAGGTCTTTCATATCCTGAATCCTCTACTATCCCTCTCAATCTATAATGTTATCATTATAACATCCAAGCATTCAAGCATTATAATATAGTCTTAATAGCCATTAAGTGAACCTCCACCTGTACTGTGACGTTACAGAGACACACACACTCTTGGGGCCAGTTGCTACTTTTTCCCTGTGACATCTGTCATCTCATTCCCTTTTTTTTTATGTACCTAGAGTCTCAAAACTAAAAGCCCCAAGACAGGCCCTCAATTAACTGGAAATTAGACTCCTATCATGAATCATGATCCTAGGTCCCTTGAGAAGCACAGGGAGGAGAAAATAGGGAAAGAGTGTTGGCATTCTGGCTCTATCACAGTTTCATAGTCACTTTGTGATCTTTAATCTGGAAAAGTCACTATTTTTTGCAATTGAAAACAATTACATTTTTGTTATTTTCCAGCATTATGGAGCTTTGTAAATTGCATAATATATGTACACTATCAAAGAGTAATTTTTCAAGAATATACTCAATGTTGACAAGTCTGTTGTAAGAAAAGCATTATACACATCAGGAAGCAACACAACCTTTCTTAAAAGGCTAGGCTATATGTATTCAGAAGTTTAAACCTTTACAATACTTACAGCATTCGAACCAGTAATCTCACTTCTGGATATCCAAATATAAGACTGTAATCAGAAATGCAAACAAAAAATATTGCTGCAGTGGTACTTTGAAGAGAGATAGAGTAGAAAAAAGAGGAAAAGGTTAAATTATGGTTAAAATAATGCAACTAAATATTATATAACCATTAAATATTATGCTTATGACAGATTTTTAGACTATTTTTAATCTTAAAAGTAGAGGTTATTGTAGACTGTAGCAGCTTGGTATTTCTTTTTTTTTTTTAATGAAAGGAAATACCAAAGCCCAAAGTGGTGGTATTAAGAAACTAAAAAGAAAGAAAATACAGGATAATTTTTACCCTGTAAAATTTTCTAGAGAGGGCAAAACAATGTGATTACATAGTGAATAGACGATATGCTGAAAATTCCTTGTAAACTACCGAGAAAGCCTGTGGATGGTGTTAAGCTTTTAAATCCCCCCTGACCTAATTTAGGCCACAGTGCAATTGAGACATTATGAAGTGTCACTTACAGCTTTTTTCCCAAGACCACTAGGATTTATTGTAATTGGGTTTTACTACATTCCATTAGCAAAAAAATATATGCCTAAGTATGTGTTCTCTGGCAATTAATACTCTGCATTTGGCCTAATACTTTTTCTTATACCTGAGGCATACACTAGTGTCCCTAAAACACATGCCCTATTGATCTTCACCATTAAGCTGGCGATTATAATCCTATTTAGCCAAATTATAAGGCCTCTGTAATCCAGTAGTTGAACCGTCTGAAACTAAGAAAAAGACTGTCCCCGAAGCTCTCGGTTGGGAATCCTTATTTCACCAAAAAAGAAACAAATCTTGAATGAGGTATCAGTTACCTGCTGTCACAATATGACCCTGAATAAGCTATGCCACAAATCGGCCTTTATTTAGTCCCGAAGTCCCTATGTGAGCACTTTGGACGAGGTGGGCCTTCTGGTAACAGCTGGACTTACTCGCATGTCTGGGATTGGCTGGCTGTCAGTGGTGCTTTCTGTCCACATGTCCCTTGCATCCCTCCAGCAGGCTAGCCTGGGCACATTGCTGTGGAAAAGGCAGAGGTTCAAGAGCAGAAGCAGCAGTATACAAGCACTTTTTCAAATGTCTACATCTATCAAATCTGCAAATCACATGGCCAGACTCAGAACCTAGGGACAGAGAGAAACTTTGGCTCTTTAGTGAAAGGAACTGCAAAGTCCCAAAGCAGAGGTCATGGGTAAGAGGAGGGGTAAAGACTGGAACCATCGATGCAATCAATCTGCTATAAAGGTACATCTAGATTCCCATTATAGCCATTTAATCTCCTTTTCAGCAAGAACCCTACGTCAATGCCACAATAGCTCACAATTGCCCCAGAATTGATTAATGTCGTGAAAAAACCTAAAGTAGGGGTGAAATTGACCAAAAGATACTTTAAAAACAAAAAGCCTTGCTATCTTGTGACCTTACACCCCTGTTATACAATCCCCTGATTGGCAACCACTCATGGGTGAAGTAGGGTACTTTGAAAGTGAACATTAATTGTATGTATAATATACATCTATATTATATAAAATAACATAACCCAGCCATTCTTTCTAAAAGTAATTGTTAACTTTCAGATTAGCTTTTTCTAGTACTTGGAATACTTCACCTAAACATTCTTTTCATTTCCACCCTCAAAGAGTTAGGTCATATTTTTTTTTAATTCTTGAGAATTAAAAAAGTAAAACTGAAATATCTATTATTCCTCCTAGTGTCTAACATTTTATATAGAATAAGATAGACGATAATTAGAAGAAAGAAGAAAACCTCACTGAATTTCATAATATAAGATATCAATGGGGTATGAGAAGGTATTCTTTACTAGCCAATTAGTTTCATTCTACAGACATTTTCTCATTATCAGAATAGATAGTAAGAAAATACTTTCATTAAATATATTAGATATGGCACCAACTAAAATGCATTTTAAAATCCTTGTCAGGGTGCCTAGGTGGCGAAGTCAGTTAAGCATCTGACTCTTGGTTTCAGCTCAGGTCAGGCTCTCAGAGTCCTGAGATCGAGCCCAATGGTCTCTGCCCTCAGGGCCTGGAGTCTGCTTAAGACTCTTTCTCCCTCTGCTCCTCCCCACTCCCACTCCCTCTCCCTCCCTCTCTCTCTCTCTCAAATAAATAAATCTTTAAAAACTAAAATAAAATAAAATAATAAAGTCCTTGTTGGACAGACTAACCACAGAACTAGAAAAATAGACTTTGGTGCCTGGTTAGAGAAGGGTCAAGATAACACAAAATGAATGCCAGACATCCACAATGTTCAAAGCAAATAATTCACGATGGTTGAGAAGACTCTCAGAATGTTCTTTTCTTTGGAAGAAAGTTTTGTAACATCAATCTGGCTCTTAACAAATCACATCCCTCAAAACACAATAAACATAAGTCATAATTACCCAAGGTGATATAATAGTATGTTTCAACTCTGTCCCTAACACTAGAATTATAAAAGTACTCTGTACAGTTTCACACATACTGTCATAATTCTGTGTTATTTCACTTTTTTCAGTTATTATTTTCTCACAAAATTTAAATATAAAAGAAAGAAAGAAATTTGGTATGCATTTTCAACCCCCAATTTTCTTTCCCAATACAGAACTACAAAGTAATTGATAACATCTGTTGTCATTGACTATTTTCATGATTTGTGTGGTACCTGAAAATTTATTATAACTAAAAAAGAGCATGTTAGCTTTATTTTTGTTCAGATACTGATCCCAAGAATGCCGCAACAGCATCTGTGACTGTCACTAATTAGGGAGTTGCTCAGCAGAAATATGGTACAATCACATGTGGTCGATACATTGAAAATCACAGCTAAACATAAAACGCTAACTGTTTTCTTTATAAGTCTCCAGGTCATAGCCAACTGGATTGCCACAGAAACACTGGAAATCTTGGACAGTCCAAAGCAAAATTTAAAAAGAAATTTTTTAAGGAGCAAAACAAAAGGAAAAACAGGAACGAGCCATCACCTACAGAAATAAGGCCCGGAGTTTTAACACCAATGAAGACTCCATGGAAGCAAGTCTGCTGCAACAGGAAACACCAAACTAGCAGCTGCTGAAATATGATATCTTGAAGTTGTTTCATTATTTATTGTGACATAAATCTTTTGTCTGTACAGGCCGAGGAGTTGGTGTAAGTTTTCTACGATGATAGAAAATTTGATTTCTGGTTTGAGGTTACTCATCCAGCCACCATAAGCACTTTTAAGAAGGTCACAAGTGCCTTTTGCCATCAGTACTCTCAGGATAGTTATATAAAAGAGGTAGTGATCTAACGCCCACTAATGATGAAGAATGATTAGATAAGGTCAATAAATGGACAAGACTAGCAAAAACTCTACTAAAGTTGCCTTAGATTCCTTAGTAGCTTCAACTGCATGGATTTATCCTTAAAGTGTTCAATCTTTGTTCTAAGATCAGAGTACAGTACTGAAGTCTCAGAGCTATTTCCTGAACTTTATATTTTTTTCTCATGAGTATGTACGGAGCAGCTTCTATGCAGCCCTCTTTAGTGTGAAAGCTTCAACCGTGAACAAGACATTGTCACTATCCTCAAGAAGATTAAAGTCTAGTAGAGCTAATAGGCAAGGCAATAAGTATTTACAATGCAGTATGATAAACCCTGCAAGAGAGATATATATACAGTTGTGATGGGAACACACACACAAATGAAACTTAACCCTGAGTTTCAAAGCAGAAAAACCTGCCAGAGAAGTTCATCTCAGAAGTAGGGACAGGGTGATTGCAGATGTAGGTACAAAGATCTGAAGGCAAGAGACAACCCGATGTACTAGGGGCAATGTTTGTAGTTCTGTACAAGCTGGAGAAGAGCGAAGATGGGTGTTAGTGAAAGAATGGTGTCTAATGAGCAAGAGAAGAATAAAGAATCCAATCAGGCAATAAGAAGATTTGTTGAATTTAACTGTGCAGCAAAGAGATTAGGTCGAACTAGTTAAACAGCAAGGGATTCTGTCTATCAAAATCAGGAGATGAAAAGTTTAGAAAGAAAAAAAAAGAGAGAGAGAGAAGAGGAAAGGAAAGAAAAGCAAGGATGCATATTATATTCACACCAAAAAATCAGAACTTAAAAAATTCCTTGGAAAGAGATGGAATACTCAGCATGTTTACCTGTGGCTTGGGCTGAATCAACCTGGGTCTCTGCTTCAAAGACAACCAGAAATAGGTAAGTGGTTTTGTAACCTCAGGAATGTTGGGAATAATTTTTGGAAGCATTATATAAGTTTGTAACTTTTTTCAACACTGGTCTGGAACAGAAATGTTTTCCATCTTGTGATTCATGACTTCTTCTGGGGATAAATCCCCACTGTTTATAAAATGCATAAACGATTTTCCAAAGAACTTTATAGGGATTATGGCTTATTCTACTAGTAAATAGTTCACTCTCAACATGCTGTCAATTGTCAGTTAAGATATTTTTAATCAGACATTCTATTTTCAAAACCTAATCTTTGAACCTATGAATTTTTTTAAAAAATTAAGAACATGACTCCTAAAAATATGAAATGAATACTCACATATTTTATTTTAAGTCATTAATTAATGAGGAAATCAATAAGGTATTAAAACTGGTTGAAAGGATAATTTAAAGCCCAGATACATATATCTATAGGAAATCAAGACTGCTAAAATGAATTTGCTAATAGATGAAAACTGGTTAAAACAAAATATAATATTTAAAATGATCTTTTCCACAGAGTAGAAACAAATTATATCTCTACATGACATAATTCACCTGTATTGCTGTGAGAATCATTTGAGAAATACCAGTTTTCTACAATTTAATGTCTAACCTTACAGTTATGAAATTGACACAGAAAAGCAATCAAAGGTGCATAGCCCTATTGTGTCAGATAATCCCTGCAAGAAATCCCTAACATTCCTTTAAAAGGACAATCATCTCTTTTGCCCCTTTCCAAATCTTTGCATTTTTTCCTTGACAAATCTAACATTGATTATATGACTGTTCTCTTTTCCTGTATAATGCCCCTACAGAAAATGAATGTTTTAATTGGCCTGTTAGGATGCTGTTCCTTTGCACGAAGGTGGTAATAAAATCTTACCTGTTCTCATAAGTGAATTTTAGAAATGTTTTCTTTTAATGTATTTTTCAAGTTCCAAATCTTTAAGAGAATCTGACATAATAGCCTTGTGATTTTACATTGAAATATCTAATTGATATATATTTTTAATGTAAAGGATATAAAATAATCAAATTGTGGACAGAATACGAATTTTTGGAGAACCTATTTCTAACATTTATAAGTTTGATTTATCAAATTTACAAAATTTGCTAAGTGCTTAGAAAGACTATTTTTAAAGCTCTAGGTAAAAATATATTTGCACAACAATGTGAATGTACAACAATATAAACTAACTATACACTTAAAAATGGTAAAAATGCTAAGCTTTATGTTATGCATTTTTATCATTACGAAAAAAGCACATTTACTTGTTTTCTAAGGTGTCTAAGATCAAGACATTTAAAATTTTTTTTAATTTTTTTATTGTTATGTTAATCACCATATATTACATCATTAGTTTTTGATGTAGTGTTCCATGATTCATTGTTTGTTCATAACACCCAGTGCTCCATGCAGAATGTGCCCTCTTTAATACCCATCACCAGGCTAACCCATCCCCCTACCCTCCTCCCCTCTAGAACCCCCAGTTTGTTTTTCAGAGTCCATCATCTCTCATGGTTCGTCTCCCCCTCTGACTTACTCCCCTTCATTCTTCCTCTCCTGCTATCTTCTTCTTTTTCTTTTTTCTTAAAATATGTTGCATTATTTGTTTCAAAAGTACAGATCTGTGATTCAACAGTCTTGCACAATTCACAGCGCTCACCGTAGCACATACCCTCCCCTATGTCTATCACCCAGCCACCCCATCCCTTCCACCCCCAACCACTCCAGTAACACTCAGTTTGTTCCTGAGATTCAGAATTCCTCATATCAGTGAGGTAATATGATACATGTCTTTCTCTGATTGACTTATTTCACTAAGCATAACACCCTCCAGTTCCATCCACGTCGTTGCAAATGGCAAGATCTCATTCCTTTTGATGGCTGCATAATATTCCATTGTGTATATATACCACTTCTTCTTTATCCATTCATCTGTCGATGGACATCTTGGCTCTTTCCACAGTTTGGCTATTGTGGACATTGCTGCTATAAACATTGGGGTGCACGTACCCCTTCGGGTCCCTACATTTGTATCTTTGGGGTAAATACCCAGTAGTGCAATTGCTGGATCGAATGGTAGCTCTAATTTCAACTGTTTGAGGAACCTCCATACTGTTTTCCAGAGTGGTTGCACCAGCTTGCATTCCCACCAACAGTGTAGGAGGGTTCCCCTTTCTCCACATCCCCGCCAACATCTGTCGTTCCCTGACTTGTTCATTTTAGCCATTCTGACAGGTGTGAGGTGGTATCTCATTGAGGTTTTGATTTGGATTTCCCTGATGCGGAGCGATGTTGAGCACTTTTTCATGTGCCTGTTGGCCATTTGGATGTCTTCTTTGGAAAAATGTCTGTTCATGTCTTCTGCCCATTTCTTGATTGGATTATTTGTTCTTTGGGTGTTGAGTTTGATAAGTTCCTTATAGATTTTGGATACTAGCCCTTTATCTGATATGTCATTTGCAAATATTTTCTCCCATTCTGTCGGTTGTCTTTTGGTTTTGTGGACTGTTTCTTTTGCTGTGCAAAAGCTTTTTATCTTGATGAAATCCCAATAGTTCATTTTTGCCCTGGCTTCCCGTGCCTTTGGCGATGTTTCTAGGAAGAAGTTGCTGCGGCTGAGGTCGAAGAGGTTGCTACCTGTGTTCTCCTTTAGGATTTTGATGGACTCCTGTCTCACGTTTAGGTCTTTCAACCATGTGGAGTCTATTTTTGTGTGTGGTGTAAGGAAATGGTCCAGTTTCATTCTTCGGCATATGGCTGTCCAATTTTCCCAACACCATTTGTTGAAGAGACTGTCTTTTTTCCATTGGACATTCTTTCCTGCTTTGTCAAAGATAAGTTGACCATAGAGTTGAAGGTTCATTTCTGGGCTCTCGATTCTGTTCCATTGATCTATGTGTCTGTTTTTGTGCCAGTACCATACTGTCTTGATGATGACAGCTTTCTAATAGAGCTGGAAGTCCGGAATTGTGATGCCGCCAGCTTTGCTTTTCTTTTTCAATATTCCTCTGGCTATTCGGGGTCTCTTCTGGTTCCATACAAATTTTAGGATTATTTGTTCCATTTCTTTGAAAAAAGTGGATGGTATTTTGATGGGGATTGCAATGAATGTGTAGATTGCTCTAGGTAGCATTGACATCTTCACAATGTTGGTTCTTCCAATCCATGAGCATGGAAGGTTTTTCCATTTCTTTGTGTCTTCTTCAATTTCTTTCCTGAGTATTTTATAGTTTTCTGAGTACAGATCCTTTGCCTCTTTGGTTAAACTTATTCCTAGGTATCTTATGGTTTTGGGTGCAATTGTGAATGGGATCGACTCCTTGATTTTTCTCTCTTCTGTCTTGTTGTTGGTGTATAGGAATGCCACTGATTTCTGTGCATTGATTGTATAGCCTGCTACTTGACTGAATTCCTGTATGAGTTCTAGCAGTTTTGGGGTGGAGTCTTTTGGGTTTTCCACATACAGTATCATATCATCTGCAAAGAGTGAGAGTTTGACTTCCTCTTTGCCGATTTGGATGCCTTTGATTTCTTTTTGTTGTCTGATTGCTGTGGCTAGGACTTCTAATACTATGTTGAATAGCAGTGGTGAGAGTGGACATCCCTGCCGTGTTCCTGACCTTAGGGGAAAAGCTCTCAGCTTTTCCCCATTGAGAATGATATTCGCTGTAGGTTTTTCGTAGATGGCTTTTATGATATTGAGGTATGTACCCTCTATCCCTATACTCTGAAGAGTTTTGATCAAGAAAGGATGCTGTACTTTGTCAAATGCTTTTTCTGCATCTATTGAGAGGATCATAGGATTCTTGTTCTTTCTTTTGTTAATGTATTGTATCACGTTGATTGATTTGCAGATGTTGAACCAGCCTTGCAGCCCAGGGATAAATCCCACTTGGTCGTGGTGAATAATCCTTTTAATGTACTGTTGGATCCTATTGGCTAGTATTTTGGTGAGAATTTTTGCATCCATGTTCATCAAGGATATTGGTCTGTAATTCTCCTTTTTGATGGGGTCTTTGTCTGGTTTTGGGATCAAGGTAATGCTGGCCTCATAAAATGAATTTGGAAGTTTTCCTTCCATTTCTATTTTTTGGAACAGTTTCAGGAGAATAAGTATTAATTCTTCTTTAAATGTCTGATAGAATTCCCCCGGGAAGCCATCTGGCCCTGGGCTTTTGTTTCTTGGGAGATTTTTGATGACTGCTTGTGGTTATAGGTCTGTTCAGGTTTTCTATTTCTTCCTGGTTCAATTTTGGTAGTTGATACATCTCTAGGAATGCACCCATTTCTTCCAGGTTATCTAATTTGCTGGCATAGAGTTGCTCATAATATGTTCTTATAATTGTTTGTATTTCTTTGGTGTTGGTTGTGATCTCTCCTCTTTCATTCATGTTTTTGTTGATTTGGGTCATTTCTCTTTTCTTTTTGATCAGTCTGGCCAGGGGTTTATCAATCTTGTTAATTCTTTCAAAGAACCAGCTCCTAGTTTCGTTGATCTGTTCTACTGTTCTTTTGGTTTCTAGTTCATTGATTTCTGCTCTGATCTTTATTATTTCTCTTCTCCTGCTGGGTTTAGGCTTTATTTGCTGTTCTTTCTCCAGCTCCTTTAGGTGTAGGGTTAGGTTGTGTATTTGAGACCTTTCTTGTTTCTTGAGAAAGGCTTGTATTGCTATATACTTTCCTCTCAGGACTGCCTTTGCTGTATCCCAAAGATTTTGGACAGTTGTGTTTTCATTTTCATTGGTTTCCATGAATTTTTTTAATTCTTCTTTAATTTCCTGGTTGACCCATTCATTCTTTAGTAGGATGCTCTTTAGCCTCCACATATTTGAGTTCTTTCCGATTTTCCTCTTGTGATTGAGTTCTAGTTTCAAAGCATTGTGGTCTGAAAATATGCAGGGAATGATCCCAATCTTTTGGTACCGGTTGAGACCTGATTTGTGACCTAGGATGTGATCAATTCTGGCGAATGTTCCATGGGCACTAGAGAAGAATGTGTATTCCGTTGCTCTGGGTTGGAATGTTCTGAATATGTCTGTGAAGTCCATTTGGTCCAGTGTGTCATTTAAAGTCTTTATTTCCTTGTTGATCTTTTGCTTAGATGATCTGTCCATTTCAGTCAGGGGGGTGTTAAAGTCTCCCACTATTATTGTATTGTTGTCAATGTGTTTCTTTGCTTTTGTTATTAATTGCCTTATATAATTGGCTGCTCCCATGTTCGGGGCATAGATATTTACAATTGTTAGATCTTCTTGTTGGATAGACCCTTTAAGTAGGATATAGGGTCCTTCCTCATCTCTTATTACAGTCTTTGTTTTAAAATCTAGTTTGTCTGATATAAGGATTGCCACCCCAGCTTTCTTTTGGTGTCCATTAGCATGGTAAATGGTTTTCCACCCCCTCACTTTCAATCTGGGGGTGTCTTTGGGTCTAAAATGAGTCTCTTGCAGACAGCATATGGATGGGTCTTGTTTTTTAATCCAATCTGATAGCCTGTGTCTTTTGATTGGGGCATTTAGCCCATTTACATTCAGGGTAACTATTGAAAGGTATGAATTTCGTGCCATTGTATTGCCTGTAAGGTGACTGTTACTGTATGTTGTCTGTGTTCCTTTCTGATCTTTGCTGCTTTTAGGCTCTCTCTTTGCTTAGAGGACCCCTTTCAATATTTCTTGGAGGGCTGGTTTCGTGTTTGCAAATTCCTTTAGTTTTTGTTTGTTCTGGAAGCTTTTTATCTCTCCTTCTATTTTCAATGACAGCCTAGCTGGATATAGTATTCTTGGCTGCATATTTTTCTCGTTTAGTGCTCTGAAGATATCTTGCCAGTCCTTTCTGGCCTGCCAGGTCTCTGTGGATAGGTCTGTTGCCAATCTAATATTTTTACCATTGTAGGTTACATATCGCTTCTCCCGAGCTGCTTTCAGGATTTTCTCTTTGTCTCTGAGACTCGTAAGTTTTACTATTAGATGTCGGGGTGTTGGCCTATTATTATTGATTTTGAGAGGGGTTCTCTGTGCCTCCTGGATTTTGATGCCTGTTTCCTTCCCCACATTAGGTAAGTTCTCTGCTATTATTTGCTCCAATATACCTTCTGCCCCTCTCTCTCTTTCTTCTTCTTCTGGGATCCCAATTATTCTAATGTTGTTTCGTCTTATCGTATCACTTATCTCTCGAATTCTGCCCTCATGATCCTGTAGTTGTTTCTCTCTCTTTTTCTCAGCCTCTTTATTTTCCATCATTTGGTCTTCTATATCTCTCTTCTGCCTCATTTATCCTAGCAGTTAGTGCCCCCATTTTTGATTGCACCTCATCAATAGCCTTTTTGATTTCGACTTGGTTAGATTTTAGTTCTTTTATTTCTCCAGAAAGTGTTTCTCTAATAACTTCCACGCTTTTTTCAAGCCCAGCTAGTATCTTTAAAGTCATGATTCTGAACTCTAGGTCCGACATCGTACTAATGTCCGTATTGAGTAGGTCCCTGGCTGATGGTACTACCTCTTGTTCTTTTTGCTGAGGTGATTTTTTTCGTCTTGTCATTTTGTCCAGAGGAGAATAGATGAATGAGAGAACAAAATGCTAACAGGTTTACAACGTCCCCAGCAAATATACTGTATACAAATCAGAAAAGACCTGAAACCAGGGGAAAAGAAAGGGAAAGTAAGAAAAAAGAAAGAGAAAAAAAAAGAAAAAAGATAAAAACAAAAACAGAACAATACAAAAAAAGCAGAATATGATCAAATATGATCAGGCTAGTGCATAGATCAGTGCCACACACTAGATTTTGGGCGTATTTTGGTCTGTTAGAAAAAAGTGCCTCCTAAAATTTTAAAGGAAGAAAGACATATATGTACAAAATAAGGGTTGATACAATGAAGGGATAGAAGATGACTGTAAAGATGAAAATTATAAAAGATTTTATAAAAGGAATTGATAAGATAAGAAGTTGTTTGAAAAAAGAAAGAAGAAGATTTAAGAAAAAAAAAGAAAAAGAAAAAAGGGAGGGAATGTGAACAGGCAGGAGACTAGAACAGAGCCATACACTAGTGATTCAGGGTATATTTTGATCTGTTAGAAGAAACTGTATCTCAAAATTTTAAAGAGAGAACAACTTATATATATGTGCCAAAAATAAGGGTAACTACTATGAAGGGATAAAATATGACTCTAAAAATGAAAAATAAAAAATGTTTTTTTTTTTAAAAAGAGATTGATAAGATGTTGGTTGAAAAAGGGAAAAAGAAAAATAAAAAAAAACAGTTAACAAAAATTAACTTTGATGAACTAATGAATCATGGTAAAAAAAAGCTATGAATTCTATGTGCAGTATTCCCCTAGCGCTGGAGTTCTCCCGTTCTCCTTGATCGGTAAACTTGGTCTTGGCTTGCTGGCTGTTCGTGCTGATCTTCTGGGAGAGGGGCCTGTTGCTGTGGTTTCCAAATGTCTTTGCCGGAGGCTGAATTGCCCTGCCCTTGTCGGTCCGGGCTAAGCAAGCTGCTCGGGTTTGATCTCAGGAGCTTTTGTTCCCAGCAAGCTCTCCGTACAGCCTTGGAGGACCAGGGCAAAAATGGTGGCCTCCCAATCTCCACCCGGAGGAGCTGAGAACTCGGGGCCCCGCTCCTCAGTGCGCCCACAGAGAAAAGCAGTCACTCCCTTGTCCCCGGTCTCCGGCCGCTCTCCGCGCTCACCCGGCCTGTGACTGAGCGTTGCTATCTCTGGCACCCAACCCCGTGTGGAGTCTCCAAACCCAGCAGATCCCTGCGGTGCATTCCCGCGCCGCTCCTCCCGGGGGAGGGAGGGGAGTCTCCCCAGCTCTGCCGCTTGTTGGGTCCCTGCTGGAGGAGCAGTGGCCCGACTGGGCCGCGGATCACAGTTTATGGCAACCCCAAGCTGAGAGCCCACGCCTCGGTTCCGTCTCTGCAGCCGGCTTCCCCGCTCCGATACCTGGGAGCTCTGCCGCACTCAGGCACCCCCGATCTTTCTGTGACCCCAAGGGTCCTGAGACCACACTGTCCTGGGAGAATTCCACCCCCCGCTTAGCCACTGCAGCGACATCCCTCAGTGGAGCCGACTTCTAACAGTTCCGATTTTGTTCTCCGCGGCTCTATCACTTGCCAGAAGCGGCCGGCGGAGGCCCCTCCCCCGCCATCTATCTTCCCGAATATCGCCTCGGATTCACTTCTCCGCACATCCTACCTTCCAGTAAGTGGTCGCTTCTCTGTTCAGAGAGTTGTTGCTACTCTCCTCTTCGATCTCCTGTTGAGTTCGTAGGTGTTCAGAATGGTTTGATCCCTATTCAGCTGAATTCCTGAGACCAGACGAAATCCAGGTCTCCTACTCCTCCGTCATCTTGCTCCGCCCCTCAAAGACATTTAAAATTTTTAAATGTAGTTCTAAACACTTAAGGAAATGTAAAATAACTAAAATTGTAAATGGAGTTAATTGTAGGAGAAATTTTAATCCACTAATTTATGAATTGACTATTAATAAAAAAAGTTGAAGCTAATAATTCATTTTTTTCACACTGGATTTACAAATAAAATTAAAAGATGTGGATTTTGAGGTAGAGGGATCCAAGATAAGGTAGGAGAGCAAAGGAGAAACCAGATTGTAACAGTAAGAGTTTAGATTATATCTTGTGAGTACAGGAAGCTACCAAAGCAACGGAAGTAGCATATTTGCACATTATAAAGAATAATTCTTGACTTGTTCTGTGGAGAAAAGACTAGAGGGAGGTAAGATTGATGGCAATAAATAAATAAATAAATAAATAAATAAATAAAAAGTTAATAGGTTATCGCTGATATTCAGGTGAAATATGATGATGATCGGGACTAAAGGAATGAAGTAGTAATTATAACCAACTTACACTGAGCACCTATTATGTGTCAGAAACTCTTTTAAAAAGCACTTTACCTATACTAACTCATTTTATCCTTGTATTAATGTTGTAAGGTAGGTATTATTACTTTATACAGCAAAAGAATTAATCTTCCACTCAGAATCATTGTTCAAAGTCATAGGGAAATTCTAAGAATATATGATTTTGCAAATGCCTTATCAACCCGACTAGGGAATGGGGAGTGGGAAATCAGTTAATACTGTTAAAAGATAAACTGAGGCATATTAAAATTTTAAGAGTTTATTTAAGCAGAAATCTATTTGAATCAGGGTGGCAACAACCCAGAAGAGACTAGGAGGGCTCCACCGACAGGAGCTGGGGGAGACTTTATAGAGCAAAGGTGGAAGCAAAGTGAGGAAATTTTTGATTGGCTGGCTGAGCTTAACTTAGTTGGTTGTTTGTGATTGGTTGTCCTTAGGTTTCAAATCCATAACCTTGAGGCATTTATAGGCTTAGATTTTGGTTTGCCTAGGGAGGCCACCAGGACATACAAGCCATCTCAGCCCAATGGCCTCCTTGTTTAAATAATTTAGCAATAGCAAAATAAAAACAAAGAACAATCAACTCCGTACTGGTTGAAGTTCCAACTTCAAAAAAGAATGGGTCCAATAGGGGAATAATTTTGTTCACATGTAAGTTAGTCCTGATTTAAAGAACCAATTATTAACTTACAAAGACATCAAGTTCCAAATATACAAATAATTGATTTTGGAAAGAAACAAATGAATTTCTGACGATGAAGTTTTTGAGGGAACGTTAGTTATTGATTTATTTGTTTGTGTATGTGGTGGTTGTGGGTGTTCTTTCTCATAAGAAATCTTATTTCAGTAAATGACTAATCAAATAAGAGTAACTTGAAAAATGGGCAAGGTTTTACATATGCCGTGAAACTTCGCAGGTCATATTTTCTCTCTCAATGATAGCTTCAAATTGCTGGTGATAAAACAAGAGCTAAATGGCTTGTCTCTTACAAAATGGGAGATTTTACCCATTTTTACCCATTTCACATCTGCGTATGTGAAACTGTCAGCCCTTCAGATGCTTACCTGAGCTCAAGGAATTCCAAGATCCCAGGATTTTTGTCATCTTTAAGTACCTTATTGTCCAACCAATCCCCAATCTTGCCATGCCCAGTTGTATTCAAAAGCATTAGGGAGGTACCAAAAGACTTACTCCTTTTACAAGAGAGAGAATCAGAGCCTTGGGTGATACTTTCTTGTAGAGAGGTAAGGAAAAACATTGTTTGTCTTATGTTTGCAAAACAGTACAGTGAATTGGGGCCAGGGAAGGGGGTGTCTCTAAATAAGCCTGAATCCTACCTTGAGGAACACACAACAGATCTGACTCCTTCCGGGTATGACTTGAAAGGAATACTATTCTAAAGTTCTACCAGGTTTTCCCTTTAATAGTCTACAAATTAGGCAGAAAGGTTTACATGGACAAGCCAAAAGCAATATCTGCTGCCTCATTACCAGTTGAACCTCCTGCTCCACAAACCAGTTCATGCGTTACAAACCTGCCCGGTGACAGTCTATTATCATGTGGTCATTTTCACCCATCCCTACAGTAATGTCTGCATCAATTGACTGGAATATTCATCCTCTTCTCTTAATTGAGATTCTCTAAAATACTATACCAGGGTCCTAGAAATAAATTACCAAAAAAAGTATATATCCCCAATGAGCATAATTTTAGAACATCACATTTCAGCACATCCTCTTTAACAGTGAAAGCATCTTTGGGGAAACGAGATCATAAATGGTCATAATGACGGTGTACGGGTTTACCTTCTTAGGTAATTTCACCTGGGTTGTCAGTGCACACTAACTGACATTAAGCAGTAAATCAATTGGGCTCCACAACAAAGTCTTGAAATATTTCAACCCACTGAAAATGAAGCAGAATCATTACAATTAGCCCCAATGTTTTAAAGGGACTGTAAGTCTTGAAAGTCTAGTATCAGATGGAAAGTAGTGCCATGTAGTGGAAACCACAGTTTTGCTGCTGACAGACGTGAGTTCAAACCAGCATTTTCCAATCATCAGCATTTTGATCTAAAGAGGTTAACTTAAATCTCTGGGTCTCAGTTTTATCATTAACAAAATGGGAGCTATGATGACTGCCCTTTAAATGATTATGAAGTTTATTTAAAAAAATATGTATAATACCTGGCATGTGGTGGGCCTTATTATCACTCTCAGCAGCAGGATTCTCAAGCAGCTGCTCCATTACAAACCGGTAAGCTGAGTAAAAACACATTTGAAAGATAATAGGAAACAGGGGCCCTTGGGTGGCTCAGTTGGTTGGGCAGCTGCTTTCGGCTCAGGTCATGATCCCAGGGTCCTGGGATTGAGTCCCGCATCAGGGTCCCTGCTCAGCGGGGAGCCTGCTTCTCCCTCTCCCTCTGCCTGCCTCTCTGCCTACTTGTGCTCTCTATCTCTCTGGCAAATAAATAAATAAAATCTTTAAAAAAAAAGATAATAGGAAACAATAGAAAGCTGTCTCATGCACTTCTATTAAGGAATGGATTTGACTCTATATTAGCAAAGGCTTCAGAACTGTCAGCTGTAGAAAAACAAATGTTTTCAGTGAACTGATTACAGATGCAAATGAAAAGCCATTCTTCACACTTGCAAAATGTGCACATAAAGGGAGTTGCCAGCCATGTTTATAGTAGCAGCATTTTTTAATTAGAAAAGATTATAAGACACATCGTATATGCAGTTCCTAGTGATGAAAACAGGAATAATCAAATAATAGCCATGATTTGCAAAACATAGCCTTTTATCAAGCACCTATTGAAGCTACCAGGTGATCCTAAAGATTCACCAAATATCCTGCACATCACTAAACACTAATGCTAAAAGTTCATTTCCTTCAAGTCTTCAATGAATTATGACATGTCTATACTGTTAATAGCATGCTAACTAAGACATTCATACTGTTTCCTCTACTTTAGGCACTTGTGTTCCCCCATCATAGCGTATAACTCAGTGTTTTATTCATAATAAGTATTCCATAATTACTTTACAGAAAATACCCACAGTGAGCACAAATGTAATTCTTTAATCAAACAGTGGATGAATTCACTTTAAAGGGTATGATACTATTGAAACATCCATATTAAGCATGAGCTTTAATTCAGAACGGATTATAGCTTGTGAGTCAAATAATTACAGGTTTCATGTTTTGCATCTTTATTTCCTAGTCTGTTTTCTATCTTTTCTTTGCAAAAAAATTGGACTCATTTGGTCCCATATAGATCCCTGATTCCCATATCTGTTATCCTCTCATCTGAAAAAAATTACCATTTTATCACTGAAGTCATAATGCTATAAAACAGGTGTCACAAAAACTTTCCATGACCTCACATATGTGAAAACATTAATGAATTGCAAAAGTCAATATCGGTGTTCCTCATTTTGGCACAGAAAGAACACATGTGTCCCAAGATGAATCACCCAGGAATGTGTACCGGAACCAACAGGGAATCAGGAAGGCAGCTGCTTTCTTGGCAACAGAAGTGACAGCATCTGGAGCTTCTGTGGAGGCAGACTGCATCGAGGTTCGTGATTCTCCCCTGTGATGCTACTAAAGCAACATATCTCTGACTATCACGTGAGAAGTGCTATTGTTATTTCTACATAGCTAACAAAGGGACTGGCCATGACATGTGCTTACCACCATATTAGAAGACCACTTTTCTGTGCAAGACATCACAAAGATCCAGCAATGAAACTACCAAAGTAACTTACCTCCAACAAATAGAAAGTTTCCTTCTCACATAAAGTCCAGGATAGGCAACTGAGAGCTGATGTGGTGGCTTCATCATCACCTGGGACTTGGGCTGCTTTCGGTTCCACTTTATGATTATGCTTGGTCCAACATGGTGATCCAACCATCACATCTGAGTTCTAAACAGGAAGCAGGTAGGGAGGAGCAGGTTTAAAGCACACCTACAACCTATCTCAATGAGGTTTCCCAGAAACTGTCATGCACTGCCACTTCTATCCCTTCAGCTAGACCTTTAGGCATACGACCATCCTAGCTGCAAATGTTGTCCTTATTCCAGGCAATCATGTGCCCAGGTACAATCATGTGCCTTAGAGTTCTCAGAAGAGGAGATGGATATTAGGATGGGCAATTCGAATCTATGCCACAGTAGCTAAAATGCCAAGAATCTGAGTAGATTACAAGACAAAAAATAGTTTGGATCTTGGATATCATTATAGCACAGATCTAGAGAGAAGGGAATGCTGTGGCGCTTGGCTTTGCTACTCACCCATGAATCAATCCAACTTGTATTTACAGAGTTCTCTTACAACATTTCTGAAGTCCTCGCACATTAGAAATTATTTTTAATACCACAAGTTATACAGCCCTCGGATAGTTTCCAATCAATCTCAGTGGCCAGAATCCCTCATGGGACTTATTTTTATTACATACTCGGTCAAAGAAATGTTTACATATCAGAATGCCTTTGGTCACCCAAATTGTGATTTAGATGTCAAGCAGGAGCCAATGAGCAGAGAAGTTGAGATGGCTGATAAATGGAGACCTAGGGCAAGAAATCATGAGGAAGAAGCTAGCAATAGTGGATTGACACCTCATTAAACCCTCACTACTCCCCTCCCAAGTCTTTGTCACCCAAGTTCAGGCCAGTTAGTCATCATACCAGAACATAGGCCAGCCACGTACAATGCCAACCTAAAAATGCCCATGTGGAGAAACAAATGGCTCCATTTAATGCAGTGGGACAGTTTCAATAATACAGTAAACTCAAATGAGGAGTACAGTTCAATCACTGAGGTACTTGGCAGAAAACAGAAAAAAGCCTCTTGGCAATCCACTTGTGTCATGTTTTTGAATGTCCGCAGACTTCAAGCTTCTTCCTGTCTCTTTTGAGGTAGACAATATAGATTTTTCAAAAAAAGGACAGGTTTTTCACATTGGTCTCTAATACAAAAATGTAGCCAAAATTTTTTTAGCCATTTCAGGGTCATTCTGTTTTTTTTGTTTTGTTTGCTTGTGTTTGGTTTTGCTCTTTTAATGTGATAATATGATTGGGGGGCAGATGTGTCTTCTCTCCTACCACTATTTGGTAGTAATTCTACCATAATTATTCCACAAGGTAATCCCAATGTACTTCTACCTTCTGTCAGTGCTCCTGCATATAATAAATATTGTGGTTCAACATCACCAACTGATGACAAGTATTCACAAGGACTTTCCAGCAAAAACATGTTCTACCCCAATACTTTCAAAAGGAAAGGGAAGTTCTCTTAATAGATTGTGGTAGCCAGCCTCCAAAATGGCCCCTAACAATCCTCACTTCCTGTATTCATTCATGCCATGTGTTAGTCTCCTTCTGTATGAATCAGAGCTGGTCTATCCCATAACTAAAGTATAGGCAGATGTGACAGCATGACTTCCAAGGATAGGCTATCAATGGCATTGAAGCTTTGGTTTGTCTGAATGGCTCAGTTTGGTGGAAACCAGCCACCACATCATAAGGACAGTCAACCAGCCATATGGAGAGGCCCTCAGGGAGAGGAACTGAGACCTTCCACCAACAGTCAGCTCCAATTTGCCAGTCATATGAGTTAGTTACCTTTGTAACTAGTCAAGCCTTCGGATGACTGTAGTCCCACCTGACATCTGACTGCTATCTCATGAGAAACTTCAAGTTAGAACAGTTCGGCCAAGCTGTTCCCATACTCCTAACCTACAGAAAGATAATAATTGGTTAGGTTGTTATAAGCTTCTAAATATAGATATATAGATATATATAGCTTCTAAATATAGATAATAATTGGTTAGGTTGTTATAAGCTTCTAAATTGGGTGGCAATGTGTTACACAGGAATAGATAACTAACACACACAATCACATATAACCCTCTCCTTTAGTGCTTTTGCCTGCTGGCTAATTCCCACAGAGAAATACATTGATCAGCATCTCCCTTCAAGTGCTCCTGCAAAATACACACACACACACACACACACACACACGCACAATCAATCAAGTGTAATCAGATTGACCATTTGACAATATTGAATTAAATTGCACTGGTCACTCCAGTAAGGATAGTATGAGACTAATCTGGCCTGACTAATCCTATTGTCATGCCTTTCCCCTCTCACAGATCTCAGAAAATGTCTCCATGATGTCATATTTTAAAATAGTCCTATTGTTCCAATGAATCAAGGAGACAATCTAGGGTTTGAGGAGATGTAGCCTCCTCCAGCTGACTTTAACATTATCAGTCTGTGAAAAATGTCTCTCATTTGTTTAGATGTCTTCATGTATCTGCCACATCTGAGCCACTTAGTTCCCTCTTGTTTCGGAAAAACATCATCTCAGCCGGAGATGCGTCCAAATGCGTCATCGTTACTCACTACTGCCACCTCCTGGATGTCTAAACGTGCGTAAATGTGAGATCACAATGTTTGAAGGTACCAGTTCTTGTCTAAAGACATTTAGGACTTTCCTCCAACATAGTCATGTTCACTTTTTAGTCACTTTCATTTATTTAAGCAATGAGCACTTAGCCCCACATGTAGTAAACCATGAGATTACAAGATGGCTTAGCTAATAATTGAGGCAACAGAATGGAGTTTCCATTCATAGCTTCTCTCAATGTCTAATACTCTTTCTGAAACCGGCTAACTGTGTGACTTGGAACAAATCACCTGAGCTTTCCGTGCCACCATTTAAAATAAAGGAGTAGTGTTGATCCACTGATTTAAAATGGGGAGAAAAAGAAACTAAATTATTTAAAATTATGAAGTTAAATTATGCCAGCCTAAAAATGTTCAGTGTGATGGTTTAAGGGAAATCCACATATACACACTCTCACCTTTATGCTACATATCCTGAAACTTAAAAGTTCAACTAATAAAAGTTATCCTTAATGATTTACAACTTTAATACCTTTCTCGCTTTGTGCATCTGAATGAATACTGTGACTCCCTCTCTTGTCAAATGCATATCTAAATCAGAACACCTCACCTGTTTAGTGTGAGTCCTCTGGTTTTAAAATATATATCTGTATTTCTGGTTAGATTTGTAATTGACCTATGCTTACTGTTATTCCCCTTATTTTCAAAATATATACTTGAATTGTTTCTCCATTGTATTTTGTAAATCTGTTTATTTGTGACTACAGAAGCCCCCTCTTCTATGGATCTCAAAACAATTCCTGGGAGAAGGAAGTTAAGGTTGCTCTTGGATTGTATTCCTGTGTAAAAGAGATTTTCTAAAACTGATATATTCAGAACTGAGATGAATAGGCACTTGGCTTCTGACTGGGGGATGATCCCAGTTTTTTTCCTGCACATGGATCCTGAAAAAAATGATAAAAGCCATGTTTTAAAAATGTCCAAATCTTCAGTCTTATTTCCACTAGTGAAAATGTTGACAGCTAGTTCTACAAATGTGTGCACAGCCATTATCCTTTCAACAAACAGTCCACTAGAAAGTAAGATAACACTGTATGTTACCTATATTGGAATTTTAAATTTAAAAAAAAGTCCACCAACATAAATACCACATTTATCGGCATGCTTCCTCTTCAATCATTTCACCAAACGCAAATGCACACACACTCACACACGTTCATTCACACAAACAGAATTTTCTAGTACTTCTCATGGAATACAGGTGTTGGCGGTTGTTTCATTAAATCCTGTTTGAACAATTCTCTTTCCACTTCTTCAGCTATTCTTTCTAAACTGTGAAGAAACTATGCTATGCGTAGCTAAAACAGTATTGTGGAGGTAGCAAGCATTCCTCCTGATCCCCATCGACCCACAGCAGCTCTTGGAAACAATTAGGTTAAAATGAATTGGGGAGGGCGCCTCGGTAGCTCAGTGGGTTAAGCGACTGCCTTCGGCTCAGGTCATGATCCTGGAGTCCCAGGATCGAGTCCCACATTGGGCTCCCCGCTCAGCGGGGAGTCAGCTTCTCCCTCTGACCCTCTTCCCTCTTGTGCTCTCTATCTCTCATTCTCTCTCTCTCAAATAAATAAATAAAATCTTAAAAAAAATAAAATGAATTGGGGAGATTTAAATTCAAATTCAAATTTAAAATGAACTTAAATTCCAGGTCTCTCCTCAAATCCGTCCTTGTCTATCCTGGAATGTCCTTCACCTTCTTTCACCTAAGAGGTCAGTTTTATTCCACCATTGAGAAACAAGAAATACAGTATCTCAATAAAGGAAAGACTCACCAGAGCGCTACGTCATTCTCTGCTTTTTTTTTTTTTTTTTTGGTTGCTATACTTGGAACAAATTCTGTCTGAGCAGTTCAACTATTCAATGTCCAGTGGCTTCGGCTGACAGACTACATTCCAAAGTGGACATTTACCCGGGATGGGGAGGGGAGTGTGTGGGCGGTGGATTGACAGGGGGCCAGCTGGCGGCCATATGCAAACCAAACAGCTTGAAGTCAAGCCTGCCTGTTCCTCCCACTGTCCCATCCTCTTGTACTTGCAGCTCGGTGTCAGGGCTACCCAACCGCCTCTCCCATGCCGACCAGAGAATGTCTAGACGGCCTAGCCTACTTTTTTTTTTCCTCTCTGCCTCCCATTGAGTCTTCACCTCCCCGCTGCGCAAGGAGCAGGCACCCTGAGGGTCTCATGTCGTTATTTTCCCATTTGCCACCCCATGCTGCGAATTTAATTTTAGCACTGTGCATGTGAAGAATTGTCCATTTATATTCTTTAAAGGCAAGGGAGGCCATTAGGCTTGTTCTCATATTCGAATGTTCCTTTCCAGTAACAGTGGGAGCTGTCCGATTTGATGGATTTTTGAAGCTGCGATCTTTGACACATAAAATGTCGTATAAAGACTTTAAATTCTAGGACTGGGTTATTTGGGGGGTAAAGAAAAAAAGCACCTTCCCAGGAGTTGTAGTTCTTGATGATTAATGCTTATGAAATATGACAGATACTATGAGAAAAATACCAGGTGACAAGAATGTAGCACTTCACAATTATTTCAAGAATTTTATTTTTATCCTACTAACCCCTCCAAACCCACCTCACCATCTCCAGCTCTACGAAGGAAATCTTGACTTGGAGAGAGTGGAGAAACCAAAGTGATTCTTTCCTTTATTCAAACAAAATGCTAATCATATTTCCCTTCTTTCGCAATTGCAGATCAAACACACATACAAACACGAAGATGCTTTACTCTCTGCTTAAGGTTTTGTGAGGAAAATGGACAAGGATGGGTGAGTGGAAGAAGAAAAGGAAGGTGATGAGGGTAGAGAAATGATTGTGTAACTGGATGTGCTACATCTACTTCAAAGAGGGAGCGAGCATCATGTCCAAAGAATACCCACATCCTCTTGCTACTTTCCACTGCACTTTTTAAAAATAACTTTTATTTTTAGAGCAGTTTTAGGTTCACGGAAAAATCGAGCAGAAGGGAGAGTTCCCATATACCTCCTGTCCCTACACATGCGGAACCTTACCCATTACCAACATCCCCACTGGAATGGTACATTTGTCACAAATGAGGAACCTATATTGTTACATCATTATCATCCAAAGTCTGTAGTTTACATTAGGGCTTACTCTCGGTATTGTACATTCCATAGATTTTGACAGATGCATAATTACATGCATCTACCATTATGGTATCATACAGAGCACTTTCACTGCCCTAAAAATCCTCTGTACTCTGCCCGTTCACCCCTTCCTCCCTACTTGCCCCTGGCAACCACTGATCATTTTACTGTCTCCATAATTTTGCTTTTTTCCAGAATGTCATATAGTTGGAATCAAATGGTTTGTAGCCTTTCCAGATTGGCCTATTTCACTTAGAAATATGCAACTTTCATCCTTATCTTTTCATAGTTTTCCCACTGCATTTTAATTGATTGCAGACATGGATACTAACCAAATCCTAGGACACAGTTAAAATGAACATAAGGTTCAGAGAATAGATGACATTAGTTTCCCAAGAAAGAACTAGAAAGAAAACAGTAAAACAGTGTCTTCTTCTGCCCTTAATGCCATTTTCCATTTTAGTAATTTCAAACAAAACCACAAAAACAAAGTATGGGAGGCTGAAGCACACAGTGAAAAGAGCCAGAAAGACCCAGCTATGGAACCCAACTCTCATTCTTGTATACCTACAAGGTTTGGGGAAAGTTTCTTAGCATCTGTGTAAAAATAGGCTGTTTTTAGAGCTTCATATAACACCAGCACAGTATCCAGTCCATCATAAGAACTCAAAAAAATTATTAGAGTATCATAATGCAGATGTGTGGCAGTATATGATGATTAACAAAGAGACATTCTCTGTCTCTGAACTTGAAACTGAAGAAAGTGAATGTGACTTCTGAACTAGAAAAATGCATATGATGGTTGTAACTGTAGATTTTAACCAATCTAAAGAATTTAGAAAAACTCAAAAGTGAAACCAAAGTAATTATAATTTGGTAACCAAGAGCCATTGCAATTGAATCGTATCATGTCTAAAGAAGGCCTCAATATATTTAAAAAAAAAAAAGTAGGACTGAATGAACCAGAGGAGGATGGTCAGATAAAAAAAAAAAAAAAAAAGATGCCAACATCCCAGAGCTTGGTAGTTTCCAGCCTACCCTGGGGAGAGTGACTGGGAATATGGAGCATGTGAACTCCTCAGATAGGTTACCCTATTGTAGAGCAGGTATGATTCATTGGGCATCACCTGACTTGGATGAAATATCCTTTATTATCTTTTATTTCACCTTCCTCAAGGCTGAACAACTTTCTGATGATTCATTTGGCTTCTGGTCATATTGAAAAAGTGTCCTGTATAGCAGGCACCACCATCCCACTCTAGAAAAAGTATCTCCCATTGTATTTTCATGAATTGTCTATCTGGCTTATCTACTACAGTCTCTTTTAAGGTGATTGGCATTACCTCACTTCTCCAAGTCCAGTGAATGCTGGGATACTGAATGATTCAGAGGTGGTCTGAACTGCAGTGAATTCACCAGCCAATTTGGTTTCTCAGCAGTCATCTCATCTTCCCATCTTCCTGTCTTCTCCCGATGGCATCTTGTCTTCCTCCTATGCCTTACCCTTTTCCTACCCATCATAGTAATCAGGATTGCTTAAAAACCATGTTTGATTTCCACTGGAAGATAGAAGAAAAATTTCAAGGGAAGACGGTGCTGTCCCAGGAAATGAAATAAAGGAAATGACTCGTTAGGTCATAGCAAAAATTCTTCCAATTTTTCAGTTATTTTGGTGGTGGGAAGGAGGCAATAATTCTCAAAGCGAAAAAGTCTCAAATAAAATGTAACAAACGTTAAAATAAGAAGATAGAAGATATGTCACACAATGAACAATATAGGAAACAATTCCAGTGATCTCGGAGATGTGGGCAATAATTCTCAAAGCAAAATAAAATGTAGACATTTTTAAAACAAGAAAGTAAAAGATATGCCCCCAAAACAAAGATATAGGGAGCACTACTTTCAAAAAAGGGGTAATTAAGAAACAAAAATAAAGATCTTGGTATTAGGCTTGCCGGCTGGAAATTACTGAATTTAAGATAAATGGCCTTGAAAGCTGCACCAACTGAGTCCATTTTAGTGGACTATTCAAGACAGAGAACTATCTCTCAGGTCCTTTGGAAAATAATAGAATTCAAGTGCGGTACTAATTCAATAAAGAATTTCCAAGAGTCAATATCAGCTACTTAGCATGGTGATAGGCGCAAAGCCAGTACTGTTGACTCCATTTCCGTTCCGCAGAAGTATAGCTTTGCTATTAAACTATGGCTTTAGGGGATATTTAGACCTTTTCCCCCTAACCACCCCTAGTAATTTATTCCATCTGGAAGATCTGCATCAAGAATAATTTAAAATCTTCAGGCTCTATTCTCTCCTGGTGCAGAAGCGTAACTCCCATTAGTGCTAATGAAAGCTATCTGTACATCTCAAGTGTACCTCTCATAAGTGCTTAAGAACCAAAATGTTTTATGTCCTGCGAGAGAAGCAGCATTAAAGAGAATCTGGATACTAACAAAGTTAAAATGCAAAGGGTGGATTGTTTTCCAGATGACAGTATTCCTTAAAAAGTATGTTATGTTTCTGTCAAAAAAAAAAAAAAAAAAAAAAGCCCAGCAGGGTTCTCACATACTCATTGGGGGGGGGGGGGGGGGGGGCGGGAAGCATTCCCAACTTTGAACATACACAAAGAATAAGAAATACTTCTATTTTAAAAAAGGAAGTTTGGAGTTTGGGATTGCTATTCTTGCCTTTTTTTTTTTTTTGAGAGGAGAAGGAATATGTGTGTGCCTTAAGAGTATAATACTTTTCTGCATTCACTGATAGGCCTTAAATAATATGCTATGGTTCTTTTGGTTTGCAGTAGGATGCAAAAGAAAAAAGTCTCTGCACTTTCTATCTGTCTTTGTGGTGGCCCAGATTGAGTAGGGAAATATATTTGCCAGAAAGTGAGAGAGAGAGAGAACATACTTCATCTGCAGAGTACCCCTTTGCATAGGGTCAGAAGCTGATCCAGTCTTGTGCGAGCCCTATCTTCTTCTAGCTAGATTATTCGCAGGTTAGAAATATGTTTTGTAAATTCGTGACGAGAAGCGTGTCATTTCCCACCTCCATCTTACTCCACTGCTTTTGGATTCTGCTTTTCTGGCCAGCAGGCTGCTGGATTCCACAGAGTATCCCCAAACCACACACAGAGCAGCCTGCAGCCATTTCCTTCCACAGCATCACCAACCTTGGAGGTCCCTCCCGCAAGTTCCCCTGGACAGCTCGGGAGCTTGTTTGGAATACCAAAATTTCTGAGCTCCTGCAAGCGGTTTCAAACCTCCCCCCACCCACCACCCCTTAATGAAACAAAAGGGATATTTGATGCTTCCTGAAAACACAGACATAATCCTAAGGAAGATTAAAGGATTTCATCATATTGTGGAATCAAACGGCTGTTCAAAAAAACTGGGATCATCTCCAAGTTTTGATGTGGGGAAAATTTTGGTTATCACAACATTATCAGTGAGGCTGTATGTGGCACAAAGCATTGATATAAAACAACATCGCTGCTGATTAAACACTATTAACATATTCATTTGGAAACACAAATGTAAACACAGATTTCCAATGTTTGCATCATGTACCATTGCAATATTCATCTTTGGGCAAGAATGAATAAATAGAGACCCAGAGACAGAAGAAAAGCTAGGGTGCACACTCAAAGAATGTGTAAATGAATGCTTAAAGTAGCTGAGGAGGTCTTATTTATCTTATTTAAAAAAAAAAACTGGTTAAGTTCTCTTTTATTTTTTTTTTCCTTACAGCTTGTAGCTATTACGTACTTGTGATCTTGCCAAGTGGAATGTAGCTGGGAGCATATGTTTAATAAAAGTGTGTGCAGGCGCGCGCACACACACACACACACACATTAAAGCAATACCATGGTTTCCTCTGAAACTGACAGATGTAAAGCTCTTTGGGAATTGAGGCA
Organism: Eumetopias jubatus; assembly: GCF_037043125.1. Classification (NCBI taxonomy): domain Eukaryota; kingdom Metazoa; phylum Chordata; class Mammalia; order Carnivora; family Otariidae; genus Eumetopias; species Eumetopias jubatus. The sequence continues at coordinate 21,746,397 of NW_028274810.1, forward strand.
CTCCTCTATTTTAACTCTCCACATTATGTTCAGGCACTTGGAGTCTGAGTATGTTAGAGCAAAGGGAAATAAGTAAGCCTTATGCACATCAAGAGCAGTAAGAGTTGACAGTCTGGAGCACTTACTTTTGTTTGTCTGGATTTTTAAAGTGTTTTTCCCCCAGTTTTGGATTTCGTGCATTTTCAAGATGCCAGAAACTCAATCAATGTTGTGTATCGTTGTTTCCTTCTGCACTGACTTCTACCAAGCTCACAGTCGATGTATAGCCCACCTCTACTACCATCCAGATCTTAGTAGTGGTATTTTGTGCCTTTACACCTCTTTCTTTCCCTCCCACAAATTCCTAATTTGTTGTTTTAAGCTGCTCCAAATTCTTCATGTATTAAGGGTGACCATAAACAAATAATTTTCAAATACATGCACATATTCATGAAGAGACATATTAAGAGAATATTAAAGTTATGTTTAGATTGGGCTGAAGTAGTCCTTTATTCTATATCTGCAGGCGTCAAAGATAGAGTCCTTGAAAGGAAAAGTCTGAGATTCAAAAACCTGAACTCATATCCAAATTTTGCAACTCCCTAAGGAAATAATTGTATAATTTTCTCATAGTCAATTAACCTTTGTAAGCTTCTTAATTTGGAAGATGGTATAGTTGCAATACATAAGTGGTTTTAGACTTTTTTTAGTAATGGGATCCTTTGTTTCATGTAAAAACTTACCCAGAACCAACATTTAAAAGAACCAAAATGGAAATGAGCCAAGCTGAAGCTGGATGGAGTATGGTGCTCCTTCCCTACAGCCTTATCTTTCATCTCCCATTTCACCTTCCTTGTCACCACGGCTTCCTACAACACTTCTTCCGTGAAATCTAAGGAACACTATTGAAAACCGGTGAAATACATCATCTCCATGGTCTCATTCAGACTGAATTTATTTTATTCTAGGTATACTTAGAAGAGTGATGGTCAAAACATTTACCATATACAATATGGGTGTCGACCAGTCAGAATGAACTCCGGCTGAAACCAAGCAGTATCCTGTATCTCCACCTGCCTACCAGGTGAAGATCGGTACTGACTCTGAGAATTTAATTGTAAACAACCTAGTGTATTTAGTCAGGGTTCTCTAGACATGAGTATAAATATATATGGAGAGAGAGAGAGATATATATTATAAGGAATTGGCTTACATGATTATGGAGACTGAGAAGTCCAGACTCAGGAGAGCCATCTTTTATTCTATTTAGGCCTTCAACAGATTGGATGAGGCCTGCCCACACTGAGAAGGGTAATCTGTTTTACTCAGTGTATGGATTGAAATGTTAATTTCATCCAGAAACACCCTCATAGACACACTCAGAACTAATGTTTAACCAAATATCTAAGCACCCTGTGGCCCCGTGAAATTAACCCATGAAATTAACCATCAAACTCAACCACCAGCTCTTTCATGCTAGAGCTTTCACCATAGTTTACTTAGCTCAAATCTCAAGGTCAAAGAAATAATCAGTGGGCAAGATGGTAAAGTACTATTATTTGTAAAGGGACAAACGGACTCACAAGTAGTCAACAACTGAAATATCCAGTATAGGTCTATGAAGACATGTGACCCTTCAAAGTTGTGCTTTGCTTCAGCTCAACCCTTGTTCATTGTGGATAGAGAATATATCAACCAAGCCAACTGATACTTGGTTGACATGGTATAGGGTTTTGGACAGTATCCCCCAATTACCTCCCAGTAAGTTCTGGTTGTAAAGTAAGATCCAATAAATATTATATATGATTTTGGAGTACAATCAGTTAATATCAGCTAGGTCTCACATTTCTTCTAGTTCCATTGTCTTCCCCACCCCCCAATCCCAGGATCATTTTGCCCTCTGTTAATTGGGATAATGTAACTCCAGTATGGCTTAAGGACCCTAAAACGTCACACCTCTCTCTCTTCTCAGTGACTCCTAAATCTATATCTCCATCTTGGACAACAATTCTTAGATCAAGGTTTTATAACCAATATCTGACTCTTATCACACTTCCTATGCATCATGTAGGCAATAGAGCGATCCTCAATGAAACTGAATTCTTAATTAGGAAGCTTATAAAGCTGTCATATAAAGTTCCAGGCAGGGGTGCCTGGGTGGCTCAGTCATTAAGCATCTGCCTTTGGCTTGGGTCATGATCCCAGGGTCCTGGGATCGAGCCCCACATCGGACTCCCTACTCTGTGGGAAGCCTGCTTCTCCCTCTCCCAATCCCCCTGTTTGTGTTCCCTCTCTCGCTGTCTCTCTTTCTGTCAAAAAATAAATAAAATATTTTTTTAAAAAGTTCCAGGCATTTCCAAACCACAAAGGACAGAAACTGCCCAAAACAAGACCTAAATTGTAGGAAACAGAGACGATGCCAAAAGCTAAATTTCTCAGCTAACTGTTCCTTTGCATCTTTCCCAGGAAATGACAAAATTTGGGGTGCCAAATTTGGTTCATTCATGGCCAGGAAAATCATGAACACCATGAAATCTCAGGATATCAATGATACTTGTTGTGGTGTTCTTAAAGATATGTTTACAATTCTTTGGTACTCTTCTCTTTAAGAAGGGTAACCCAATTTCTCTCTCCTTGAATGTGAGCTGGACTTAGGAACTTGCTTCTAGCAAATAAAACAGCAGGAGTAATGGTGTGTCACTTCCAAGATCAGTTATGAAAAGCCTGCAGCTTCCATCCTGGGTCTCTTTCACTTTCTCATCACTCAGCTGCCATGTTGTTGGAGCAAACAAAGAGAAAGAGGCCCAAATAATGAAGGACTGAAGTCTTCTGACAACAACCCAGTGAATGAGCTTGGGAGTGGATTCACCAGCCCCTTCAGATGACTGAAACCCAGTTAACATCTTGACTGTGACCTCAAAAGAGTCCCAGAGTCAGAATTTTCTAGCTCTACCACTCTCTGATTCCTGGCCTTCAGAAATTATGTGAGATAATAAATGTTGTTTTAAGGTACTAAGTTTGAGAGTAATTTACAAGTAGCAATAGATAACTAGTACATTTATATAATTTTACTCCTAGATTGGTAAAATAGTTCAGGTTTAATAAGTTTCCCATCACATTTAAAATACCATTTTTTTTTACCACAAACATCAAAATATTTTAAAATGAAGTTGTATTTTAGATTCTCATCTATCTTCAATTTCTTTTAATGAGCTAATCATACTAAGGGCTAGTTGGAATAGGCTCAGGACTCTATATAATATGTAATAAAACAATGGCTAATGTACTGAGATCTTCTTTGGTGCCCAATTTCATGTTAAGCATTCTTTGTATTATTTCGTTTAATTCTCTCAACAATGTAATGAGGTAGGTATCAGTATTCGCTTTATTTTTACATTGAGAAAACAGGTTCAGAGAGGGCATATAGAATTCCCAACAATGCATAATTAGTAAAAGAAATAGCCATTCTGAAATTAAAGTCTTATGCCAATTCACTTTCTCCCACCACTCAGAGAAGGTTCTTTCTTTCCTTTCTTTTCTTTTTTCTTTCTCTTTCTTTCTTTCTTTCTTTCTTTCTTTCTTTCTTTCTTTCTTTCTTTCTTTCTTTCTTTCTTTCTTTCTTTCTTTCTTTCTTTCTTTCTTTCTTTCTTTCTTTCTTTCTTTCTTTCTTTCTTTCTTTCTTTCTTTCTTTCTTTCTTTCTTTCTTTCTTTCGAAAGAGCATGAGAGCAAGCAGGGTGGGAAAGAGCAGAGGGAGAGAGAGAGAATCCTGAGCCCAAATCAAGAATTGGACATTTAACCAACCAAGCCACCTATGCACCGCAGGTTATTTCTTGTAACAGTTATCCCCTGCCATCAGACACCTGATAAAAGGTTTTGCCTCTTCACACCATTGGTCTGAGAGTATTTCCTGGCGTCACTTCTAGAACTGCCTTATTTTCTGGACAGTTTTGCTGCAAATCTTTTGATTTAGAATGAATTCTTGTTTTTTAGATTTGATTATTTGTCCTAGATAACATCTTAAACCAGTCTCTTCCCAGAATGAGGACTTTAATTTCCCATGGTTTCGTGCCTCCAAACAGAAAAAGCCACCTCTCCTGATATGGCAGCCCGCTCAGAGCCCTTGGCTCTCTGTTTGCCTGGCAAGAAAAATTAGGTATATATGAAAGTGGGAGCCTTATGTCAGGATCAGGATATGAATAGTAAGGAAGAGACTACTTCAAATAGTCAAAGCTAGCCACTTAGTAGATTTCATCTGTAGCCAACAGGAAAGTATATCAGATCCATCAAGTTTCCTAAATTCTGAAGTTAGTTGAACTTGATTTGTCATATTATTTTTATGATGTTACCAATGATTTCATATTACAATGGTTTAAAATGGAGAGAATAGGAAAATAACTATAAGAAAAGTTTATGTATTAAGCAAAATTGTTTAGCTAGAGTGAAATGAGCATTTCTGAATTCTCTCATTTAATATCTCTTTCAAGGATCTTTTTTTTAATTAAAAAGAAAATGCAGGAAGTATACAAGATGAACCTGGAGGATTTTATAGTATGTAGTGCTAGAAAATAAGGAAGTACTTTAAAAAAAATAATGGGGTATGTCAAAAGGACATAAGAGCCAACTGAAAGAGTTCCCAATGACCAAAGTTGAAACAATTTGAGCAACAGAATAAATTAAGTAGTAATGGATGATAACCCAAAGTATAAAATAAATATCCATGAGTCACACTGACATAAATAAATGATTAATTCAAAAAATAAATAAATGAGAGAGAAGAGACAGAAGAATTCCAAATAATTTATGTAGAAATTCCTTAAGGAGATGGAACATAAATCTTCATTCTTTTGGACTTCCTTCCAAAAAGTACAGTATAGAAAGATGAGGGAGAGTAACTTTACAACAGAGAAACCTGAAAAACACAGGTATCTCAGTCAGTGATAAGAATAGCGCTTTACCTTTATGGTCTTCATCCAAAGCATCCATAAGCTTAGCCTAATCATGAGAAAAACACCAGACAGATCCTTATTGAGGGACATTCTAGAAGATACCTGACAAGTACTCCTCAAAACTGCCAAGATCATCAAATATAAGGAAAGTCTAAGAAGCTGTCACAATCAAGAGGAGACTCTGGGGGTGTGATGACAAAGAGCAATGTGGTACCCTGGATGGGGTACTGAAACAGAAAAGGTACAGTAGGTTAGAAACTGAGGAAATCTGAATAAAGCATGGACTTCAGTTAATAATGTCTAATAAGGGAAACTGGGTGTGGGGTAAATGGAACTCTCTATACTAGTCTCACCCTTTCTCTATAAATATAAAACTGTTTTAAAATAGTAAGTTTATTTAAAAATTTTTCTTCAGGTTAAAAAAAAGTAAATAGGGGTGCCTGGGTGGCTCAGTCAGTTAAGTGTCTGACTCTTGGTTTTGACTCAGGTCATGATCTCTGGGTTGCAAGATGGAGCCATGAGTCAGACTCTGCACTGGGTGTGGAGCCTGCTTGGGATTCTCTCTCTCTCCCTCTTCCTCTGCCCCTCGCCACATCCCTCATCTCTCTCCCTCTCAAAAAAAGGGAAAAAAAAGAAAAAAATTTTAAAAAAGAAAACACACAGTCATATGGAATGTTTATTTAATTTACATGACTTCAAATGTACATGCTCAGCAAAGATAAAGAGGGAGGAGTATAGTAAAGAGTGGAAATACCGCAGTTAAATATTTTGGAGTGTTAATGTGCACCTTCCTCCTGAAGCCTCTTCCCCTCTCCCCCATTCTGCTTCCCAGCTTGGACAGCTAGTCTTGAGTGACTCACTGCATAATCAGAAACATCCAACTATTAAACACCATTGCTACTCTGAGACAAAAGGATTCAGATGCTTCCTTCCAAATTAAATCTTTCCCTGTCTGAGGAAAAAGAGATAGTTGGCTGCAGAAGGGAAAAACCAGTTACTCTAAAGGAAAATGATAGCTCAAACAACTGTTGGAGGGGAAACCTCTGTTCCCACTCAAGAGTGGCAGCTTCATGGAAGCTGTGTCACCCACAAAGGACCTCAATCACAAGGAGAAGCTCTTTCTGCCATCGGGCATCCAATCTGGAAGAACATCAAGACACTGCCCCAATTCCTCTCCCATGAGGACAATGCCCTACCTCAGAATATTCATAAACCTTCCTCTCAAAACAGAAGGTAAGGAAGGAACTTAGTCACCTTGAGGGCCTAAGATGACATGAAGAGAAGTCCTGATCTTTGATTAAGGTGTGACTAAACAAAAATGGTTTGATATTAGCCTCTGTTTTAGAATAGAAGGGATACATACTATAGCTGACATCAAAGCAATCATAAAGTTATAATGTTGATAATTAACCCCTCAAAAGGACCACCAGAACAAAGATGATCAAACAAAGCTAATTTTATTAGGCTTTCTGCTATAAGGCAAACCACACCTTGATAGAATCTTAGTGATATATCATAAGGGGGAAGTCTCAGAAGGATATTTATAGGGATTTAGAGCCTGAGCTGGTGATTTTATTTTTTTAATTTAAATTCAATTAATTAACATATAATGTATTATTGGTTTCAGAGGTACAGGTCTGTGATTCATCAGTCTTATATAATATCCAGTGCTCATTACATCATGTGCCCTCCTTAATGTCCACCACTCAGTTACCCCCTACCCCTACCCCCTCCCCTCCTGCAACCCTTGGTTTGTTTCTTATGATTAAGAGTCTCTTATGGTTTGTCTCCCTCTCTGATTTTGTCTTGTTTTATTTTTTCTTCTCTTCCCCTATGATCCTCTGTTTTGTTTCTTAAATTCCACATATCAGTGAGATCATATGGCATTGTCTTTCTCTGATTGACTTATTTTGCTTAGCATAATACCCTCTCGTTCCATCCATGTCATTGCAAATGGCAAGATTTTGGGGGGTTTTTTGATGGCTAAATAATATTCCATTATAGATATATAATATATATACATATATATTATACATATATATCACAATTTCTTTATCCATTCATCTGTCGATGGACATCTGGGCTCTTTCCACAGTTTGGCTATTGTGGACATTGCTGCTATAAACACTGGTGTTCAGGTGCCCTTTTGGATCTTTGGGGTAAATACCCAGTAGTGCAATTGCTGGGTTATAGGGTATGAGCTAGTGATTTTAAGGTAAGGTAAGGAACTGGTTGGTAGTAGAGAGACATGATGACATTTATTACATGACAATTTCAGATGGATGGGCAAAAAGAGGTGAGGGTCTTAACAAGAGTCATGATAAACTGCTAGTTTTGATAAGTTAGCTATTACAGTTGGCTCAGAGTTTTAACTTCCAGGAGCAAGTATTTCCTGAACCAAGTAATTAAATTACTTTTACTTGTTCTCAGTTTTATGTAAGGTAGGAGCGGAAAAATATTCCCAGTCCTACTATGGTTTAATACGTGGACAAGAAGTATCCTCAGTCATGGTCTAAATTAACACAGAAACAGGACATTAATTGGTTTCAATTCTCATGCCCTGGGTTTTATGAAGTGATCTCAATGATCCCTAACTCCTGGTATTCATTCCTTTATGATCCCTTCTCTGTGAGTGTGGGCATGATCTATGACTTTCCCCTAATCAAATGAATATGCAAAGGCAATGGGACATATGTGATTATGTCACCTAAGATTACAACATCCTTCTTGCTAGATTTTCTTCCTTACTGGCTTTTAGGAAGCAGGCCACCATGTTAGGAAGCCCACTTGGCAAGGACCTGAGACAGTGACCTCCAGATGACCGGCAGCAAAAATTGAGGACCTCAATCCAACTACCCACCAGTAACAGAATTCTGTCAACAATCATGTACACTTAGAAATGGATCCTTCCACAGTCAAGCCTCACATGAGATGGCAGCCCCAGTTGAAATGCTGATTACAATGTTGCAAGACCCTGAAGTATTAAGGGCTCAATTAAGCCATTCCTAAATTCCTTCACCACAAAAACTGTGAGGTAATAAATATATTGGTTTATGCCTCTAAGGTAATATTGTTGGTGGTAATGTTGTTATATAGCAATAGAGAACTTTAGATCATTCTTCTTCCTAAGATGAAGGGTAGACCATTATCATCTAAACACATGATTAATCCAGCTCTGCTTTGTTGGATGACATGTTTGGGTTGTGTAGAGCTTCTGATGGTAGTCATTCCAACACTAATAAGTGTCAGATTTTCTTATTATTTTGCTGGAAAATTCATTAATTGGGTCATTTGCTGGGACATGGATTTCTCTACAGCATTCAAGGCTCTGAAAACCATACCTTTGTGCATCAAAAACACAAATACTAGCTGAAGGATAGTAATCAGAATTTGTAGTTCACTAATAATACAAGAGCCAAGACTGCCGAAATTAAACCAAGAGAAAGATCCTATCCCCAAACCAAAAAGCCTGCAAAACTAGATATGGGGGTAAAAACTAAATTACTGAATGTCATAATTTATTTGTTTCCTGGATATTTTTAGTACTAGTAAAGGTCCTGAAGAGGTCTGTAGGGATGTAAGTAAAACATTTTTCTCTTGAGATAGCACATATTCTACCTCCAGATGCTAGTATACTAAACATTTTGTACCACCACCTGTCTAATTTCAAGAACCTCTCCTGCAGTTTCCATAGCCTCAGTAACATTGTCTAGCTCTCCTGCTACACTTCAAACCACTGCATGTAGGATTATGTACATCTTGGGGGCTTTTGTAAAATATAAATTGAAGAAACTTAGGGGCAGAATAAAACTGTCCAAAATTCTCTTTCAATGATTAACAGATTGAATGAAAATTAGGATCCAATTTTTCTTATTCTTAAGTTTAATTATCTAAATAACTCTCTTTTTCTCTGAGAAGAGAAACTGATGGGCCAAAGTAGATTCTGGGTAATGTCAGGGAATATTCCAAAGGTGGTCATCAGATGCCCATGATGAGATATTTCTATAAAATCTGTGGTTATAATCAATAAGCTTTTATAATACAAGTCTAATCCCAATTATTAGGAATCAACCACTAATCTATTTTTGGCCACAATGCCTTATGATGTTGTCATATAGTATGGCAATGTTTTAGTATCATTCACTCATTGAGAACGGTCCTGTGCCAAGTGATGAAATCTGTTGTACACAGTTCATTAGGTAACTCTAAAACAAAAAAAGTGTAGAGTTGTCCTAAGTGGCACACCTTTCTTATAAAGTCTGAAAAAGTGAGACAGCCTCTGGAATACATACTATCTGTTCTCTAGCTCTTTCCAAGCTCGAATTCTATGAAAGTTCTATAGCAAAGTCTAGCTCCCATGAAAGTTCCCCAAGTACACTTTCTTTCTCTGGAGAAAGGAACCTACCTTTTTAGATATAGTGGGATGTAGGGTTTTAGATTTCTTGTTGTCTGGACTGTTGTGATTTTTTGCCAAATAAAAAGTTGCTTAGTGCATAGTGAATCTCCTTAACTCAGGAAACTAACTGGAACTGGTATCAAAGGAAGATGGGTAGCATGCAAAGGAAAGCGAATACAAATAAAGGCTCTAGGGATTATGCACTCTGGGCATCAGTTTCTCATTCTGGGGTGAAATCTTGGGGTTTCCATGGTTATTTTACCATCACATGCTTTTGTAGGCCCAGATCATAGTTTCTTAAGTTACACAATTCTCCAAAAATCTTAATAGTCTTCCAATCTATTTGCTTTTGATCAATTCCTATTGCCTATAACCACCCCCAAAGTCATAAATCCAAGCCTCCTATAATTTGTTCCTTCTCAGGGCTATTTCTCATTCTCCAGCAATTTAATGGAATCTACCTTGAGGCCATCTGAAACAATGTCTTTAAAGGGAAGGTAATATCCTTAATGTGATATTTGCTGCCGGGATGAATCATTTGTTTAACTGGGAACTCTTAATGGGTTTTTGCCATAAGGCTTTCGTCGTAGTCTTTATTTCCTAAAGTTTAGTGTCTAGAAGCAGTTGACTCTTCTAGATCTGAAAGGCCACAAATTTCTGAACTTTGGTGTTTAATTCTACACACGACTCATTTCTTTCTTTTAAATATCTTGCTAAATGTATCAATAAACCATCAACACACATTCTTGGCTCGTCCCAGTCATTTTCACTACTGAGTTACAGACTCAGTAGGAACTGGGTCTGTTTGCCTTCCATGTTATCACAAACAATAGTTTTACAAAATCTGTTTCCTCACCATTCACTATTTAACCCCCAACTCAGTATTGCTATTTTAAGTTTTTGTTAGGGTGTAACCCCACTTCAAGTCTGTATTAGTTAACATATTGGTAAAAGCTATAGCAAATAATCACCCCAATTTTGTTACTTTTACATGATAAATGTTTGGGTTTTTTTAGTTTTCTGGGTGGGTTTTTTTTTTTTCTCTCATGTAATGGCTGTTGATGCATACATAAAGAGGTGAAGAGGACAGTCCTGTTCCATGGGAGGCAGAATGATGGCCTCCCAAACATGTCCACATTCTAATCCCCCAAATCTATGAATGTTACCCTACATGGCAAAAGGGATTTTGTAGATAATACCAATTTAAAAATCTTCAAATGGAGAGGGTATCCTGGACACCCAGATGAGCCTAGTGTAATCACAAGGGTCTTTATAAGAAGGAGGCAGGGGGTCAGAGTGAGAGAAAGAGATGTGGCAATAAAGACAGAGGTCAGGAAGATGCAAGCAAAGGGCTCTGAGCCAAGGAATTCAAGTCACCTCTAAAACCTGAAAAAGCAAGGAAACAGATTCTCCCCTAAAACCTTTTTTTTTTATAGATTTATTTATTTTTTTTATTTTAGAGAAAGAGAGAGAGAGAGAGCGGGGGTGGGGGAAGCAGCAGAGGGAGAGAGAGAGAATCTCAAGCAGACTCCCTGCTGAGCATGGAGCCTGAGGCAGGGGGCTTGATCTCATGACTCTGAGATCATGAGCAGAGCAAAAATCAAGAGTCAGATGCTAAACCGACTGAGCCACCCAAGAGTCCCTCCCCTAGAGCCTTTAAGAGGAACATAGCCCTGCTGACCCATTTTAGACTGTGGACCTTTAGAACTGTAAGATAATAAATCTGTATGGATTGAGGTCACTAAGTTTGTGGTAATTTTTTGCAGCAGCAACGTGAAACAAAGAAATACATCTTCTGCAGAGTCAGCTAGGCATCAAAGTGGAAACACTGCCATCTTCAAAATGTAAATTTGAAAGTTTGCCTAAGGTTTATCTCTATTATAAGCAGCTGGAAAAAAGGAAGCATAAAGCATCTCCCATGCAGAGATATGGATTGGGTACTTAGATATACCTAGATATAACAGGGGCTAGAAAATATAGGTCTGCCTGGGAAGCTGCTTCCATTAATAACTCCATATACCATGAATGCAAAAGTATGAATTTAGGTGACAGGCTAGTCATTCTGCCACAACCCTAGACTAAAAACAGGGCAGTCAAGTGAAACTGTTTGTACTAGATGGTGGACTTGCATACTCTTTTTCCTCAATTAACCACCAGAACCCTGGCAGCAGGCTTATTGACCTCAAATATTCAGGGATTGGAAGAGACTCTGGTAGGGTTGTAAATATAAAAAGAGAGTCAAGAATCAGCAGACACATTAGGAAAGCCTCCAATAGGAAAGAAAAGGCAAAAAACAAAAGATAAAAAAAAAAACCCACCCCCCCCCGAAAAAAAACAGAAAGGGGGAATTTAAAGAAACAATGGCAATGCATTGGTAGGTGGCAAAAAGAAAAGAAGTTAAAACTAAAATTAGCATCTTCTGAGAAATAAGAAAATATACAGAATTCACAAAATCAGAAGGAAAATATGCTTAAAAAAATAAAGACCATGAAAGGAAAGAACTCTTAGAAGTTAAAAATGTGACTGAAAATTTTGAAGAATTAATTTTTTAAGACTGAAAGATTAAATTATGGCTATGTCATAAGAAACAAACACCAGAGTTGACAAATTAGAAAAGATGAGAGTCCTACAGGTTTGTGGCAAAGATAGTTATACTCATTAAATATTCCACTACATTTCCCAGAATCCTTGGGACTAGACAGGGTCATATGACTAGTTAAGGCCAATGAAATATGAGCAGAAGAGACATGTGTTCCCTCTAGGCTGAGGGAAAGTTCTCCACTCTCTTTCCTGTCATAATAACCAGTTCTGCAGCAAATGGTAGCACCTCCGTCAGCTGGGTACCTGTGTGACCATGTGGAACAGATCTAATCTCACTCAACTCACTTTGAAAATGAGTATGAAACAACAGTTTTGGGATAAGCCCTGAGACTTCACAACAGAAATTTATCACAGCAAAATCTGGCCTATACAAATAAGTGTCAATCTAAGAGATTCAACATTTGACTAATAGGAATTTCAGAACAAGAACACTGAAAAAGGGGCACCTGGGTGGCTTAGTCAGTTAAGTGTCTGCCTTCAGCTCAGGTCATGATCTCAAGGTCCTGGGATCGAGTCTTATGTCAGGATCCCTGCTCAGTGGGGAACCTGCTTCTCCCTCTCCCTCTGCCCCTCCACCCCTTCTCGTCCTCTCTTTCTCAAATAAATAAATAAAATCTAAAAAAAAAATGCTGTTTTTAAAAATATAAATTTATGGTTCTATATTACTTTATAAACAATATACATTCATTAATTTGATTAAAAGATTGAAAATATTTAATAAGATGACTTTAAAATATTCAGATTGGAAAATGTTAAGAATTGATATTAAGTAGTATTTGAAAGTAATAGGAAAATGAACATGCTTGTGCATTACTGATGGGAACATAGATCAGTATCACCTTTTAGGAAAGCAATATGGCATTGTCAATTAAATTTTAAATTTACACTCCAATTATTCCCATTCTAAGTGTCTTTAGAAATACACAAATGTGTCTACCAGGATATTCTTAGAATAATACCATAAAATTAGAGATTACTCAAAAAGCAAGATATAAAACAACATATTTAGTATGATTTTTCCATTTATAGAACTAAAAAAGAGAAAGAAATCTGGATATGTGAGCATGCATGCATGCAAGCGCACACACATGAGTGTGTGTGTGTGTGTATGTGTGTGTGTGTGTGTGTGTGTTGAGCGGGATTAAGAAGAAAAGATGCTATAATGTTACCATCTTCTACCCTCTCCATCTCTATCACAAAAGAGATGATGACTGACTTGTTTTCTCCATCAGTTTGAAGACCCTAATTTGTTTTGTAAGATCTAGATGTTAAAGAAAGAGAAAAAAATTATTGATATAATACAGAACTACACCAGAGAAAGGAGAAAAGACAAAAGAGTTGGTCTGGACTAAATTGGGTAAAAAATTTAGAAGCTTGGGGTAAGAAAGGAGGGAGTCTTAAAGCATTGCTATAGGTGAGAAAAATATTGACAATAAGGACTTAGGGAAAAAAGCTTTTGAAAGATATTTTATGATGTGTTGGGAATGTTCTCTCCTTTGGCTGTTTCTGTGAAGATTGCAGTAAAATTCACATTACTTTCACTTATTTTCTTGTACTATAGACTGTTTTCTCCCCCATGTAATTAGATCAGAGGACAGCTGGGTACTTAAAAGTTAAAATTGTATTATAAACAGATCAGAAGATAACATACAAAGATATAGAGAGATAATCCACAAATACAAAAAACATCTATTTATGTTTCATGTTTCAAAAAATTTATTAAAGAGCAGACATCAAACTGTTAACAGCAGTTACCTCTATAAGGTCAGACTAGATGAGGAAAAGTGAAAGATATGGGCATTGGACTTATTTTATATATACATATATGCATCTTTGTAATACAATTTTTAATTGAAACAGATGAAGAAAATAACAAATGTAAGATATTACCTCTTCAAAAATGTGCATTTATTTATGACTAAGTAAAAACAACATCTCAGAATTGATTTTTTTTCTTCATTTCAAATCCCCCTCCTGGTCAAGAGAGACTGTTTTTATGCATATATAGGTCACAGGGGTCCTTCAACTAAAACAGTGAAATAATTGAGGCAAAGATGGTTTTAAGCTTAAAATAAGCATGAAACTATTTAATTTCCCTACTCAATTTTCAAGTATAAACATATATCGAAAGCTCAATTTTCACCAAGAATTTTTTTTCTGAAAAAGCTCCCTCTGGACATGTTTAGTCTTCTACTCCCTTAACCTGAATATTCAAAGAAAACATTTTTATATTGTACTGTCAGATCTTCTCATATAAAGGAGAATAATATATTAAATGATGTTAGAAAAAGTAATATTCTGTGGATAACAAATAACATTTTTAAGGTAGTAAGTTTTTAAATCCTACAATAATGACTAAAAATAAAGGACTTCTCTTTTTTTAGACAGAGGACCTGTGAAGGCAAGTCTAGATAAGAGGAATGAACTCTAGCGCCATCTAGCAAACATGTTGGGTAACATCACTAACGTTGTAATAGATCTAACAAAGCAAGGTTAAGTGTCCTTGAATCCTGTATTGATTGTCAACCTTGAAAATCCTACTTAAGCATTCCTTAGACTTTTAGAGTTCTGAACTTGGTATATAGCCCTTTCAAAGGCAGGGGCAAAAAAACACGTTTCAATTTTATCAGACCTAGTAGAGAAAGGTGTCCTGGAAAAGAATAAACACCAACCAGTTAACTACAGGGGTTCCTCCCCCCTCAGGTGAAGCAACCTTCCTTTTATGGAAGATCTACATTAGCACCTGTTTTCTCTAACTGAAAGAAACCTGAAGAGGATTTTTGCTTTTATGAAAAAAGCCATTGCCTTACTAAAGCCATATGCCTTACTTTCATAAAAGCAAAGGGGTGCAACATGAACTTTCAGAAAGCTGGGGATATCTGTATAAATTTGACAATACACAGATGCCTTCATTCACATGAGAGAATTGATATCATTTTATTTCATACTAAAAGCATAATGTTGCTAAATCTGCTAATTTGTGATCCGGGCTATTTTTAGTCATTAAAGTAACAAGAAAAGGAAACAATATTTTCCTTTGTCAGCCTCCACCCAACACGCATATACACTCACACACACACACACACACACACACATAATCACACTTTAACTCACTGATATTTTCAATATATATTCATATGTAGTATTTGTAAATCCAAACCTCAGCTACACAGTAATTTTCAAGCAGAAGTATGTATTTAAGCACAAATCTGTGAACAAACGGTTAAACTCAAAAGTCTCTTGGCCTTCCGAGGCCTTAAGGTCTAAATAGATGACATCAAACATATGAAAATAGAATACCTGATAGCTTGTTGCTAAAACTCCTGAAGTAGGAGGGTATAGACATATGTTTTAATGATGAAATCCTGAGCATCATAATCCCAGATGGATTTCAGCAATAACAATAAAAAGTGTCACTATATAACTGAGAAGACATGAATGAATGACTAGAAGAATTAATAAATAAAATTTCTATCACCCTGCTATCAAGCATAGACAAGATTTCAAAACAATGTTAATTTGTTACTTTCTACTTATAAGGAACTTCTTCAAGAAACTCATTAGGTTTGCAGCCTTCAAAAAGCTCATATGATGTTGCTTTTACTGCTCTCCAGCAGCAAGAAAAATATGGGTAATAACATGACCTTATTGGACTACAACACATAGCTTTTTATATTTTCAAATAAAGAGAGATGTGAAAGATGTTGCTTAATTATGGATGTCCAGCAAAATTAGATACCGTTTACATCAGTCAGGGGCAGATCAGGAGACAGAAATATAGGAATTTGAATGGGGATGTTTAATATAAATATAGGAATTTGAATGGGGATGTTTTATTAAATTCAAAAGGGTATTGGCTAGTACGAAGCAAAAAAAAATCCCCCCAAAAAACAAAAAACAAAACAAAACAAAAAAACTAAGGAACACAGAAAGAGGGATGCCTGGGTGGCTCAGTCAGTTAGGCGTCTGCCTTCGGCTCAGGTCATGATCCCAGGATCCTGGGATCGAGCCCCCATTGGGCTCCCTGCTCGGTGGGGAGCCTGCTTCTCCCTCTCCCTCTGCCTGCTGCTTCCCCTGCTTGTGCTCTCTCTCTGATAAATAAATAAAATGTTTAAAAAAATAAAATAAAATAAACTGCTACATTTAAAAAAAAAAAAGGAACACAGAAAGAGCAGATAAAGGAACAGTCTCTACCCTTAGGGCTAACCTAGTGCCCCACTAAAGAATCTTCCTCACTAGGGCGATCCAGACCTCACTGGAGAGGGTGCAATGATGGCTCATGGGATGGCAGAGAAGTTGCTGAGGTGCTGTGCCTGCAGAACTTGCTGGAAAGTTGCCCTCTAAGGTTTTGGGAGAAGCCATCCAAAAGCATGGTTCTTCACTGGTGGCTCTGTTGCAAAGCCACCTGAACGGGTCCCTAAAGAACCATGCGACAGGAACTAACGCTACAGGAACCAGGTGCTGGAGAAGGTGCTCATCGGACAAAAGCCAGACGGTGGAGAAGCCATGTGTGCTGCAGGAGTCCAGAGAGGGGGACACACCCTGGGTAAACGATAGTCCTTCCTCCAGTGTCCCTACAGCACCTTTGAGTGACAAATCTTAACAACGTGTCAACTGGCACGCAGAGCCCAGCCCACCCTCACAGAGCAGACATTGCAGTGTGGATTTGTATCTGAGAGGCAATAAATTCATAGTGGGTGCTCCAGTCTTAATTTGTACTCACTGTCACACATCACAGCGGTCTTTCGGAATTGTTTATTCTCAGCTCACTGGTTTTCCCAAACTGAACTTCCACAAGAGGTTTCTCACTGGTTTAGCTGCCTTTAGTCTCCACTTTTAAATCTCTGGTGCACTATCAGATTGATTTCCCTAAGCTATCATTTCCCTTTGTCTTTATGCTGCTCAAAAGCTTTCTACAGACTCGTATTGCCTAGAGTAGCGATCCTAAACTTGTTAAGTATGAAAACCCCTTGCCAATATCAACAATTTTGTACAGATCACCATATGATGGTAGTTTTACTATTAGATCACTTTAAGTGAAAATATAGATGATAAAATGCTATCCGTTAGACATATACAATTAATTTGTATTTTACTAAGTCATATCACCTACAGTCCAGTACAGACCGTAGCTCAGGTACATGTGATAAACACATCTATTCCGTGTCTGGGCTATGCCTGCTGTGGACATGGATCAGAGAGCCTCTTACAGTAATAACTCCGGAGTCCCCAGAGGTGTCAGGCCCACAAATTAGGGGTCCACTGACTTAAAATCAATTCCAATCCCTCAAACCCCAGCACTGAGTTTTCCTAATCTGATCCAACCTCCCTTTACAACTTTGTCATTCACTGACACGTCCCTGCATTCAACTGCTTTCTTCTCAAAACACCTACGGTAGCTTTCATTCCTCCGAATTGCGAATTGTGATAAGGCCTTAATATATGTTTACTATTTATACTGTCAGTTACCTTTCCATTTCTATTTCAATTATCTCCACAACTAAGCTTCTGAAAGAAATGACTGTGTTTTATATTTCTTTATATACAATCTAGTATCTTTCTTTGCAAGCAGTTATTCAATAAATAATTACTGATTTGATTTGATTAAATAGAGGTATAAATGAGACTGAGTGGGTGGCATATTAGACTTACATCGTAGAAAAAAACTGAAGACTTTCAAACCACCAAGTCCCTACTGAGAGTTTCAATGGTTTAAAACTTTTCAATGGCCCTTACCTTCCCATCCCTCAGTAAACTAACTCACCTGTTTTTTTTTTGTTTGTTTTGTGTTGTTTTGGGGAGGGGGACAGGGAGGGCCAGAGGGAGAGGGAGAGAGAGCATCCTAAGCAGGTTTCATGCCCAGCTCAGAGCCTGTTGCAGAGCTGGATCTCATGACACTGAGATCATGACCTGAGCCGAAATCAAGAGTCCAACGCTCAGCCAGCGGAGCCACCCAGGTGCCTCCTACTTATCTGTTTTGAATCAAGTTGCTGACTTTCATTCTAAATATCTGTAAACATTTTTGGGTGGACAACTTTGGGCCAGTTAGGCCATCACAGCACTCCCTGTTTTACGTTCCCATCCTACACATTTCATATTCTTCCACATGTTAAATCTCCTTGCCTCTAGCCAATCTTGCCTAACTACCCTTAAAATCCGCCCTTTCTCTACTCTTTTCTTTCCACCACCAGGTATAAAACAATATGAAGAAATACACATATTTTTTAAATGTGAAGAAGGATAAAGTTTTCATCCTTGAGCTACAAACAGATCTTTTGCTTTTTCTATACATCTAGCTATAGTGAGTTGAATAGTACTCCCCCAAATTCACATCCACTCAGAACCTAGAATGTGATCTTATTTTGAAATAGAGTCTGTGCAGACGTAAAATTAATTAATGACCTCAAGACAAAATCATTCTGGATTTAGAGTGGGCCCTACATTTAATGCCAGGTGTCTTTATAACGAGAGGAGAAAATACAGAGACACAGGGCTGGGAAAAGGCCATGGAAATACGACAGAGATCAGAGTGATGCTCTGCAAACCAAGAAACACCAGGGGCCACCAGAAGCTGGAAGAGGTAAAAAAGGATTCTCCCCTAGAAACTTCAGAAGAAGCATGGCTCTGCTAATACCCTGTTTATGGTACTTTGTATGGCAGCCCCAGGAAACTAACACTAGAACCATACTAATAGTAATTGTACTATCCTAATCCTGATATAACTGGTATTTTTCATGAAAGTTAATACACACTTTAGAGGCATTAGTGAATGCATTAAATTGTGAGGAGGTTGACATTGCTGTACATGCTGCTAAACACAAAGTATTCCTAATACACACCCTCCACTCTCTTTTAGGACCACTTTGAGAGATGTAAATAAAGTATCTCCTAGTAAAAGGCTTTCTTGGCTAGTAGTTTATTGGAAAAGTTCAATTTGCCATTGGCCATTTAGAAGTTGGTTTCAAAGACAGGATTACCATGGTAAAAAGTAAACTATTTTCTACCTTCTAGAGATAACACCTTAGTAATCACCAAAAACTTGAACTTTCGGTGAAGATGTAATTCTCCTTTCCCTCTAGGCAGGAGAAAAGGGATAGGGCAGCTGAGAAAACATTGTCCAGCATACAAGCATACCTGTTCGTCCTCCTGAACACGCCACACATTCTGAGGTTTGTATTCTAAAGGATGCTTTAGAACACAAATCCCCGGGCAGAGTTAGACACACCCTCTCTATGCCCCCTTTGCCCTCCACGTGCGGCTCTATTTTATCACATTATGTTGTTGTTATTGGTTTACCTGACTATTCCTCCCAACAGGCTGAGAACTCTATAAGGGCAGGACTGTGTATAACATCCTCATACTCCCCGGCCCTGGTATCGCGCTTGGCAGCACTGGTGCTTGATAAATGCTGAACTAATTAAACCGTTGACCTTGCTCTATTCATAACAGAATAGACAAATTTAGAACACATTGCCAAATTGCAATCCTGAAATTGAGCATCTATTCTCAAAGCAGATGCAGCAGACATATTTTTATTTACAAAATGTGGCTTATATACTGCCCCATTCTCAAAAGAAGGCAGCAAGACTCAGCAATTAATTACCCAAATCTAATGAAAGAAATGTTCACAAGTTACTGCAGCCTGGTATTTATCAGAAAGATGTAATAACCTGGGTGGTAGCAAGTTCAAGACATTTTTCCTCTTCATGTGCACTCCTGCCATAAAGCAGGTTCCAAGAACAACAGTAAAGTGTAGCTGAAGGACAGTGCGTTTTGCCTAGAAGTCAAACAAAGCCAGTGTTAAATCTTCCAAATCCTCTGTCCTGGAGTCTTAACCACGTTCCATATCCCCTGAATTTAAAATTGATAACAAATGTGTAAACATTCTAAGGTGGTTCTAAAGTTTCTCTAAATCCTCAAAATTGCTAGGTCAAGAGAACATAGGTCATAGCTAGTATACTCATCTCTGAGATATAACCCCCATCTAATTTTAGGCACTGCTAATGGCTTTAAGGAGCAGATATGCAAAAACAGTTCTAGGAAAACCATCCCTGACGAAAAGTGAAGAAATGGGGAGATTCAGGGCAGGGACCCAATGATGAAAGAACACTGAGAATCTTGGCTGAAGGAATTTGACTCAGAGAGGGGGCTTACAGAAGAATTCACACTTGTCAGTTTTCCAGCTTGGTAGAAGATAGCCTCTAAAATGGCCCCAATGATCCCTACCTCCTAGTATTCATGCCCTTGTGTACCGCTCCTCTTGAGCGTGGGCTGGACCTAGTGACTGGTTTCTAACAACTAGGATATAGCACAAGTAATGGGGTGCCACTTCTGGGATTAGGTTTCAAAGAGATTGTGCCTTCCATCTTGGGCGGCGCTCCCTCACTCTTTTGCCCACGCACTCTCTTCAAAGCCAGGGGCCATGTTGTGAGTTGCCCTGTGGTAAGTCTCCTATAGCAAGGAACTTAGGCCTTCTTTCCAACAACCCAGTAGGAACTGAGTCCAGCCAAAACCACTTGCACGATGAGCTTGGAAGCTGCTCCTCTGATGGAGCCTTGGGATAACTGCAACCCTGGCCACCTTCGCTTCAGCCTTGTCAGAGACCCTGAGCCAGAGACATTCAGCCATGCCACATCCAGATTTCTGACCCACGGAAGCGTTAAGATAATAAATGTTTATGGTTGTAAGCCACTCAGTTTTGGGGTAATTTGTCACACAGCAATAGGTAATTAGGACATAGCAACTTCTATTTGTAATATTAAATTTATCCTTACTTTTCAAAACACATATCCTGATTTTCGTTTGTGTGAGAAGGTCACCTGATCCCTGAGATGGAAATAGAGACCACTCTCTTAGAAACTAAGTAATTTTTAAAAATATTTTATTTATTTGACAGAGAGAGACACAGCGAGAGAAGGAACACAGCAGGGGGAGTGGGAGAGGGAGAAGCAGGCTTCCCGCCAAGCGGGGAGCCCGATGTGGGGCTCAATCCCAGGACCCCGGGATCACGACCTGAGCCGAAGGCAGCCGCCTAACCGACTGAGCCACCCAGGCACCCCAGAAGCTAAGTACTTTGTCTGACATACATATATAAACTCAGAAAGTGAATCATTACAATCAAGGACTGGGCTGTCTCCCTACAAGAAAGTCCAATCACGCAGAATGTGGCAAAGCTGACCATAAGGTTGTCTTCCTAAAACCAGAAACCATATAGCCAAAGTACAACCCATTCATTCACTCATCACCTTATGACCAGTAGTGGAAATAAAATTACTTTATTCTTTAAACATCTAACTATATGTTTATTCATCTTTTCAATGCAGTGTTTTATGGGAAACTGGAGAGCCCTAAGAACTGTTTCTCTATCTCCTTTGAATCACTAGAGATGCCTTCTATATGAACAAAATGGATACTAAGCACTTACTCTGTGAAGGAACATAATTGCCTGGCTGCCACAAGACAACATTTCATTTCAAATTCTATTCATTGCTTACTCATTTCCCCAAACAATTTCCCTTTTGCTCAAACTTTCCTATATAATAGAGTACTTTATTAGATAATGTTTACTAATAAACTGAAGGCAAGAGTAACTATTAAAAAAGATAAAGTATTCAATTAGAACAGCTTAATTACAATGTGACTTTGTATAGAATTCTAGCTTGTAATTTTATCTGATAGCAATGTCAAGTGTTTGTTCAAAATAAGACATCTCACATTTGGTTCTTTCCAGATTTGACTAGATGAGCAGGACAACACAGAGCTTAAACAAAGATTCGTGGTATCTAGGCCTTCACGAACAATGCTGATATTTTCTGCTTTATAATGGGAAATAACCTATTAGAACACCCATTTAAAACATACGTGTTTTTAGGTACCTCAACCTAAGCTACCACCATAAAATTTTGTGTTAATGGTTCTCAAGTAGGAGGAAAGATCAGAACTTGTCTTTGGAGATTTATTTTATATTCTTTTTTTTTTTTTGCTTTCCCTTTTTCAATATACAAATATATCTAAAGCTGAAAATACCCATAAATTCTTCTCCTTGAATCTTTCTCCAAGTTCCCTCTGTTAATGGACAGAATGTTCTGAAGACTCACTTAACTTCCCACTCGTCCTACGTTAATCCTAACTGAACCAGTGACATTATCAAATGATGGGCTTGTCCTGCTGGAAAACTGATTGGATGCCGGCCATAATCTACAAATTCGCCATTAACCCATCTCTTGGACAAACACTGAACAAATCACTAGCTATCAGATATTAGTGACTTTTGAAAAATGTTCAGGCTGTTGTAACACCTCACCTTTGCTTATTGATAATAGTTTAAGTCAGGGCTTTCTTGACATTGTATTTTTCTCATTATATCTCACATCGTTGGTAAAATATTATAGATTTTTTTTCCTTGAAATCTTGTGTCCTATTCAAAGAAGAAATAAATCTTGTTTCATTTACATAAATTATGACAAACCAGGCAAATTGAGTTGGCAATAATCTGGAAATTTTTTGAAGAAAAATCTGAATTACATAGATATTTGGGATAAAATTAACTTCTTAAATCTAAGTTATTTAATTTCTTCAGTTTAGTGTTTTAACTTTGCCTCTGGTCAGATGGCCTTATCCCCACACACCAGGTTTTCATTCTATTAGGTGTTCTCCAAATTACCCAGAAAGATCTGTCTAAAATACAAGCATTTTCTTACTTCTCTACTTAAAAATTACTCATTGCATTGTCCAATATCTTCAGGATAAGGTTAATATTCATTAGAATGATACATAAGGCCCTTAATCACCTGGATTTCCTGGATTCTACCAGCCTCTTTTGCCTCACTCTCTGTCCACTTCATACTTCACACCATGTCAGCCACACTAAATTACTTGCAGTTCTCACTTCACCACATTCTCCACACACTGGGTCTTCCAACTTAGGTTCCTTCCACCTTAGGTCGCTATCCATCCTATCAACCTTACCTTAGTGACTCAGACCTAAACCATCTTCAGTTCTCATCTCAGGTCACCCACCACATAGAAACTCCTTCATTTTTGCTTCCAACCGAAGCTACGTGTTTTTCCTATTTTCTTACCTAGCATTCTATTCTAACCATCACATTTACCACATTGTCTCACTGTTGACAATTTATGTCTGTCAATCTCCAACTAATTGCGAAGTCCTGGGGTCAAGTACTGAATCTTACTTGACTGTTTATCTTCTTTTGCAAAACTAGCATAGTGTCTGGAACATAGTAAGCACTCAGTAAATATCTGTTGAATTAGCTAGAATTCCTTTGAAGGAGTTTTGGGAAAAGATCCTTCTTTTAAGAGAATATTGAGACAAAACAGCCATAGCAGGACAAATAATTCAGAAATTGCCATTTATAGCTCATGTGTAATGCCAAGCATTTTCCAAAGTGTGTGGACCAATGTTAGCTGCCACCAGTTTTTGAAAGCCTTTATTTCTCCATGTTCTTGCCTTGGAATTGTCCCACTTTTAAATTTTCTCCAATCTAGCGGATATACAATTGTTTATCATTGAAGTTTTGACAGGCTTTATTTGATTCCCAGTGGAGTTGAACACCGTTTTAAATATACATTGGTTAGAGTCGCGCAGGTAGCGGCTGTGGGAAGCCAGACACCGGGCGTCATGTATTACAAGTTTAGTGGCTTCACGCAGAAGTTGACTGGAACATGGGCTTCCGACGCCTATAGCCCGCAGGGATTAAGGCCTGTGGTTTCCACAGAAGCACCGCCTATCATATTTTTGCCACACCAACTAAACTGAGTTCTGATTTTGCTGTATATGATTATGCTGGGAAAAACAAAGTTCCTGAGCTACAGAAGTTTTTCCAGATAATTGAGAGGTCAGTGACCCAACTGCAGATCAGGTGCTGTGGGAGTGGCAGTGTCTTCCTGCTGTTGCTAGAAGGCAGCTTCCCCATCCTCAAAGATATGTGCAGATTCAGGACCAGCTTGGGGACTTCTGAAATCCGACGGTGTGCCTATCCACCTGAAACGAGGCCTGCCTGACCAAATGCTTTACCGGACCACCATGGCGCTGACGCTGGGGGGGGGGACCATCTACTGCCTAATTGCTCTCTACATGGCTTCGCGGCCCAGAAACAAATGAATTAGGCTGCAGAGGACTGGTTTGCTTTTTGGCATAAACCCTTTGAATTTTCATTTTTCACTGCTCTGTAAACATTTTTCTTTTTTACTTGAATGGTTTACTTAAATTTTCCCGGAGAAATAGGAAGATACTAAGGCACTATTTTGGTTTGTTTATGAAATGCACATGGTCCATCAGAGCTCATTGGACAGTTAAAACCATTGTTTAAAGAGATGCTGCTGCTCTTTAGGCTCCTGATTTCCCTGGAGGTTCTGGAGGAAGGTCGCACACAGACTCATTGACAACAGTCTGTGCTGAGGTCCTTGGGGACTCACAGTGGTGTTTTTGAGCATGGGGTGCAGAGGCCTTTCTGGATTTGGATGTGATTGAGGAAGGAAGGAAGAACCAAGGCCAGGAGCATGAAACGGGGGTTTGCGCTAGTAGACACCTTGGGGGTTTTTCCTTCTTGCGGTAAAATGTTAAGAAAAGTTATCTGCAGCCTGCCTCTGTTCCTTGGACAGTTTATTTCCAAGGGCTACTTGCCTCCTCCCAGATCTTTAGTGAAATTTTAAGTGTAATTGTTATGTATTTATTCCACCTTGGGAGCAGAAAACACCTGTTTAGTGTTGCACTTTAGACCAGTGTTGTTTTATTAATGCCGCTGTGACACAAAGTCTCCTTTACCTTTTCAAAATGTTATGGCTTTAAATTACGATTTATTTTGATTGTGGAATTAATACATGAATGAAAAATCTCAAAAAAAAATAAATATACATTGGTTATTTGGATTTCCTCATCTGTGAAAACGCTTGCCTCTTTTTCTATTGGATTGGTAGTCTTTGTTTTCTTTTTAAAAAAGATTTATAATAATTCTCTATGTATTCTGAATATCTCAGTTAAAATTGTTGCAAATATGTTCTCCCTCTCTGTGGTTGCCTTTGTATTATCTTAATGGTGTATGTCAATGAACAGAACTTCTTAATTTTAATGAAACCAACTTTATTGATCTTCTTTTAGTTAATGCCCTTTGTGTCATGTTTAAGAAATAATTTCCTACCCAAGGTCAGGAAGATAGTCCCCTTATTATCTAGCACAAGTTTTATTGTTTTGTTTTTTATATGTAAGTCTATAATCCACCTGGAATTGATTTTTGTGTTAGGTATGACAGGAAATCCAATTTCATTTTCTGCAATAAAGATGTCCAACTGTCCCAGAACCATTTATTGAGAACACTAGCCTTTCCTCCACTGCTCCGCAGTGTCACTTGGTCATAAATCAAGTGTCTATATATGCCTGGTTTTTTTCTAGATACTCTCTTCTGTTTCTTCTCCTATCTATCCTTGTGCTAACACCACATGGTATAACTTAACGTAGATTTACACTAACTTGGCTATTCTTCAATCTTTGCAGTTCCATATAAACTTTAGAAGTAACTTTTCACATTCCACAAGAATAAGAACAAGACAAGTGAAATTCGCGTTGAATTTAAATTAAATCCATAGATCAATTTAGGGAAAAGTGACATTTTGGCAAATTTGAGTTTTCCAATCCATGATCACTATTTCTCCATTTATTGCAGTATTTTTAGGTTAGTTTAATAAAGTTCCATCATTTTATCTGTAGATTTGCTTCTAGCTTCTTGATACTTTAATCAAGTGCCTTATTTAAACTTCAGTTTCTGCTTGCTGCTAGTATATATAATTACTTTTGTATATTGGTCTTTTAGAGTTGCTTTGCTAAATAATCATTAATTCTAATCATCTACCTGTAGATTGTGTTAAATTTGCTGCATATAATGTTACTGTATCATCCAAGAATAATACAAATTTTGTTTTTTTGTTTCAAAGCATATACTTTTTATTTGGTTTTGTTGTTGTTTTGATAAGTTGATGTTTTTGATTTTGATTTATTTTACCAGAGAAAACCTCCAGGAAAAAAAATATCATATACAGCTAATGATAATGAGCAACATTGGTTGCTTTTAAACTCACAGGAAAATTCTACAAAGCTTTAGCATCAAACATCATTAAACAATAAACATGGTATGCTGTAGGTGTTTATTAAATACTTTTTATCAAATAGAAGAAGTTCCGTTCCATTCCTACTTTGCTGAGGTTTTTTCCTTAATTTAATGAAAATATTGAATTTTGACAAATATCTCTGTTCATCTATTAAAATTACCATAGGATATTTTCCCATTTTTACTCTGCAATGTAATAAATTTAATTAATTTTTTGTATATCAACCACATACTCCTAAAATAAACTCAACTTGGTCACAATACACTATCCCTTTTATCTATCACTGTATTAGATTTACTAATATGTTGTTTAGGATGTTTTCATCTACATTTGTA
This sequence comes from Eumetopias jubatus, assembly GCF_037043125.1. Taxonomy (NCBI): domain Eukaryota; kingdom Metazoa; phylum Chordata; class Mammalia; order Carnivora; family Otariidae; genus Eumetopias; species Eumetopias jubatus. The sequence goes on from NW_028274810.1 coordinate 21,772,776, forward strand.
AGTGATTTTTGCCTATTTAATTTTCTTGTCATGTTCTTCAGCTTCATTATTAAAATCATGATAACCTCATACTATGAATTGTGAGACAAGCCTTTTTATTCTCTGGAAAGTTTATAAAAAATAGCAGTTACTTATGTCCCAAAAGCTTGACAGAACTCAATAACTAAGTCATCTAGGCATGATATTTTTTCTAAGGAAAGTTTTTAAATTATCTTTTCAGTTTTTTAAATAGTTATACAACCACTCATATTTTCTATTTCTTTTTATGTCCATTTTGGTAAATGGTAGTTTTCTAAGAGTGTCTCCATTCCATTTGAATTTTCACATTTTTGTCTTAAAACTGTTCATAATATCCTATCATCTTTGCTGATACTACAAGATATACAATAATGTCCCATTTTTGATTCCTGGTCATTATTTTTCATGCTTTCATTATTTTCCCTAATCAGTCCTGGGGGTGGGGGAAAGCTGCACAGAGAATAGAATGAGGTTTCCTTGATGTAATAAAAAGTATCTAATAAACACCTGTCACACATGATGTTTAATGGGTTTGGTAGATCTCCATTGTGTACTTCCTGATGCTGCCATGGTTTCATCATGTGTATGTGAGACATGTGCCAGAAGCTTCAACACATGGTTACAGCTGAGAGGTAGCCAGTATTAACCCCTTTCTCTTTTTTCAATTCTTCCTCATACAAAACAGAACAAACGTTTTCCTTTCAAGGAAAGCCAGGGCCTCACTAATAAAATAACTGCATTCACTCAAACAAGAAGGCACCACTTTTCTTGACAACTATCTGGTCCACCAGCTCATTGGGCCATGCCCTGAGCCTGTGATATGCATGAAACCATAGGTTGCCAGCCAGCAGAGTCAGTGCAAGGTGGGAAATGACATGTCAGATCTACATGAAGTATGTGTGGAAAATAGATGATGAGCAAATCTGCTGCAAAACACTTGCTATGGTGGTTTTGTCATTATTTTCAGTGCAAATCATAAATATATAACTATTTTATTATTTTTCATTACTTTGCAATTTACAACAAACCCTGTCGGCGATGAGTTCAGAAGAATGGAACTGTATGTTTAATGAAAAATTAAGTACTACATATCTATCTCTGAGAAAGTTAATGATGACCAGGTAATTTACAAAAATTGCCAACATTTACAATCCACTATGAAGGTAGTAGTGATACCACTGAACACTAAAAAGACACAGATCTCCTGAAGAATGCTCAGAATCTATTTCAAAAGTAAGTAAGAAGACTGAGTTAGAAAATAATATTCCAGTACGTGCAGCTGCAGAAAATGCATTTAAACAAGACTCTGTGAAGCTTATCTTTTTTTTAGAGAAAATGCTTGTTCTTCTAAATTTCACTCATTTTGATTTCAGGCTTTTCTTGGGTATCTTCAAAAAGTGAAGCAATATCTGTGAATGTGTTGGCTCCATTAGCAGCAACAGACCCTTGCAATCCATTAAGTGATGCCAGTTTCATGGTATTTTACCATGGAAAATAAGTTAATTCCACTAATGTTTTGATTTCTCATCCAGTTCAAGAAATTAGAGTAAAGTTTTTGGAAGATCATTATGTCACTGGAGAATGATCCGACATGGTTATGACTGCTATTGAAAATTGTTTGAAATTAATGCTCATTAAAATATTTGCTTTATGGTGGTAATACACAAATTTTGGTGTTGCAAGGCATCATGGTAAAAAAAAGTCCTTACAAAATCAATAAACACACTGATATTTTAGTATGTGTGTACATATATCAGTAAGTTTGGCCTATTTTAGTATGCGTGTGTGTGTGTGTGTGTGTATATATATATATATGCAAACTTAAATAAAATTAGCAAGCTTGACTATATTTATATTTGAGTAGAAATTTAAACAAATTTAGGAAATACGACCTGTTACCTATAATGTAGTAAATATTATATATAATATAGGGTATATTATGTGTAATTATATAGCATATAATAATATATAATAAATACGATATATGTAATAATATACAATTATAAAGTATGTATTATATGTGTTACACATTCTATTATATCCATTGTTATATTATACATTATATTAGATCAAGTTTGTTAAATTGGTATTCAAATCTTTTATAATCTTGCAAGAGTTTTCAAGATTCTTCATGTTCTATCAATTACTGAGAAAGACATATTAAAATGTCTTGTTCTGACTGTAAATTTGTCCATTTCTCCTTGCAGTTATGTCAGTTTTTATTTTGCAAGTTTCAGTGCTATGTTATTAGTTGAATACAATGTAGAATTGTTTATCTTCTTACTAAATTGAACATTTATCATTTTGTAAGATCCTCTGCTTCTGGTAATGGTTTTCAACATTTTTGTAGTTTTAATATTTAGATGTGTTTTAAATAACATTATGTTAGTTTGTTTTTTATCCAGTTTGTCAAACTTCATCTTTTAAACTGAGGGACTTGGCCCATTTAGGTTAGATTAAATTAAAAGCATATTTGAATGTAAATCTACCATCTTATTATGTACTATTTGTCCTATCTATTTAATGTTCCTGTTTAACTGCTCTCTCACTTTCCTTTGGATTGAGAATTTTTTTATTATTCCATTTTCCCCTCCATTGCTTTGGAGACTTTATACCCTTTTTCTATTAAATTTTTATTTGGAATGCAATGGAAAGTCTTCAAAATATTTTAAGCAAAGTTATCATAAGGCAAATTGCATTTTAAAAGTTACTCTGGGGGCACCTGGGTGGCTCAGTCAGTTAAGCATCTGCTTTCAGTTCAGGTCATTATCCTGGGGTCCTGGGATTGAGCTCCATGTTGGATTCCCTGCTTAGTGGGGTGGGGGGCCTACTTCTCCCTCTCCCTCTGCCCCCCCCCACCGCTTGTGCTTTCTCTCTCTCGCTCTATCTCAAATAAATAAAATTAAAAAGATAAAGTTACTCTCTTTTAGGTAGGAAATATTAGAGAAACAAAGAATAGAAACAAGAAGACCAAGTGGGAAGCTATTTCAGTTGTCCAGGCAAGCTATAAAGTGTCCTCTTCTAGGGTGTTGTCAATGGAGATAGAGAATAGTGGACATACTCAAGATATTTTAGAGATTAAAAAAGAAACTAATAGGCTTATGGAGGTTAAGGGAGAAGGAAGTATCATGAATGACTATTGTTACTCTGACTTGAACAATTGGATGGAGCCAATTACTGAGATGGGAATGATCAGAAGTAGAACAGATTACGAACATAAGCAATTCAAACTTTTGATTTTGAAGTATCTATGAGACATCCAAGTGAAATGTTAGGTTGATAATATTATAGATGAGCTAGAAATAGACATAGACAAATGGGTAAGTAGATAGATTAATAGGTATTGACTGAAATTCAAGGAATAGTTGGCTTTGAGATAGAAATTTAACATTCATCAGTATAACAGATGGAATTTAGTCATGGGTATATATTCTAATACCTCGAGGAGAATATAACTAGAGGAGAAAAGAAGTTCCAAGACTGAGTCCTGAAAAACGTCAAGATTTAGATGTCACGCAGAGGAGAAATACACTGAAAAGGAGACAGGGAGGAAAAGCATGAGGTTGTGATGTCTTAGCAGCCAAGAAGGGAGTTTCCACATGGAGGGAATGTCCACTGTGTGGAATGATTCTGGAGATCAAGTAAGATGAAGGCAGAAAAACAACCTTTTGAGTGGGTCGCATAAAGTCCCTTGGTGTCCCACACAAGAGTATTTTCAATGCAGTCAGGGTGCAGAAGTTAAGCTAAAGTTTTTAATAAAAAAAAAATGATTGAATTAATTGTACCTTCCTATCATGTCAGTATTGTCTTGAGATTGTCTCTATCATATCACTTCTTTCAGACTCTAACGTCACATGGGCTATATCCACATCTCATAGATCCCTATGTCCCCTAAAGCTGTCACATGACAGGTTTTCAATTTAAGTTTGTTGAATTAACAAATTGGGCAATGAATTAGTCTAATTAATTAACTAGTTAATAAATTAGTCCCCTAAGGAAAGCCTCCTGGGGAAAAAATGGGAATTGAAGGGGCAATTAAATGAGTTAGTCTATTTCATGTTACAGTTTTGCTTCCCTAAGCCAATACATTAGATAACCTAAAATAAATGGATAAATTCCTAAAAACATACAACCTACCAAGACTGACTGATGAAGAAATAGAAAATCTGAACAGACCACTTACGCATAAAGATTGAATCAGTAATCAAGAATCTCCCAACCAATGAAAGCCCAGGACCTGATGGTTTCACTGGTGAATTCCATATACATTAAAAGAAGAATTAAAGCCAATTCTTTTCAAACTCTTCCAAAAAAGTTGAAGAGGAGGGAAGACTTTCAAACTCATTTTACAAGGCCCTAATACAAAAGCAAGATGAAAATACTACATGAGGGTGGGGGGATGGGTTAGCCTGGTGATGGGTATTAAGGAAGACATGTATTGCATGGAGCACTGGGTGTTATACGCAAACAATGAATCATGGAACACTACATCAAAAACTAATGATGTACTGTATGGTGACTAACATAACATAATAAAAAATAAATTAAAAAAATGAAAATACTACAAGAGGTCAATATCCCTGATTAACATAGATGCAAAAATCCTCAACAAAGTACCAGCAAACCAAATTTAACAGCATGTTAAAAAGATCATACACCTAGATCAAGTGGAACTTATCCATAATATGCTAGGATAGCTTAAAAATGTGATATACCACATTAACAGAATAAAGAAAAAAATCATAAGATAATCTCAATATATACAGAAAAAGCACTTGACAAAATTCAACATCAACATTACACTACCTGATTTCAAAATATACTATAAAACTATAGTAAACCAAACAGCATGATACTGGCATAAAACATACATATAAACCAGTAGAACAGAATAGAAAGCCCAGAAATAAATCCATGCATTTATGGTCAATAGATCTTCAAGAAAGAGGCCAAGAACACCCAATGGGGAAAGGACAATCTCTTCAATAAATGGTGTTGAGAAAAATGGTTTTCCATAAGCAGAAGAATGAAATTGGACCTTTGTCTCACTCCTTATACAAAAATCAACTCAAAGTGGATTAAAGACTTAAATGTAAGACCTGAACCCATAATATTGTTAGAAGAAAACATAAGGGAAAAGCTTCTTTTTTTAAAAAAAGATTTTATTTATTTATTTATTTATTTATTTATTTATTTATATGACAGAAAGAGAGAAAGAGAGAGTACAAGCAGGGGGGAGCGGCAGGCAGAGGGAGAAGGAGAAGCGGGCTCCCCGCAAAGCAAAGAGCCTGAGCCTGATGCAAAGCTTGATGCAGGGCTGATGCAGGGCTCAATCCCAGGACCCTGGAATCACAACCTAAGCTGAAGGCAGACGCTTAACCTACTGAGCCACCAAGGCACCCCTAGGGAAACAGTTTATTCTTTTTTTTTTTGAAAAAATCTCCTTAACATTGCTCTTAGCCATGATTTTTTTTGTATATGACCCCAAAGGCACAAGCAAAAAAATATATATGTGTGTGTATATATATATATATATATATATATATATATATATAGGATCATATCAAACTAAAAAATCTTCTGCACAGCAGAGGAAATAATTAAATGAGACAACTTATGGAATGGGAGAAAATATTTGCAAACCATATATCTGATAAGATGTTAAAATCCAAAATATATAAGGAACTCAACTCAATAACAAGGAAACAAATAACCTGGTTTATAAATGGGCAAAAGACCTGAATAGACATTTCTCAAAAGAAGACATACAAATGGCCAAAAGATATATGAAAAGATGTTCAGCTTCACTTATCATCAGGGAAAAGCAAATCAATACCATAAATCAACACCACCTCACATCTCTTAGAATGGCTATCATCAAAAAAACAAAAGATAACAAGTTGGAGAGGATGTAGAGAAAGGGAAACATTGTACACTGTGGGTAGAAATGTAAACTGGTGCAGCCACTTTGGAAAATAGTACAGGGGTTCCTCAAGAAATTAAAAACAAATACCACATGATCTAACCATTCCACTCCTGAGCATTTATCGAAAGGAAATGAAAACAAGATCTCAAAGAGATCTCTGCACTCCCACATTCATTATTCAGAGTAGTCAAAATTGAAAAACAACTCATGTCCAGTGATGGGTGAATGGGTAAAGAAGATGTGAGACACACACACACACACACACACACACACACACACACACGGAGGGAGGGAGGGAAATATTATTCAGCCATGAGAAAGAAGGAAATCCTGCCATTTGCAACAACATGGATGAACATGAAGGACATTATGCCATGTGAAATAAGCCAGACACATAAAGAAAAATATTGTATAATCTCACTTACATATGAAATCTAAGGCAAAAAAGTTGAAAAAAAAAGGTGAACTCATAGAAGCAGAGTAGAACAAAGGTTACCAGTGGCTAGAGGGTGGAGAAATAGGAGGGACATTGGTCAGAGGGTACAAAGTTATGTTATGTAGTATGAACAAGACCAGACATCTAATATACAGGTACAATGACTATAGCTAATAATATTGTTTAAACACTGGAAATATGCTAAGAGTAGATTTCAGGTGCTCTCATCACACACAAAATATAATTAACTATGTCAGGAGATGACATGTTGATTAGGTTGACTTTTAGAAATCATTTCACTATGTAAATATATATATCAAATCATTTCATATACCTTAAATGTACACAGTTTCTATTTTAAAAATATATATTTTTTAAGATTATATATTTATTTGAGAGAGAGAGAGAGCACAAGTGGGAGGGGCAGAGGGAGAAGGAGAGAGAATCTCAAGCAGACCCCACACTGAGTGTGGGGCCCGACAAGGGGCTTGATCTCATGACCCTGAGATCACAACCTGAGCTGAAACCAAGAGTCAGACACTCAACCGACTGCACCACCCAGGCGCCCCTCTTTTAAAATATATTTTAAAGAATATTCAACCCCAAACATCTGGTTTCCAGAGACCCCATCAGCAATGCCCTATGCTTCTCTTTTGATTTGTCTCCTCTCTGTCATACCACAGAATTTTTATCTACCTAGATATCAGAAAAGCTCATTCTGACCCACAATATATTCCTCCAAATCTATCACTTTGGGCATAAATTCTGCCTACTGATCTCAGGGCTAAGGCCTCTGATGCCCAAATTCCAGATTCTTGCAACTCACAAGCCAGAGCTTCCCTCTTGTTTTAGAACTATACTCTAAAAACCCTCCCAGAACTAATGAATAACCTTGAGCACATGGAAGAAGGTCAAGAGTTCAAGGTAAGAAGAGATAGGGAAACACACATGTCAAATCAGTTATCATAGTCATTGGAATATGATAATCTTATAGCTATCAGACTGTGTTCTATAGAACCTTAAGACATAATTATATTTTCTAAACATGATTCTTAAATTGCCATATTATTTGCTAATATAAACATGGCACACATAATTTATTAATAGAGATAAACTACACTGAAGTCTGCTTTTATGTTGTTAGGATGAACAGATCTCTAGCCACTAAATCACTGAAACCTCCAGAAGCAAATTGTTGGAGACCTGTCAAGTCCTTTCTGAGAATCTCCAGGGCTGCCTTAAGAAAGAGTTCTCCCCCCTGGGGCTCCATTCAGCTGGGAGCATGGAGAGGGTCATGGAAAGGGCACAGGAATGGCCACCAGACTGACTTGGGTTTCAATCCTCGCCACACCATGTTCTAGTTGTGAAAAACTAAGCAAGTTACAGTTTCTCAGAGCTTATTTCTCACATGTTACCCAAAAAATGGAAGTAAAACTTCCTACCTCTCAGGGTTATTTGAGAATCAATGGCATATTGTGTGAAGTAGAACACAGCAAAGGCCCAGACCTGAGCTAAGTACTTAGTGAATGCCGGTCTCCTGTCCTTGTCCTTCTTTTAACCAGTTCCCAAACCTCATAGAAAGGACTGTTCCAGCTCATAGTGAATCACACCTTCCACAGAAGATACCCTATCTACAACCACATACGCACAACTACAGAAAAGGTACGTTTTGTGCATATGTCTGAGGCCCTTCATTGCATCTTCTTCTAAACAGCTTCTCTGCATCTACCCTGGCCTTCTGATCTGGCAGTCCTTCACAGGGTGCCAATTGGCTCTGACCCTAAAACAACTTCCTTTTGCTTCTGAGAGTCCATAACAAAAAAACATCTTTATGGAATATAATAGAGAGGCTGGCAGCAAAAATGGAGAATCTAGCATAAGACTCAGCCTGCTGCAGTTACCCCTCAGCCACACTACAGAGCACATCATGCATAATAAACAGCTGCTTTTTAGCTTGATGGAGCATGCAGAAAATATGAAATGATGGGATACAGCTACAGACCCGTTGCCAGGGAATGTGCCAGGGTGAGCCACATGGTGGGTGCCATTGACAGGAATGCCAGAAATCAATTCTGACCAGCACACATTTCTTTATCAGGCGACTTCCAGGAGAAGACAAAGCACAGAAGCCACCCAGCCCTGCAGGGAAGACGACCAGAGTCCAGACTGCACTCTTCTGTCAGTTGCTAATACATCTACTTTCCTCCACGTGGGGATGCTACCAAATCCACTTGTAACGTGAAAAAAAAGAAATTATTTAGAAAGCTTATTTTTCATGCTAAATTAGCAAGGATATTTGAGCATTCGCTTCATGGCTCTACACAATGCACATTTCTCCCCCATCTTTTCCTGAAACAGACTGAATTTTCTCTTTGTGACATTATCTGTCTTGGGAGCATTTGTGACGGCAGGGAAATGGGAACCGTTCCACCAGCAAGCCAGGAAGGGCAGATAATGTCAACCCCATAAGGCAGAAACGAATGTGGGAGAGAATCAGAGTTCAAACTCTTCACCTTCCGACCACCATTGCATTTCCTGAAAGACGATCAAAACTGCTTCCTCTGTGGTGGTTTGAGAGTAGTAATCCCATCCAAGTACTAACCAGGCCCGACCCTGCTTAGCTTCCAAGATCAAACGAGATCGGGCGTGTTCAGGGTGGGATGGCTGTAGACTCTCCACATGCCAGCCAGGAGAACACAAGTTGTTAAGTACTTGCGAAGGGCTACTGCCACTCTTGATATTATTTCAACCCCCCCTTTTTTTAGAATACAATACTCCTGTGACTTCATTTTGTCCTCTTCCATGATGACTCCATGATCCACAGGATGTCACGGAATAACATGCTGCTGAAATCATCAAATGACAGAGTATGTGCCTCAGACTATGTCCAGCCAAATTAAAGTTGAGCATTTTACAGGATTCTCTGATGACCTAGGGATTTCCCATCTTACAGTTCTTTATGTTTGGTATTTCGGGTCAATTCTTGTTTCCCTGCGCAATCCAAGTAATTGCCACAGTTTCTCATTTCACTTTGCCGGTATTCACACAAATTAGGCATGATGTTTTACAACAAGCTGCCATGGCCAGTGAAGGCTGGCTCTACACACAGTGACTCTACTTTCTGAACCAAAACTGGGACACGGGGGATGCCAGTGAAACAGATTGCTTTCCATCCAATCTGCACTCCTGAATCAGGCTCTCTTCCATCAAACGAGTCCTCAAAACTGCCACTGGGATTATCCTCCTATAACTGAAATCTGATCAAGTCACTCCCATGCTTTAAACCTTTTGACATCTTCCTCTTTCCCTATAGAATGAAATCTAAACTTGTTGGTTGAGCAAGCCAAGCTCCGAAATGCCTGGTGCAAGCCATCTCTTTCACATTCCACTTCATGAACCCTCCCATCCAGCCATTCTGCACTTCTCAGCAAGTCTAAACAGGGCCTTTCCTGGATTCTGTATCTTTGAGCCTGTTATCCTTTCTGTTGAATACTATTCCTCCCCCCCCACACACACACTCCCCTACTTAACCTTTGAGACAAACTCAAATGTCCCCTCTGAATATATTTCCCAGACTCTCCCATGCAGTCAGGTGTTTCTGAACAACTTACTTGTGGCCTCTATCAAAACATTCACCACATTTTGTATCACTTTATCTATTTATGTATTTAGGTCCTCTCCTAAGCTGAAGCTTACCATAATTTTAAATAAAATGCATCAAGGGATGACTCCAAATTATTACTGTCTGCTGATTGCTGGAGTCTGTTTTTATCTAGCACTAGATGTGTTCTTTTGTGGTCAAGGCTACCACTTGGGGGGGATGTTGTAAAGATGGTTCCAGCACTGAATGGGTAAGGGGACAGTGGCCTCTAATAACTCTTTAATTACTTTAATAACTCTTCTGAGCCTGAGATGATAAGTGTACAGAATAGAAATAATCAGTGTCAAAACAGTCTAGTCATTTAATCAATAACCAGCACTTGTAAAACCAGGGTTTCTATCTAGTCTCACTGTGTAGAGTGGCAGTGTATTTACAGCTCATTCATTAGGCTGAAACCCCATATTAGACATAGCTTGAGTTTAATAGGTGTGACTGATCTATCTCTCAAAAGCTAATTACGAAGATGATCTTTCCCATTTTTGTTGGTAATTAAAGAAGTTTAAGAGGTGAATGTATTGGGGAAGTATGAGAAGTTAGGGTTAATTTGGGTAGTGCTAATTCCAAAGAGGGCACAATGATAACAAAAAGTCCTTCTTTCCCTTCCATAGAAGTTGTCTTTGAACACAAATCTTAACTCTAGGCGAAATGCTTTGGCTCAAATATTTAAACTCCTGCTGACCATCAGAGTCAGTGGTGGACTGATGTCATGCCAAAGGACATGCAGTGTGAGACTTTAACTCCGAGTTTCTAGGGCTAATTAGACAGAACAATTATACCATGCCACATCCAGTTCTGAAGTCTGTATGTCAACTCCGGAATATGATAACAATTATGTACGGTGTCACATCTTTGGACCTGATCGGAGACAAAGAATAAAATACTTTGAAAAGAATTCCTGAAGAACAGAAGGGGATTCAACCTGACTTGACTCTTCACAGACATCTAAAAAAAAAAAAGAGAGAGAAATAAAAGGGTTACTGTGCCTTCAGCAAGCCAATCTTTCTCCTTTCTCAATTTGTATCCACTTGATTTGCAAGTTATCTTTTTTCCTCTCCTCCTGGCAGTAAAACAATAAAAACATAAGCCTCTTGTATTCAGTTTCTAGAATAATGCAATACAGTGCCAGCATCTTTTCCCAGAGCCCAAGACCCTGCACCAGGCTTGGGAGCCCCACGGGTGCTCTCTCCAATGTCCATGCGTGCTGGAACTTAGGAAAGGTGCTGTCAGCTGACATAGGCTGTTCTCAGCCTTGGTCAGGGTCCGAGGCCAGTTCTGTCCTCGGTGCCATCTTCACACATTGGGGATACTGATCTATTTTGTTCTAAGCTCCAGCTTCCCACAAGCTTCAATGACTTGGACTAGAATCCTGCCCTGCCTCTCCTTCCTCAGAAGCCTGCGTACTCTCAGTTTGTCCTGCAGGGAGGTTAACAGAGTTTTTCCAGAAGCAGTCATCTACATCAAGCCTCTGTCATCAAAAAAGCATAGCCAAGAGGTAATCAGAAAATAAGTTTCTAGGAGAAGGGAGGTATCAGAGAACATTGATCACAGCATCTGATGAAAATTTCTCATCATCTCTAGACAGTCAAAACTATCAAAATAACGCGCCCATTACAAAGTTGCTCTTTCTTTCATCAGTACATTTAAGGAAAATAACAGGCCTTGGTCCTAAGGTGTTCATTCAACTATGGAATTCAGTTCACCAGAAACTTCACAATTGGTGTTTTCTATCTGTCTCTTCCCAGAATCATCGAAAGTCATTTATTTAGTGCTGATATGTGAACCAGCTAAAAGTGGTTCTGAGATAAATATTACTCAGGCCAGTTTACTTTAATGTCAAGTATGTTAATAATCATAGCTTTTCAAAAGTGTAAATAAACATGGAGAGCCCAGGGACCAAGTTTAAGCAATCTTTTATCAAATAAATAACCATGTCCTTTGGCCCACTTTTCTGCAGAAACAATGGAAACCCAAGCCACACGGTCAGAGGAAGCAGCAGGGACCATAGTGGGCATCTGTATCCCAGACCTAGCCTGTTTCACTCCCTTCTCACATTACGGTTTTGCTTGCTTTTATCCCAGTGATAAAAGCCAAAATAAAACCTCAAAGTCAAATATTAAAACCCAACATTATTTATAGTTGCCCTGTTTCTTAACATGGCTCCATTAGATTTGATCCAGTTCTGTGTGACCAGGAAAATTAAGCAGAAAGCATGATATTCAATCTACTTCTGGAGTATCTGGGGTGCTTTCCAGCAATTCAACATGTGTGCACGTTCTCTTTGGTGGGGGAAAAAAAATATGAAGATAGATGGCACCACCTGAAAAGCAAAAGAAGTGAGGGCCTCTAAGCCTGTGGAGGAAGTTTAATCACCTGCAAGCAGTTTATCATTCAACATAATAACACAGGGCCCTAAAAAGCCTGCTCTGACACTCTCATTTGTCCTGTGATAGAGTACTCACTGCATGGGAATTTAATATCCCCAATGCAATCAAACATTGCAGTGCACAAAATGTGCCCATCATCTGTAAGCTGGAAGTCACAGTACAACCCACTTCAGGGACCAGGGAAGGGCCAGAGACTGTTTCCCACAGGGAGCTCTTAACCCCACTTTACACATAAGACTCATTTCTGGATGCCCAGGCCCCACCTCAGAATGCGTGATGCCAGGACTTGGGCTTTTTTTTTTTTTTTTCAAAGCTACACAGATGATTCTGTCACAGAGCTGCACTGAGAATCACAAGGATATGGCGCTGACCTTTTAGCACCGTTGCCGGTGCACTGTTTTCAAATTCTGCCCTAGGGTTGGTGAACACTGCCTTCAAGAAAACTAAGCTGGCTTCATTTGAGGAGGTTTTCACTGTAGGTGGGCAGCCCCCCGGAAGTTCTCTGATGGGGTATAAATCTGCCTGTCATAGAAACAAGCAAATCTGCTGCCTGTTTTGCTCCTGATTAGCCTGGGACAAAATTTCTTGTTCCAGGCAAAGTAGGTATTATTATTCTCATTTTATAAATAAAGAAATGGAAAATCTAGGTAGCACAATGACTTGCCCAGTTTCAGACTACTGGCTTAAAAATTGGCTGGCTTAAAGCAAGATTAAGATGTTCTATTTCTAAGTATTTTTTAAAAATATTTTTAAATGCATTTCCTATTGTGTTATCTTCACATATGAATAAAACTTCAGGGTCAGGAAAACAGGAAGTCCTCTTTAAAAAAATAAAAAGTAGTTTATTTTACAGCAGTGGTTCTCAAAGTGTGGTCCCTGAATGAGCAGCGTGAGAATCACTTGGGAATTTGTTAGAAATGCAAATTCTCAGTCCTTGCTCTAGACCTTGAGAATCAGAACCTCTAGGGTCAGCCCTCCAGGCAATTCTGAAAGTTTAAGAACCACTCTTTTAGACAAAAGCCAAACTGTAAATCCCTTCCTCCCAGATCTTGTTGAAATAGAACCCCATACAAATTCTTTTTATAAACTCAGAGGTAAAGCCAGAGAGACGTGTAGTAGTTTTCAGAGAAGTAAACCAGTTTGATTAGCAGAGGTGGGCTTTTTTTTTTTTTTTTTTGGCTAGAAAATAATTGTGGGACAATTATGGGAAATCACCCCCAAATCACATTTCTTTTTTCTCTTGAAGAGAGAAGGCATTTAAGTAAAAGTTAGGGCAGGCAAGCAGAAACAGTTTAAAGAAATATGTTGAATAAAGGGGGAAAAAAAGATGATTCTCTGGCAAGGAAGGTATTAGGGTTTAATTAGGTCCTCAAACTAGCAGAATATATGAAAAAAAGACCCTATGGAGAGAGATGGTCAGGTTTACCAAACTGTATCCCTTTCCACTTGCGTACACAGCCAAACTCCATTCCGTAGCCTCCCTGGCAATAGAGTGTGGCCCCAGGACTGAACTCTGACCACGGAATGTGAGTAGAAAGGGTGGACACTACTTCCAGCTCGGACCATGCAAAAAACCTCCTTCATAAGACCCTCTTTTCTCTCCTCTCCCACTGACTGTCTGGAAGCAAAGGATGCAGCAGAGGCCCCCACAGCTGTGGAGCCACTAGTTGGAGGGGTTCTGAGCTCACTGATCACCGTAGAGAACGCTGCCCACCACCCACCCACACAGAAATACTATGGGAATGAGATTTCAATTCCACTGGGCTAAGCCAGTGAAGATTAGGGGTCGTTACAGACAGCACCTACCATGTGCCATTTAAGGCTTTACTACAGTAATTAAAATAAATGAATATTTAGCCAAAGCAGCAACATTTCATGCCACGTTCTGAAGCTTACACATTAAAATGGTTATAGAGCGGTAGCTGTGGAATTTCTAAAGATCGAAGTTGAACAGGGCTCTAAAAGTGTCAGCCACACACACCTGCAGCTGATTTTCTCTGAGAGCCTTCCACAGTGACACAAGATCTCACTGTTCCTGTTTCCCAGGTTGTCCCTTCTGGAATTTGCCATCATGTCCACATAATGCTTAGAAGGTGGAAAGGTGACCCAAGTAGGGTTAACATTTTAAGTCTAACCCCAATAACTGACCACAAACACCATGATGAATATGTTTTCAGAAATCTTCCATTCCCTCCTCAATCCTACCTTTTGTTGTGACTGCCCCCATTTTCCCTTAATGTCCTATACCTATTTTTCTTAATGATTTCACAACTCTTGCTCAATATTGATTCACTGATTAAAAAAAATTATTTATTAAAAGCCTACCGTGGGCCAAAGCTATTAGTTGCTCTGGGGACAATGGTGAACATAAGAAGTTTACATGATAGTGGGGGAAATAGACAAGTCATTTTTTTATTTTCTTCACAGCTTCTGACATGCATGAATCTTCTCTGGCTTATTCCTATTCTCTGGCACTTCCTTCTCTCTGCTTTGCATGGTCATCCTTCTCCATCCAATAATTAAGTGATATTAAATAATGGAACTTCTTCAAGTCTCTGTCTCAGCCTTTCTCTCTTTCCAATTTCTATATTCAGGCTATTATATCCACATCAATGTCTTCAATTTTCACCTATTCATGCATGCCTCACAAATTTGTATTTCTCAGGCACACACCTTTCTTTGTTGTCCCAGATTCATATAACCAATTATTTACTAACTGTCCTTATTTGGCTATCTCAGATTGTGCTCTTCAAGCACAACACACCACAAAATTGAATTCAGTCTCCAGCCCCACCTCCATAGTTGTCTTGCAGGGTGACCATTATCAGTGAATGGCACAAGCTTCCATTCTGGCAAGTGAAGCAGAAATCTCAGGATCATCCTTGATACTTCCTTCTCCCTCACCTGATATCTACTCCAAAACCACATCTTGTTGATTTGACTTCTGAAACATCTCCTGAATAGGTCTACGGTACTATATCTCCTCTACAGTGTCCTAATCCAGACTACCTACATCTCTTCCTTGAATGTGGCAGTACTTTTCCCATTTAAACCACCACTGCTCCATTCTCTACAAAGCACACTGACCTCTTTCAAATTGCAAATCTGATCACATCATTCTACTACTGCTTAAAACTCATCAGAGGCTCTCCATCAATGCTGGGCTAATGATCCAAATGTTTAACATTGCCCAGGGGATCCCCCCTTGGCCTGGATCCCACCTGTCTGAGCAGCCTTATCTCAAAGCCATTCCTCCACTTTCCCTCTGCAAGTCAACCACACTGG
The DNA here is from genome assembly GCF_037043125.1 of Eumetopias jubatus. NCBI lineage: Eukaryota > Metazoa > Chordata > Mammalia > Carnivora > Otariidae > Eumetopias > Eumetopias jubatus. Next base: position 21,788,486 of record NW_028274810.1, read on the forward strand.
CTTTTTTCTTGAATGGGCATGTTCCTCTAGCCTGGGAATTTGGAACACACACCTTCTTTGGTCTTAATCTCCCTACCCATCTCAACCGTTTTTCACATCTTCTTTTACATTTTATCTCACCCTGTTGCTCTTTCTCAGGGATCTAGTGTAACAGCCATTTTGTGGTTAATTGCCTCATTCCTAAGTGCCCCGAGAACCTCCCCATCTCCACATCTATCATAGTTGAAAATTTGCATGAAATTGTAGGATTCTTTCATTACTGTCTATTGCCATCACTAAACTACAAGGAGCCCCATGAAATCAGGAACCACATCTACTTTTGTCCCACCATTGTATCTTAAGTCTCTCTCTCCCTCATTGAATAAATAGTCATGTGTCGGGAAATATTCTAGCTACTGAGAACAGTGTAACAACAAGACAGAGAAGCTTCCCTCTGCTGTGGCACTTACAGTATAATGAGAGGAGACAGACAATAACAAACACTTTTTTAAAATAAGAAAAATAACAGACAATAAGTGTGATGCAGAGAATTAAAATAAGATGACATGATAGAATGTGACTAGATGTTTACCTCAGATTGAAAAAGGACATTTTTGGAGTGGTGAAATCAAAAATTTCAATTAAGATTTGAATGACAAGATGAAACCAGTCATGTGAAGATCAGAAAGAACATTCCAGAAAGAGGGAACAACTACAAAGGCCCTAAGATGGGAGCCACCACCTGGCATGAGGTCAGGCTCATTATAAATGTTCAATAAATATTAATTGGCCTTTGTTACAGTAAATGGGCAGATAAGCAGGACCCATTGAGAGGCTACTCACCCAGGCTTCTCTTCTTCAGGCTGTGAGAGGTGGAGGGGACAAAGAAGAAAGGGGCAGGTGACATGAATGGTTTCTGTTGTAGTTGCTGTTGACTGATAGACCCTCACGCAGCTTTCCAAGGAAGCGAGGTGTGACACATTGATTTTTGTAATTTCTATTGTGAGACAGGGATGATGGGTCTCATTGACAAGAGTGATTCAATAACTTGCACACAGTAAGACTCTGGGCAGGCTGAGGGAAAAGCTGCATCTGCCGTAACTATTATTATTTTGCTCAAATTATAGCTGACTCCAAGACATTGCTTTGAAGTAGGCATGGTTTAGTTAAAACGATTTTCTTGATTTAAGGTTCTCCTTTCAAAGTTAAGCTAAGTGTGTAAACAAATTCATAATATCTAGGGGATACTTTGAACATAAAATATAATTTTCAAGTTAGAATCATCTCATATCTTCTTCCCAGCCCTTGGGTACTTTCCCAAATTGCAGTTGTCCTCGGTTATTTTTCTCCTCCTCTAACTCTGGAGTAACAATAAAACTTTACACATTGACTGATGACTAAGACATGCTCTTCCCCAGGCAGAAAATAGGATCAAAGTAAAGTATGTTACTCAAGCCATCAGCCGTTTTAAAAAGCAAATGTTTCTTCACAGGGTGAACTAAAATATTTAAGGTTTAAAAAATATGGTCTGGAAAGTCCTTTAAAGTTATTCAATTACATAAATAAATTGTTCTGTTGAATAAGAGTTTCAAGACGATTGGTTTTCATATTTTTTAAAAAAATGACTGTGTGTGTGTGTGTGTGTGTGTGTGTGTGTGTCATGAAAAGGAGGAAGGACTTTGGAAAATTTCTGAAGTGTTATTAAAAAAAAAAAGATCCTGTGTGCCTTTCTTTTTGAGAAGAAACTCTTGATGACAGAACTTGAATATGCTTCAGTTACTCCTGATCATTATCATTAATGAACTAATAATCAACTTAATGTTAACCAAATCAGCCTATTAAATGGCACTTCCCTTGGGAAAGTCACTTATTCTCCCTGAGCCTCAGCATCTTAATCTGCAAATTGTAACCATATTACCTTCCTCACATTTAGATAATGCCAACAGCCTCTAATACCTCACCTACATGTGCAAGGTATAAAGGTAAAGATAAAAATTTTTATTATGTCTTCTTTGGACAAAGGAGAATAAGACTTAGCAACTTGAAGAAAGGCAGTAGGGAACACTTTTTGACAAAATACATAACCAGCAATCTACTGACATAACCAGTCAGTTGTTTTCTGGGAATGCAGCCTAACAAGTTGTTCTCCCTTCTAGCTGATCATTGGAATCACCTGGGGAGTATTTTTTCAAGTAAAAATTCCCAAAGGAATCTGATAGTCAGATTTGAGAACTGAGCTGGAGAACATATTGTAGCAACTAATACTCTAGAACATTTTTCACACGTTACCTCTTGTAAAGCTCATGACAACTCTTAACTGTATTGAAAGGGAAAGGGAATTTGGAGTTAAAAGGACTGGACTTAGAATTCCCACTGTGTCACTTTTTAGCTGCACAAGTTACTTCACTTCTGTGATTCTCACTTTCTTTACCTACAAAATGGAAATAAAGTGTAGTTATACCTGCCCTACATGCCTACTAAGCCTTTTGTACATGTCTAAGCAACTGCAAGTATAAGGTATAATTATTAGAAATGATAAATTATGTCCTTCTGGGAGGAGTTATGTGTCCTGAGTGTCCTTATTAAACAGTAAACCTAAATAAAAACATGGACATCTGAAGGAAGAACCTGTATGAATGTGTGTGTGTGTGACACTATTAGAGGTAAGCTGGACCAAATAAGACTTTAGATAGCATCACATTTAATAGCGCTCATTTTTTTCTCTCAAGATTTCTAATTGTTTGAATGAATTCAGATTGAGTGTTAAAATATCTGTGTTTTGTTTTGTTTTTTAAGATTTTATTTTTAAGTAATCTCTATACCCAACGTGGGGCTCAAGCTCACAACCTCAAGATCGAGAGTCGCAGGCTCTACCGACTGAGCCAGTCAGGCGCCCCAAATTATCTCAGTTTTAAATCTGAACTCTGGAAGAAAATTCATCTTTTGGAATAAGAGGTAATATCTTTATATTAAATTATTGCGGGAAAAACAAATAAATTATTTGGGGAAACTACTGCCATTCTTTAACTTTTTATGTTGTATTGTGAACTATTCTAGGAGAGCTTATAATAAGAAATCATTATGGGATTTTCACCATCCTTTATAAAATAACTTTAATTTTTAGTTGGTTTTATTTTAATAGTTTCCATTCTTCTAAATCACCACCTAAATTAGATTTTGTAGTAAATGGGAGCACTTACAAAAGAAAAGAATAAAATTAAAAAGTCATATGGTTTTTAATGCATATGCTGCAGAAACTAATTTTTTCCTATGGATAGAGGATCAACTTTCACTTATGAGCCTATAAGACAATTGCAATGGTTATGTGAAATGAGCATATAACTATAATGCCAGCTTTAAGAAGGATTGTATTACTCTTCACCTAGAGAATAGACAGTGAATACTTAAGGCCCCAAAGTAAAATGTCCTCCTATTATTTTTTTTTTAACTCTGGACATTAAAAATTAGGTGGAAAGAACAAGGACATAAAAAGGACATGCTCTCTGAGACTACAAGTCATCCAAACTGAATGAATAAGATCCACTGGCACCTAGAAAACATCCCAGAAGCAATTAGGAGACAGCCCATTGAAAAGGTAGTCACCGTAAAATTGGATGTTGACATTGTAAGGATGTTTGGAAGGTACCGCAGTGAGGTAGAAAACTGAGATAGGAGTTGGGTTTTGGGCCAATGCAGGGACTATAAACAGGAGAGTTGGGAGAGAATATTTTGGACATGTGTTTCAGCCACGTCCAATGGAAGAGACAATCTGTTTTTTTTTTTAAAGTCCAAATTATGTAACAAAAAAAAATTCTAGAAAAAACAAAGGGACTTTATCAAGCTAATATGTCAATCAGAGTGATTTCTAAAGAATATCCATCCATTCCCTTTGTTCTACGTTTGAATTCCTCAAGCTCTATCTCCTTATACCATTTGGTTCCTAAGTGAATCCAGCCACACAGAAACCTCAACTATAATAGGCCAAAAGTATTTCCTGTTGTAAATCAATATAAACTTTCTGAATTACAAAAAGGTCTCTTGAGAGTTTGGTTAATATCAATAAATCACCCAGAGATTGATGAAACAGAGGATGAAGAGTACCATAGAAGTAACTATGACAAAATGTAGTTATCAAGAACCACCATCTCTCCGCCTCAAACACACACACATACAAGCACACACACAAATACGAGAAAAGAAAGCCTCAAATCTGGGAAGATTTGAATCTCAGGAAATATACCCTCAAAATTAGGACTGCCAAATTTAGCAAATTAAAATACAGAATGCCCAGTTGAATTTGAATTTCAAAAAAGCAATAGAAAATGATAAGTATAAACAGGTCCCAGGCAATATTTGGTACATACATGTATTAAAAAATTATTTGTTGCTTATCTGAAGTTCAGTTTTACCTGGGTCTCCTTCATTTTATCTGACAATTGTACACAGAAGTCTATGGACTTAAGTTTCAAAAACACTCTAAAAATTAAATGCTATCTGTTTAGACACTCAACTGGCACAACAATCATAAACCAATCACTAATTACATTACTGAAATCATGTTTACCCATCGGAGGTAAACATCTAGATGATCCTGAATATGAATATTTAATTATTGTAGCTTTCATTAAATGCAAACACAAAATTTTAAAATTCTCATTCTGAAAACCAGAGAATATGTCCTCACATCCCCCAAGGCGATCCTTGTAACAGTGTATTCTCCAGGGAAAGAGAATCGACAGAGGAGAGATATTTCTTTTAATGAGTAAGTTCACATGATTGTGGAGGGCTGGCAAGTCCAAAATCTGTAGGGTAGACCAGCAGGCTAGAGACCCAGGGAAGAGTTACAGTTCAAGTCCAAAGGCTATCTGCTACCAGAAATCCCTCTTCTTCTGGAGAGGTCAATGTTTTTCTATCAAGGCCTTCAGCTGCTTGAATGAGGCCTGCCCACATTATGGAAGGTAATTTGCTTTACTTGAAGTCTACCGATTCTAATATTAATCTTATCTAAAAGAATGCCTTCACAGAAACATTTAGAAATTGTTTTGCTGAATATCTCAGTATCGTTACCTAGCCAAGTTGATACGTAAAATTAACCATCACACTCAGTTTGCCCTACATCACACTGTAATACACTACATACAAATTCCCCACCAGGATCAGTGACCTTAATCACCTGGCTTCTCTCCCAATGCCCCAACCAGTATACTTATTTTCAATCTTCAGTGTGTCCAAGTATTACCTGAGAAGTTTGTTAAAAATTAGATACCCTACCTCCAAGATTCCAGTTTATTAAGTTTGGAGTAGAATCCACAAATCTGAAGTTTTAATAAGCACCCAGGAGATTATGATGCAGAAAGTTTGGGGACCACTCTTTGAAAATATTGCCATATTGAGAATAACTCTTCACAACATGTGGTGTAGGATTTTGGTTAGAGTAAAGTATGTGGCAGAGACCTACAAATCACAATTGAGTCAATAAAATTCCATGTTCTTCACATCTATATCTTTGGGATCTATAGCTCTCTATTCAATTGGGCATTCACTGTGCAATAAAATTCAGTGAGAAGACCAGTAGGGAGCCCCATGACTTCATCTTCGGTACTAACCCCAATCCTGTACTAGCCCAGCCTAAAGGGTACCACTCTGAACTGAAAGTGTCCAGTAAGTCAAGAGAGAGAGAGACTCCAATTATTCTTAAGGTCTACACAAAGATCCTGAGTGTAGGAATCATTGACTAAAACAACAAATCAGGTAAGGCAAGTATATTTTTTTAAAATATCAAATTACTGAATTCAGGCATATTTGTATATAGTCACTTTACCCTTTAACAATATTTCATCTGCCTCATATTTGTAATATTAATGCATTGAATTTCAAGCACAAAATGTAAATTCCCCAGTGTTAAAATTTTACAGCAAATGAAATTTTATGACAGAATTAGCAAGCATAACCAACCACTGGATTTTAGAAAGTAAATATTAAATTTAATACACTGGATTGAAAGTCACCCTTTCACTAGAAGAAGGGTTTAAAAATGAAAATTAAGGGTAAATACTTGTACCAGCTAATAATGATGACGATCATATCGGCGGTGATCCTGAAATCCTAAACTATTGCAATTACCCTAAAAATTCAGCAGAGTTGTAACCCACTGTACATTCCACACTCTCATCACAAGAGTAATCTGTATGAAGTCTTGTATTACCTACTGCTATATTTATACTTTCCTTCAGCTGAATCAGAGTCAATCTGAGAAGGCCAAGACAAAAAAATAAGATTAAGTAAGCATATTCTTAATTCAGGGACAAATTTCCTGTCACCTTTTAAAAAAATCATTCATCCTCATGTCCTAGAGATATTTTTCAACATGTTTTCTGTGGTATGGTTGATTAAAATAAGCAATATTCTTGTTTCATGACATCGTAATCAATAATTCCCACTAAATATATTTTATTCCATTTCTCCACTCAACGAAAACTTTCTATATTACCAATACTGAAGACAGAATTAATACCCATCTTTAAGCCACAGATATTATATCAAGCCTTTAGCTAATAAGTGTGAAAATTCAAGGGTCATTATATGACAAATAACATACTATTTTTTTTAAAGATTTTATTTATTTATTTGACAGAGAGAGACACAGCGAGAGAGGGAACACAAGCAGGGGGAGCGGGAGAGGGAGAAGCAGGCTTCCCGCGGAGCAGGGAGCCCGATGTGGGGCTCGATCCCAGGACCCTGGGATCATGACCTGAGCCGAAGGCAGACGCTTAACGACTGAGCCACCCAGGTGCCCCGACAAATAACATACTATTGATAATGATAATAGGTAGATGGATAGATGGATAGATAGACAGGCAGGCACGCAATAGCATTGGTAAAGAGATATTCATTTATCCTTTATCAGTTTCCTACTTTACATTTTAAAAAGTTATCAGTCACATTATAAATATTTAGATAATGCTAATCTATATAGGTATAGAATATATTTTATATATTAATCATATCTGTATATAATTTATATAATAATTATAAAACACTACCCCAATTTAGGGGATTTGGCAATATATAAAATATAAAATTTGGCAATATATAAAATATATATATAAAATATATGCCTGGCTTTGTGCAAATCAAAGGTACAAACCACGGTACAAACCAAATAAACATTTTGTCGAGAGACAGTTGCCCATATGTCTTTCATGTTTCTGTGAGTTTTTGCAAAGGCACTAATGGATTAAGTCCTTTGCTCCAGACTATCCTTTAAGGATCTTTGTATAGTAAACAGCTTTGGAAAAACAGAAATAGTGTCTCTCTCTGGAGCAATGGACAGACATCCTTACTGTCCATTATAAAAGATTCGGGATCCCTAAACTCTGGGTTCTTTTAAAATGCAATTTAGCAGCCACTGTGGAAGATGGTAGGAAGGGTCCTCAAAAAGTTAAAAATATAACTACCCTACATTCCAGTAGTTACACTACTGGGTATCTACCCCCAAAAGGCAAGAACACTAATTCAAAGGGATACATGCCCCTCTATGTTTATAGCAGCATTATTTACAATAGTCAAATTATGGAAGCAGCCCAAGTGTCCATCTATAGATGAACAGATAAAGAAGATGTGGTGTGTGTGTGTGTGTGTGTGTGTGTGTGTGTGTGTGTGTGTGTATAAAATGGAATATTATCCAGCCATAAAAATGAATGAAATCTTGCCATTTGCAACAACATGGATAGAGCTAGAAAGTATAATGCTAACTGAAATAAGTCAGTCAGAGAAAGACAAATACCATATGATCTCACTCAAATGTGGCATTTAAGAAACAAAACAAATGAACAAAAGAAATAAAAAAAGAGAGAGAGAGAGAAAGAGACAAACCAAGAAACAGATTCTTAATTACAGAGAACAAACTGACAGTTACCAGACGGAAGGGGGTGGGGGATGGGTAAAATAGGTGATGGGGATTAAGGAGTGCACTTGTGATGAGCACTGGGTATTGTATACAAGTGTTGAATCACTATATTGTACACTTGAAACTAATATAATGGTGTATGTTAATTATACTAGAATTAAAATTTAAAAAATAAATAAAATAAAACTCCCTCCCTTTTGTCTGTACATAGTGGTCTCGGCAATAACACAGATCAGTTATTCAATAAAACCAACCTTTATCTGTCAATAAATAAACAATTAAATAAATAAATAAATAAATAAAATACAACGTAGTACACATATAAGCATCCATCCAGGCCCACCCACATCACTTCTGCAAGACTCAGGGACAAGTGGAACTGACGTGCATAGCCTAGTGCTCAGGCTGCCTGCTGCTTCATAGGTAATGAGGTCCTTCATCCCTGAGCCAGGATTTGTCCCTGAGTGAAGATACTCATATCCTCAGCCAGCATCCATGAAACTTGTTCATTTGCAAGTAGGTTAAAATCTCAGACCCTTCCCAGTTCTTGATACATATGACTGCTATCATCAACCGAATTCTCCCATGAAAGCTCATTATTTTCCTAGTTCTAAGGTGCCATTGTTTATGAGATGCTTCATTGATTTAACAACAGTATTCGACAGTGGAGTGAAAACTAAGGAACTTAAGGTACACATTTAATATACAACATACTCCAATTTCAAAATAATTACCAGTGTGTAAAAATACCAAAATTAAGCAAAAAATTTACTAACTTTTAAAGATTTGCTTTGAATATCAACCTAGAAGTCTCAGAAATAAGATTGACATTCTCATTCACTTATTTGACAAATATTGATTATTTCTTATATCCCAGGCATGGTTCTAGGTGTTGGGAATATAGCATTGAATAAAATAGATAAGAATTCCAACTCCCATGAAACTTTCATTCTAGAGGGGAAATCAGATGGTAAAGATGAAAGTAAAATATATAATGTATAATAGATTATAATTAGTGCCAAGGGAAAAAAAATAAAGAAGGGAATAGGAAATGTTGGGAAAGGTCATTGAATTTTTTAAAGGAGGGACTAAGAAAGTCTTCACAGAAAATTACTATTGAGTAAAAATGTGAAAAAAAAGAGTTTGGGACCCAACTCTGTGGATATCTGAAGGACTAGTATTCTGGTCAGAAGAAATTACAAAAGCAATTTTGTAATTGACATTGAGACAGGCACAGTTAGGCCAGTGTGATTAAATTAGTGTGATCCAGGGAGTTAGGAGGAGCACATGAAGTCAGAGAGCTATGATGGAGGTTTTCCAGATAGAGGAGATAAAGTGAATATTGTGTAGGTCTTTGAGTTCATCGTAAGAAGCCTGAGATGAGAAGCCAATGGATGGCTTGGAAAAGAGGAGAAATATAATGTATCTGTATTAAGCTTCTCTAGAGAAACAGAATATACCTATTTATTTTTATTTTATTTATATATGTATATTTGTATTATTTATATCACATCATATCATAACAGAAGAGAATTATTTCAAGGAATTGGCTCAAGTGATTGTGGAGGTTTGGCAAGTCCAAAGTCTAACAGGGGAGGCCAGCAGGCTGGAGACTCAGGAAAGAGTTGCAGTTCAAGTCCAAAGGCAGTGTGCTGTAGAACCAGGAAGCAGCAGGCAGAATGAGCACTGGCCCATGTGCATCAGGGAAGCTATGTTGTAGGTGAAGTCAAGAAACAGTCTGCTGGAGAATTTTCTCTTGCTCAAGGGAGGTCAGCCTTTTGTTCTATTCAGGCCTTCAACTGATTGAATGAAGCCCACCACAGGATGGAGAGTCATTTGCTTTTCTCAAGGTCCACCAATTTAAATATAAATCTCATCCAAAAACACCTGCACAGAAACATCCAGAATATGTTTGAGCAAATATCTGGGCATGATGGTCCAGAAAAGTTGACACATGAAATTAACCATCATAGCATCTGAAAAGATGGATGAAGTGGAAGAAAGAACAGAGTTGTTCCATCAGGTAAAGACAGCAGAGCTGGTTCCTATGGGTGGCAGTTATAATTAGGTAAATCTGTTTCATATAAAGAACTATTCATAAATAATTCAAGTAAAACCTGTGTGATATTTGAAAAAAATTATTACTGCCTTGATAGGAGGCTGAACCATGTGAACATGTTTCTTTCTCACCTATCAATCCCGTGATTCTGTGATTTGTTCAGGTGATGTACCAACAGAATTGACACAACGCTTCAAAATTTCTGACTCTCAAATGGAAACATGAGTTCATGTTTAGCCAAATGAACCACGTCTTTCAGAGGAAATCCTGATATTTAGTTCTTAACTATAGTGATAATATATCAACATCTTAGCTCTGGCTGCCATAACAAAATACCATAGGTGGGTAATTTAGACAACATAAATGTATTCTCTCATGGATCTGGAGGCTATAAATCCCATATCAAGGTGCTGGCCAGTTCAGTTCCTAGTGAGAGCTCTCTTCCTGGCTTATAGACAGCTACCTTCTCCCCATGTCTTTATATGACTGAAAGGAAGAGAAAGAAAAGAAAGAAAAGGAAAGAAAGAAAGAAAGAAAGAAAGAAAGAAAGAAAGAAAGAAAGAAAGAAAGAAAGAAAGAAAGAAAGAAAGAAAGAAAGAAAGAAAGAAAGAAAGAAAGAAAGAAAGAAAGAAAGAAAGAAAGAAAGGAAGGAAGGAAGGAGAGAGAGAGGAAAGAAGGAAGAGAGAGAGGAAGGAAGGAAGGAAGGAAGGAAGGAAGGAAGGAAGGAAGGAAGGAAGGAAGGAAGGGCAAGGAGGGAGGGAGGCAGGCAGGCACAGGCAGGCAAGCTCTCTTGTGTCTCTTCTTATGAGGACACCTGTCCTACAGACAAGGGTCCCCCGCATTATGACCTCATTTAACCTTAATTACATCCATAAAGGCCCCATGTCCAAATACAGTCACATGAGAGATTGGGACTTCAACATATAAGTTAGGGGGAGGGGAGGAGGGCTGAGGAGTGGAACACATTTAGTCCATAGTACCAACTATCTCTTTCTGCAAATTGCCAACTCAGTAGGATTTATATAAACGTAATATAAAAAAAATTTACTGTTCTCATCAGTGTGAAACATTCTAATACTCCTTCATTCCGGCTGTTGGCAATATGGGGACCCAGAGAGGTAAAGTGACATCGAGCTTGTCATCTCCAATCAGCTAGTTGTGGCTACCCGGAGCACTGTACTGAAAGCCTCAGCTACAGGGTCATAATCTGTTAATAATGTCTGCCAGGCTATGGCCACATATTTGCTACATACCTATCATGGACTTGACTCTAAACAAAGACATAAATAACTATACCATTACCCTAGCCTGTTCATCCATTGTAATGTAATTTTTTTATAATAGAAAAAACAATAGTAGGGGTTAAGTTAGAAGGTTATCTCTCCTCAATGCAAGAATATGCAGCCATTAAAAATATGATTTAGATATTTGTTAGATGATGTAGAAAGATTTTTATGATGGATTTATTATGTGAAAAACTGGATTTCAAACTATATGAAATATGATCACCTTTTTAAAATAGATAGTTGAGATAGGAAGTGTTAGGAAAGTATATATGTGAATATAAAGCAAGTCAGAATTTTCTTCCTCCCTCACCTTCTTCTTTTTTAAGGTTTTTTCTTTTATTTTTATGTAACTTGTCCACCCAACATGGGGCTCAAACTCACAACCCCAAGATCCGGAGTCACATGCTCTACCAACTGAACCAGCTGGGTGCCCCTCTCCCTCACCTTCTTATTTTCTTTTCCCTTCTGCTTCTTCCTGGGAGGAGTTTTGCATTTTGTTGTTATGTCATTATTTTTGTTGTAGTGATTCTTTTGTTCTATTTTATTTTGTTTATGTCTTTTTAAGGTAGGAGGAAAAGAGATAGAAAATCTGTTTAGCCTAGTAAAGTATTGAATTTATACTATTGAAGTCATCAATATAACCAAAGTTTTTGATTGCCCTGTAAATGTTTTAAGTGTGAATAAGCAAAGGTCCCTTCCAAGGAAGCACAGGATGAAAGGTGCTGACACAGACTCTCTGGAAGGTGAAACCAGTCAAACCAATAAAGTAGGAGAAAGGGGGGCAAAGGTAAAAATTCTAAGATAGAAGGGAGGCCAGAAGTCCAACTGAGGCAAACGTGGTTGAAGGGACACAGAACTTAAAGGAGAAAGCAAAGGACTGTTCTGTATCCTCCTCAGAATTCTGGGTGTATTCCAAAATCTAGTAGTGCCAGTTTCTTAATGCACTAAACCATAATACCCTTTGAGATGTCACTGACATAATGAAAGGGTGTGTGTGTGTTCTCAGAAATAAAAGTCAGAAACTATACACATCAAAATGTTAATAGTAGTTAACCAAGATTGGTGAGATGATGCATAATTTTCATTATTTTTTATCTATTTTCATTTTTCTCTATGGTAAAAATGCAGAGTTTTGACTAAGATTTTTTAAATTATAACTGTGATTTTAAGAGAGAGAGAAAGACTGCAAGGGAGATTCAGACAAGGAGACTCTGATACTCTGCACTTTTTCCTGTACGGCAAGCAATAAAACATGTTGTGTACTTCTGGACATTGTAAAGCTGGAAGGCATCTTAGAGGTTGATAGGTTTCCTTGCTCTCATTGTATAGATAAAGGAAATCAGGCCTGGAGACGCTTAGTATTGTACTCAGTAAAGATGCGCAAGAGCAAAGAAAGGAAATAATTCAGATTTGTTGATTCTTAATCCAATACTTTTATGAGGAATTGGATTAATTTATGAAGCAACATCATAACAGTTTAAGGTTCTACAGTACCTCCAATTCATTCTGTCCAGAAATAAAAAACAAAAAACAAAAAATGTGAGTTCTTTTGGCCAAAAACAAAGGAATGGAGTCAGCAAGGCTTGAAAGTGTAAGTCCAATCAATTTGGAGACATCTTAAATCAATGGCCAATATCCCAGGATGCACTGAAAAGATATGCATGTATAACATGCCCCTCTTCAAGCTAAATGCAAGTCTCTGCACTATATCCTATTCCTTTAGAACACCCTTCCCTGAGTGAAGGCTGCCTTGTCATTGGATCCCTGATGACCTCCTCATACTGTCCCAAGAGAGTGAAAGAAACTTATTATTATTAAAACTCCCCCAGCTTTTTTCTCTGTCATATTTTAAAATATGACTAACAGATATATAGGCAGTAGTTTCCTTTGATCTCTCTCTTACACTTGAAAGTAGAGCTTTAAAGAAAATTTTTCAATAATACATGCCTCCAACTTGTCTCAGGTAAAATGAATGTGACAACATCGACAAACTACTTTGAGCTTCCAAGATACAGACGTCAGACATGAACAGTAGTAGCCTTGCACTCCTGAACGGTATCTGCTGAGCCTGGCAAGACGCTGAACCATAACTTTCCTGCAACCCATCTCTATCTCCCAACTAAATACAGAAACTGAAACTAGGAACCAATAGTTTGGGGTAGATTCAGATGCCAAAATTGTTCTGTAGCGTGAGTAAGAAAAAAGGTGAGAGATGCAAAGGGGAAGCTCTGAGAGAGCAGATAGTGTAATGAAGTCAACTTTCAAAATTAACTTCTTCCTTTCCCACGTACTCTCAAACATCTTTCCCATAGGCCTGCAGATGGTGCCTCGAGGGGGGCTCTCACTGATCGCTGGAGGGGAAAACTGGAAGTGAAACCCACAAGCCTCACACCTGCAGGGTCAGCTTCACGAATAGTGCTGGCCCTTGCTGGGCTCCAAAACCTGCCCCACTAAATGTCACTCCCAACAAAGAGCATCTAGAACCTCACCTTCTCTTTAGCAGGCCAGTTTTAAGTCTTGCTCCATGCTGATCCAAGACAGGTGTCTTAAGTCAATCTCGATCTCTCTTTAGTAAAACTTGAGATTGATACTTCTTGTTTGACACATCTCACCCAGCAGAGGAAAGTTTAACTGCTAATTTACATCTTGGGCCCCAGTTAACATTTTTTTTAAAATTACTTATCACAAAATCAGCTCTCTACCCTTCCTCAGACAGATGCTATCACCCCGATTTTCCAATTTTTACCCTGATTGCAATAAAAGCATGCAGAGAACACATAGGTAAGGTCGACTGGTGATCTTATTGCACATAAATTGCCATTTTCTGTACTAGGAGCTGTCCCCGTGTACAGCGGAAATCTGGAGAATCCTGTGACTAGCAGAGAGATTAGACCACTTTGGGCACAGGAAAGCTCTGGAGTAGAGGTAGAACTGCCAGGAATTTCTGAAAAGAAAAAGGATCATGAGCTTGTCCTCAGTACTCCCCCCCACTTTAGAGAATAAAAAAACCTAGGCACAGAGAGGTTAATTTGCCCAAATTATACAACTAAATTATAAATATTTCTATAAATAGTTCTTCAACATGCAAAGCATGTTATACATTTATTAAAGCATTTAGCATTACTGAGTAATTATCATTCCAACAATTTAAGAGCTTATGCTTTAGGAAATAAGGAATGAAACTGTTCATTTTGAGGAAGGTTTTGGGCTGGCAGTGAATCCAGATGACGGTTTTATACTATTTGAGAACAGTAGCTCTGTGCATGGTTGAAATAGTCTTTAACACAAGAAAAACTTGGTTCCAGAGCAGAAAAGCCTGTTTTATTTAAATTCTAAATATTGGGGCTCCTGGGTGGCTCAGTCGTTGAGCTTCTGTCTTCGGCTCAGATCATGGTAAGAATGCTCAGGTCATGATCTTACAGTCCTGGGATCGAGTTCCGCATCGGGCTCTCTGCTCAGCGGGAGGCCTGCTTCTCCCTCTCTCACTCCCCTGCTTGTGTTCCCTCTCTCACTGTGTCTCTCTCTCTCTTAAATAAATAAAATCTAAAATAAATAAATAAATAAATAAATTCTAAATATCTATTGAATACCTACCATAAACTAATCCCCAGTACTATACTGGTATGCCACTGAGTATGTCCATCCTCTCTTTTACAAAATTCTGAAAATCAAATAAGGGTTGAGAAATAACCAACTATAACACAATGCAGAATAAGAAAGTCTCCAAACAGAACAATAAGTGAGGAACATTTGGGACCCAGAGGAAGTAGCAAGATGACCAAGGAAAATTTTAAGAACTGTTTGTCCAACGTTAGCTTTTCAGCCATAACCACGGACCTGAGCACTGTTTTCCGCCCCACCTCCAAAGAATAAGCTGTAACTACGGGGTAGAGTTGGGGATAAATTTGGCCCCTAGATGGTGCTGGCAAGGTGAAAATGACTAGAGAAATTCCACAAAGGGTTTCTGGAGGAGGGCAGACACTCAAAGAACAAAGTAAAGTGCGGTAGGCTTTGGTGTCCAGCAGAAGACAGAATGGTTTCTACGTGGTAGACGGTCAACAGGAAGTCAAAAGAAAGGAGGCGGAAACAAACCAAAAGCAACATGGCTAAAACCTAGTTTAAGCCATTTAATCAGTGGCCATCAGAATGAGCAGAATAGAAAACTCCTGAGCAACATGGCACACTCATTAGAGGCAGTTTTCTGAGAGCTCGCTATGTGCAGGACGTCGTGTATCACACTAAATCTGCGAGGCAGAAAGAAGACAACATTTGCCTTCGAAGAACACATGGCACAGTTAGGGCCCCAGGAAATACCAAATGAGATTTATGTAAAAAAAAAAAATAAGTGTGTTGGGGAGCAGAGGACAAAATAATCAGGAATCTAGAAGCCAAATGGCAAGCAAGTAAGGGGCTGTGGTGAACCAAGGGTGGGATGGCAGGCTCCCAGGAGAGAAGGGGGGCTATGGAACGCTTTGCAGTGAAAGGAAAGAAAGAGCAATTTGAGATGATCTTAAATAGCTGTAAAGATACTCAAATCAAGTATAATAATCTGTGGTTCATAACACCTTCGCCCACACACAGTGAAACTATTTGGGCCCCAGGGACTTCTCTGGGCTGTGAAATTGCAAATAGGTCCTCAATGAGTTAGAGAACGGTTCATTGAAAATATGAGTATGCTTAAAAAAAATTCTTATTTTCACATAGACTCGCCATGCTTACCCTACTATGGTCAAAGGCAGGTCCCATTTTAGAGAACAGAGAATGATGGATGCCTCTCACACAAGTGACACAATTAGTCAGCAACATATTCTGTGGAGAAGTTTATCTATGAACTCTGTGTTTCTGTGTTAAATCATTCAAATGTATTGCTCTTACACATGGTAACTCGCAGAGAGTATCTTATACCTAGCATGGGGTGGGAGCAGTCTTGCATTTGGAAAATATGCACCCAATCTCTGTTGCTTAGAAAATGCAGTGGAAAATGAATATGCTTGTTTGGAAAGTGCTTTATTTCTGCAAATATGCATTTTATTTATGTAGTAAATAATCAATTTACTTTCTAATACAATCAAGATTCACTCGTCTCCTGAATATCTTACTGTCCTCTTTGAAGCACTATATAAATCTCACGCTTTCCATTCAAAATGTATATAAAACTCCTATAAGAACTTTCAAACCACTTTTTTATTGTTTTTGGTTTTCGTTTTTATTCTCTTAGTACCGCCCTGCTTGGCAATCAGTAAAATTATTGTGGATATCTGAGCAGAAGGGAAAGCAAACATTAGCAATCTACAGTATCTAGAATCATGGGTTTCCCAAAGATGTCCACATCCTAATTCCTCACACCGGTGAATATCTTGCCTTACAAAGCAAAGGTGACTTTGCCAGTGTATTAAGTTAAGGATCTTGAGATAGGGAAATTATCTCAGATTATCCAGGTGATCCAATTCTTACAAGAGAGAGACAGGAGGGTCAGAGTCAGAGAAGGAGAGGTGACCATGGAAGCTAAAGTCCGAGTGATAAGAAGGGGGGCCAGGGTCATGAGCCAGTGAACGCAGGCATTCTCTAGGAGCTGGAGAGGCCAAGGGAACAAGAGTCCTCCCTGACGTCTCCTGAGGGAAGACAGCCCTTCTACCCCATTTTAGACTTCTGACCTCCAGAACACAATACCCTTCTGTTGTTTTAAAAGCATTAAGGTCATGGTAGTTTGTTACAGCAGCATTGGAAACTAACTCATGGTTCATTTTGAAAGTCAAAATCCTGTGTTTACTCAGCTCATCTTACTGATTCTGGGTCAAGTCTACAGAACATGTACGGGGAACTGTCCCCACTAATGGAAAGACATTGAGGACTACTATCTGACCAGCCACACAACCATTTATGAGGAAGCTTTCTGGGGCTGGATATATGAAATGTAAATTAAAAGCTAGGGCTTCAACCTCACCATGATCTAATCAACTAGCAATGTTTAGCAAACTTCTTCTGTGAAAGGTCAGATAGTGAGTATTTTTGGTTTTGTGGGTCATACCGCCTTTGTCACAATTAAAATCTGTTATAGTGCAAAAGCAGCCCTAGATGCTGGAAAAATGAATGGGCTAGCTGGCTGAGTTCCAATAAAACGTTATTTATGAAAAAGGCAGTGGGTCAGATTTGGCCAAAGGCTAACCCCAGAACGACGTATTGACATCAATCAGGATTGCATAGTTCTCCTTTACAAGGGCTTAATATCTGGAGAGAATTGGAGCTCATGGATGGAAACTTTTGCTGAAGCAAAGGAAGAATGCTGGAGACTCCACAACAACACACCAGAAGAGTCTAAGACAGCAATGTGAAAAAAAGTACATGGGTTTAAAGGGGCATTTATCACCAAGTCTCGTCAGGGGATAAAAGGAGTCTGAATTTGCATTTCAGGATACTGTTACAATGCATTTCTTCCAGCCCCTTGATTCGCCCCTGACCACTCCAGATCATCCCAGATTTTCTCTTACAAAAGTGCTTTTAATCCAAAGAATTCTTCACTCCTAGTGTCGCTGTGGCAAAGCTTAATTTCAGCTCATAGGCAAGGCTTATATCCAACATAGGGGGGAGTGGACACACTGCATAGCTTCCTTTGTTCTCTGTGTACAATTTCGTCCCTGAATTTTCTACTTTGGAGCATATGAAATGTTTCAACTCCAATTATCTCCACAGGAATAAGGACTTTCTCCTCCCCTTATATTATGGTTCAGAGGGAACTGCATATCCACTGTGACAGCAAAAGATTCTTTTAAAGAGGGGGGAAGAAATCTCCCTACAATAAAAGTGTTCTCAATAAATAATTTCTCCCAATTTTCAGTTATTGCATTTAGTATCCTTGGCTCAAAAGCAATCACATGAAGAGTTCGGGGTGGTGGTGGGGGAACGCAAAGATTTTCATTTTAATTTCAATCACTCTTCTAAAGCCCTAGCGTCATTGTCCTAAAAACAGGGTCCAAATGTTACTCATCTTGCTCCCCACCACTCCCTCTGCTTCCAAGTGTTCCTCTGTCCTTTTCCATCCATTCTCGTGAGCAAATCAATCCTGCAGCAGGAAAGCAGCATCATTTACAATGAATTCTTCTGGGAAGGGTATTTATCTCACACCCAGACAATGGTAACCTTTCCGGTGGCTCCTCTATTTCTGTCCTGATGTGCCTTCTTAGAGTTTCAGTTCCTTAATACGGTATCGAACAGGAGCAGGATAAAAGGACACAGGGAGCACTGTGTAATAGATGCACTTAAGATTCCGAGACACTTGCCAATGCATAAGAGAAGAGAAATCTCCCATGTTCCAGGGCTAGCACATTAGAGTAATGTCAGGGAAAGTGCAAACTCACAAGACTGAGTTGGGAAAGATTTGAGATTGTACCTGTATCACAAAGAAATGTTGAAAGGTTAAGAGATGCCCAAGTGCTCAATTTAGATTAAAATACAACTCTGATGACAGACATTCGATATAGAAGTCAATAGACTCGGCTGATTGAAGTAAGTAGCACATAAGGACTTGAATCTTAACAAAATCCTTTTCTACCCACACAAAATTTTACATATATATGACATTTATATACACATATATATTTTATATATACCTACAAATGTATACATATATATGGATATGTGTAAATATAATGATTATGCTATGTTTCTTAAAAATCCCACATATTGTTGGGGCACCTGGGTGGCTCAGTCATTGAGCATCTGCCTTCAGCTCGGGTCGTGATCCCAGGGTCCTGGGATCGAGCCCCGCATTGGGCTCCCTGCTCCGTGGGAGGCCTGCTTCTCCCTCTCCCACTCCCCCTGCTTGTGTTCCCTCTCTCGCTGTGTCTCTCTCTGTCAAATAAATAAAATCTTTAAAAAAAAAATCCCATTGAGGTTTTCATTTGGATTTCCCTGATGCCAATCAAAACCTCAATGAGATACCACCTCACACCAGTCAGAATGGCTAAAATTAACAAGTCAGGAAACAACAGATGTTGGCGGGGATGCGGAGAAAGGGGAACCCTCCTACACTGTTGGTGGCAATGCAAGCTGGTGCAACCACTCTGGAAAACAGTATGGAGGTTCCTCAAGAAGTTGAAAATAGAGCTACCATGTGATCCAGCAATTGCACTACTGGGTCTTTACCCCAAAGATACAAATGTAGTGATCTGAAGGGGTATGTGCACCCCGAGATTTATAGCAGCAATGTCCACAATAGCCAAACTGTGGAAAGAGCCAAGATGTCCATCGACAGATGAATGGATAAAGAAGAAGTGGTATATATACACAATGGAATATTATGCAGCCATCAAAAGGAATGAGATCTTGCCATTTGCAACGACGTGGATGGAACTGGAGGGTGTTATGCTGAGTGAAATAAGTCAATCAGAGAAAGACATGTATCATATGATCTCACTGATATGAGGAATTCTTAATCTCAGGAAACAAACTGAGGGTTGCTGGAGTGGTGGGGGGGTGGGAGGGATGGCGTGGCTGGGTGATAGACAGTGGGGAAGGTATGTGCTATGGTGAGCACTGTGAATTGTGCAAGACTGTTGAATCACAGATCTGTACCTCTGAAACAAATAATGCAATATATGTTAAGAAAAAACAAAGAAGAAGATAGCAGGAGGGGAAGAATAAAGGGGAGTAAATCGGAGGGGGAGATGAACCATGAGAGACGATGGACTCTGAAAAACAAACTGAGGGTTCTAGAGGGGAGGGTGGTGGGGGGATGGGTTAGCCTGGTGATGGGTATTAAAGAGGGCACGTTCTGCGTGGAGCACTGGGTGTTATGCACAAACAATGAATCAGGGAACACTACATCAAAAACTAATGATGTAATGTATGGTGATTAACATAACAATAAAAATTTAAAGATAAAAAAATCCCACGTTTTATTTTTTTAAATATTTTTATTTATTTATTTATTTGAGAGAGAGCATGAGGGGGGTAGTGAGGGAGGGAGAGGCTGACTCTCTGCTGAACAGGGAGTCTGATACGGGGCTTGATCCCAGGACCCTGAGATCATGACCTGAGCCAAAGGCAGACGCTTAACTGACTGAGCCACCCAGGCGCCCCATTACTACACATTGTTTTAAAATGGACTAAAGGGGGGCGCTTGAGTGGCTCAGTCAATAAGCATCTGCATTCTGCTTGGGTCATGATCCCAGGGTCCTGGGATCGAGCCCCTCATCGGGCTCCCTGTTTGGCAGGAAACTTGCTTCTCCCTCTCCCACTCCCCCTGCTTGTGTTCCCTCTCTTGCTGTCTCTCTCTCTCTGTCAAATAAATAAATAAAATCTTTAAAAAATAAAATAAAATAATATGGACTAAAGGAATCATCCCGAACTATTAACAGTATCTAGGAGTGATTTTTGTCACTATATGTTTCTATATTTCCAAATGTTCCTCAGTAAGTAAATATAACTTTTATAATGAAAAAATCAGCCACAACGGGGTGCCTGGGTGGCTCAGTCAGTTAAGTGTCCAACTCTTGATCTCAGGTTAGGTCTTGATCTCAAGGTTGTGAGTTCAAGCCCCACATTGGGTTCCATGCTGGGTGTGGAGCCTACTTTAAAAAAAAAATAATTAGCAGTAGTAAAAACCCTCTTCTTCATTCCTTTTCTTAATTCTCATGGATTTCATTTAATCCTCATGGCTAGTGGTACTTTCATTAATCACATGTTATATAGCAAAAAAAAAAAAAATCAAGGCTTAGAAAAGGAGATGATCCTGAGTTCACATACACAGAGGATGCAAAGCCAGGTCTGTCTGGCTCCGAGCTGTGTTACACAAACTCCTCTCTGAAGAGTTAGATCCAGGCTCTCACACAGAAAACCAGAGGGACAAGTAGTGTTCATATACAAATTGCTTACAAGCTCTATTATTTATATTTCTCCAACCTAACTTCATATTTTAATTAAATAGTAGATTTGATGGATATGTTCTGTATACATCTTATTGCTAAAGAACTCTGAGGAAAGAAAAGAGGTCAGCATATTTTAGCAGTTCTGTTTTGAGCAATGCTGGTGACAAAGGGGGGAAAAATCAATAAAGCAAACTGTGCATTAGGAAAGAAACATCAGACTAATGGTAAATCAGAATGTTTTAAGCAGAAACCAGACAAAACTGGATCTACTTATGCCTTCCCAGTTTTTCAAAATCCTTATAACAAAATTCAAGGGGAAATAATATGTATTGGTTTTGGTGAGAGAGAGAGAGAGAACAGATTTCAACCATTTCTTGTAAATTAGTGCTTGTACCCAAGAACTTCAGTTCCCACCTTTTCACCAGCAGCCTCCGGGCTCACTCAGAGAGTGCAAATGTGCCCAGCCAGGAGGAAAGAGCTCTCAGTTTGCAGGAGAGCCAGGAGCAAGGTAGCAGAGAGCTGACATAAGAAGCTGGACACCCAAGAAGAGCACAGTCATCTGGGAGCTTTTGAAGCATCCCAGGAATGTGATGGGCCTTTGAACCAGTTGACAGAAACTGATTTCATTTTGATTGCTGTACAATGACACACTAACATATGATGTGGTGTGGATGATATGATTCCCTATGTGATTTTGTATGTGATGTGAAGTGTGTGTGTGTGAGAGAGAGAGAAATCATGTACATGTGTATGATGTGGCATATGTGTGATTATGATTTGTGATTGTGTGTGCATAAATATGATGAGAATCTACGTCATTGCAGAGAGCAACTCCCCCTCTGCTCAGCTAGGGGAACAGACTACAGCATACAGCAAGAGACCAAAAAGGACCAGCAATGCACCAAAGAGCATGACGAGGCAGAGACTGGGAGCAGGGGAGGGGTTCCCAAAGTTAAGCAACAGAGCCTTTGGCGGCAGGAAACACAACTAGATCTGGATTCAGAAAAAAACAGTTCTTTTGTAAATTACAGTGAAATTAGATATTAGCCTTTGCTTAGTTTGACAAACATTAAAAAGATTGATAATATCTAGTTTTGGCAAAAGTATATAACCCTTTTGTACACATCTGGTGGGAGTGTATTTAGTACATTTCTGGAGGGCCACTGGCAATATATCCTACAACGTAAATCTTGCACACTGACCCAGCAGTTCCTCTCTGGGGGAATGAGATATCATAGAAATGAATATCATAGGAATGAAATATAATAGGAAATGAAGGGGTAAGTGTGGAAAGATGTAAGTGAAAAAAAATTCCTTGCAGCACCATATGTAATGGGGGGCAATGCCCATCACTGAAGGATCTGTTTAAATGAATAACAATATTGTTGGGCGCCTGGGTGGCTCAGTCGTTAAGCGTCTGCCTTCAGCTCAGGTCATGATCCCAGCGTCCTGGGATTGAGCCCCACATCGGGCTCCCTGCCCAGTGGGAAGCCTGCTTCTCCCTCTCCCACTCCCCCTGCTTGTGTTCCCTCTCTCGCTATGTCTCTAGCTGTCAAATAAATAAATAAAATCTTTAAAAAATAAAAATAAATGAATAACAATATTGCTGTTTGAAGGTTGTAGGTCTGTAGATATTGACCCAGAAAAATGCCCAATATATACGGTGTTAAGATAAGAGATCACATTACAAAATGAAAAGTGTTGCATTTTCTTGTTTCAGAAAAATACAATTATATTCACATTTATAGAAAATATTTGGAATGATTTGTAAGAAAATGTCAATAGTGGGTTATGTCCTATGAGGACATTGGCAGGGAGGGGAGAGAATTTCATTTCCTACTTTATATGTAATCATTTTTTCCCCAAAGAGCGTATTTATTTCTACATTTGGGGGGAAAAAACAATAAGGATTTTGCCATTGAGAAAGGAGGGAAGGAAGGGAGCTTTTTCCTATACACTCTGGTAGAGCAGGTTCAGTCTTTCCATTTCTGATCTGAGACCATGTCCAGATTACCAAGCTATGCAAAAAAAAATGAAACGTTGGATTCTCCAGGTTTCAAAATCTGTTTTCCCACTGATTCATAATCTGGTACTTCCTGTGCAGCTTGTGCATCTGCAAGCATCTCTGCAAACCAGAGCTGCTACCCTAGACAAGCAGGAAAGAAATCTTTCTCAGGGAGTCCAGCAAGTGCTCACTGACAAATTGAGAGAAAAGAAGAGCTTTGGTTGTTTAGGACCTTATGGATGGTGAATTTGTTCCAATAGTAAAAATGAAAGCAAAGGCTAAATATGCTCTTACAACCCAATCACCAAAAGGCATTAAGAATGCCTGCTATTCAGCATACAAATGTACAGATCACCTTTTTATATATAGCAATAATGTTTAGATTGCAAAGTGTATGATAGAATAATGAAGCAGTATCCTCCGTTCAACAAAGCTGTAGCTCTAGCCGATCGTTTGGGGCTTTGTTTTCTGCCTGTAACTTGCTGAAATAGAGCCTTCATCATTTATTGCATGTCTGGCTTTCACAAAGTACACTACCCATACCTCTCCTTTGTGCCAAAAGATGGCTTTTATTACAGGGGAAAAGACACTCTCCATCTTGCAAACCATAAAAGGTTTCATTTTCTATCACAATTTTCCTAAAGTTATTAGGAACTTAATATTTTTCTGGTGGCCTAACAATTTTCCAAGTGGATTTTTAAAATTCTTTTATTGATCTTTAATCACTGTGATTTCCTAAAACATTTTTTTCTCTGCACTCTCTTCTTTACCACCACCACTTCCTATTTCTTTTTTTAGAGATTTTATTTATTTATTTGAGAGAGAAAGAGAGAGCACAAGCATGAGCCGGGGAGGGGGGAGGCAGGGGTGCAGCAGAGGAAGAAGCAGGCTCTCCATTGAGCAGGGAGACCATCGCAGGGCTCAATCCCAGGGTCCTGGGATCATGACCTGAGCGGAAGGCAGACCCTTAACCAACTGAGCCACACAGGCGCCCCGACCACCACTTCTTGTTTCTTTGTGATCTATAAATAAAATCCTAAGTATATTAGACTCATTCTATTTAAAAGAATTCTGGAAGAAAAGCCTTTTGGAAATCAAAGAATGATATAGGCCAAATCTGTAACTTATCTGTTTCGCAAATTTCCCATTTTGAATGTGGATTCTTTTTTTTTTAAAGATTTTATTTATTTATTTGACAGAGAGAGACAGCGAGAGAGGGAACACAAGCAGGGGGAGTGGGAGAGAGAGAAGCAGTCTTCCTGCTGAGCAGGGAGCCCCATGTGGGGCTCGATCCCAGGACCCTGGGACTATGACCTGAGTCGAAGGTAGACACTTAACAACTGAGCCACCCAGGCACCCCAAATGTGGATTCTTTTTTAAGTGAATACACATCCACATTTTCCTTTTTCTTGTTGTATGTAAAAATAAGTAAGCAAAGAGAAGGACTACCTTGAGACAATTTACAAATTAATGGCAATTGAATCAGGAACCCTAATTCTTAGTTACAACCAAGGTATGCTCGGGACTAACCCACAGAAATTTTTTTAAAAAATACTGAAAACAGATACTTCCTTTGAGGGAAAACACAAATCTATTAGCTCGTGCTAATTTCTCTGACAAGACTATTGGTCAGTTCTACCTGACATGCAGCTTCTTTTTCTTGGGTAACACCAAAGACTTTTTTAATCTTCCTGGCATCAACACTTTGTCAATAACCTAAAGGAGGACATGAGGAAGCAGTAAAGCAAAAGTAAATAACTCTGGCCTCATATACAGAGCCTGGAATTAAAGTAAAAGAGCCAGAAATACAGTCCAGATGATCATCTCTCTTTGTACACGCTCAAATCACAACAGGAAAATACGTGAGACACATACAGATAAGCAGGCAAACACCAGAAAAAATACACTGCAAATGATTCTGAATTAGGTCTAGCTCTGTGACTTTGATTCCTAAATGACCTTGTAGGTGGCATGCAGCAACTCTCAGCCTCATGTCTCCCTCAGTTGCTTGAAATCCTATTGTAGAAATTCAAACAGTACAGAGGTTTAAGGAGAACTAGCCCCACTGGGGGAATGTTGATACTTTGGTGTTCAGAGCTTTTCCATTTCACCACATAGATATGAATATAGAAAAACATTTATCTTCTTTTTTATTATTTATTTATTTATTTGAGAGAGAGAGAGAATGAGAGATAAGAGCATGAGAGGGAAGAGGGTCAGAGGGAGAAGCAGACCCCCCGCCGAGCAGGGAGCCCAATGCAGGACTCGATCCCGGGACTCCAGGATCATGACCTGAGCCGAAGGCAGTCGCTTAACCAACTGAGCCACCCGGGCGCCCGAAAAACATTTATCTTCTTACTGTATTAATAGACTTCTACAGCGTTGGTAATTGTGGTAGACTGCATTATTGCTGCCTACCGTTGGCTCTTCTCACTGAATGGATCACATACATCACTGCCTATTGCTCTGTGATTTGAGGTATCTCCCAATAGGTCCATTTGAGACTGTGGAAATTTGCATATGCAATCGGAACTCCCCATCTGGACTTCAGGCAAGGCGGAAATAATGTGATGTGGAAATTTGGGGATTGTCATATGAATGATGGTGCTGTTCTCTGAATGAGGGAGCCATAGAGAAGGGTCAGTATTCCATTTACTATGGCTGCATAATAAATTGCCCCCAAAACTTAGTGTCTTACAATGACAATCAAATTTAACATTTTCTCACATGGTTCTGGGATTTAAGTGGGCCCATCTGGGCAGTTCCCCCTCAGGCTTGCTCCCATGGCTGCTGGCAGAGGGTGGCTCATTCACTCTTATGTCTGGTAATCAGGCTGGGAAGACTAGAACATCTGGGGATCTTCTGACATTTTTTTTCATCCATTTGGTATATCCGCATGGTCTCTTCAGCATGGTGGCTTCAGAGTAGCTGGACATCTTACAGGACAGCTTGGGACTTCCAAGGTGCCTATTCCAAGAGAGAGCAAGTCATGTACAAGCTGCATCCTCTCTGCAGGCCAGCCTTGGAAGTCACACAGCATCACAACATTCAAGGGGACAGAGCACAGACTCTACCTGTTGTTGAGAGGAGTGTCTCAATTTAAGGAGCACATGAGGAGTGGGATATATATTTAGCCATTTTTGGAAAACACAATCTGCCACAGCTGGGTTTAGGAGGCTAGTAAAATGAGCTGGTAGAAATCACGTCAAAATTCCTGTGAGTTACAAATTATCAATGCCATCATTAAAATGACTACTTAGTTAAAAATTTTCACCCAGGGGCGCCTAGGTGGCTCAGTCGTTAAGCGTCTGCCTTTGTCTCAGGTCATGATCCCAGGGTCCAGGGATCGAGCCCTGCAACGGCTCCCTGTTTGGCGGGGAGCCTGCTTCTCCCTCTCCCACTCCCCCTGTTTGTGTTCCCTCTCTCACTGTGTCTCTCTCTGTCGAATAAATAAATAAAACCTTAAAAAAATAAAAATAAAAATTTTCACCCAACTTACTGGTAAAATGTGAAATGATTAGTATTAAAATTGAGTTACAATTATGCTTTTATTTGTCACTAAGGGGAGCATTTTGCCCATCTTTATATCACTTTAATCTGTGTACTAATAACCATTTATATGAATAAATCCATTGATCCCTGCTACTCAAAGCTTTTTCTGCATAACCTTTTCAGAAGATGATTGCTGAAAACATGTAAAGTACGGTATAAATAAGATTATGGGAAGACTTTATTATAAATACATCAATAAATTGTTCATAATAAGCTTAATTTCCTTACCTTCTGGGTATAAAGATCTAAGAAAAGAAAATAAGACTATAAAACAAGTTATTTATTCAGAAAGCTGCAAGTTTCCGGGATTCATGTTTATGGATCCATCCATAAAAAAGCAAAAAACCCCATGAACAATGGAGCCCTTATAAAGAAATTGACAAGGCAGAGATTTTTATCAGCATTTCTGAATTATTTATATCAAACTGATCTCTGTTATTCTGTTAATACAATTCAGAAAATGCAAAAAGTTAAAAAAATGCTCATGTCTTCAATAATTAAGAACTCCTGAATGAAAATACTAGCATGGGATTTACAATTATATGAAGGCTAACATGTTAATTCATGGCATAATTTCTAGTTATCAGGTGTTTCATCAGCTACTGGTTTGTGATACCAAAAAAGGCACTATCTACTATATTAGGTTAAAGTTAACTGACCTATGTAATAAGGCATTAACAGACATGGCATGCCCTTTGCCATTAAATCCATATAGTCCCCAATAAAACAAAATAGTTTTCCTGTTGGATGTCAAATCCTAATATTTATATTTGGTATTATACAGGAACCAGATTTTCAAGGGAACTAAATATCACATTACTTTAACTATTCATACCTGCATATTATAAACCAAACCTACTGGATAACAAGAGCACAAATAGCAAGTTTATTGAGGAATTAATTAATTTAAGTACTATGATCTTGGGGGAAAATGTTCTAAAATCATTATGCCAAAATGTCTGGTCAGCTTGAAAATGTTGTATGTGCCAGAAACCCAACACCATGTCCCTGGAAAATGGAATGTATTAGTTCATGTAATTCAAAGCTCCAGGATAAACCTTCCTGTGAAGTTGGTGTCAGCAACTTGGGTGATGCCGACAAAGTCTCCTATTCACTGTATGTGTCAAATGTTGTCTGCCTCTCAAGGGGAGCTCATCTGACACCATGACTTAAAATACTGACCTTTACTTTAAAACACTAGAGCAAGGGAAGGAAAGGGAGAGGGAGAGAGGCAGGAGAGAGAGAAGGGGAGGACAGATGGAGGAGAAAAAGGAAAAAGGGACAAATGCAGTCAGTGTGGCAAACTTGTGATAACTTGAATCTGGATGATAAGAACCTAAGGATTCGTGATACTTTTGTCCCTGATTTTGTAAGTTTTTCCGATTTTTTTTTAATTTAAGTTTTCATTTATGAAGGATTGCTTCAGAAGGATGAGGGAATAAAACAAGGAAGAAGGAAGCACAGGATCAAGGAGACAAGACCCACACAGAAGAGGGGTGAGGTCCGAAGATGACTGGTGCAACAGGCCTGGGGGAGAAAAGATCGGAAGCGAAGGATCTCTACTCCAAAGAGCAGACTAAAGGGGGGAAGGGAGAAGGAGTGACAACTAACAGATGACCAGATTTGTGAAACTATTTGGGGAAAGATTCTTAGATGTATACAGCAGATTTCGTGGAGCAAAAATATTTTGACTTTACTAAAATTATAGCCGTTATTCATAGTAGGAAAAAGAAAGGGAGAAATTTGGAGGCTGGTAAAAAGCCAGGTCCTCAATTATCATAAGAGGAAGTCAGTAGAAAATGTCTAAAGCTTAGGAATCAAGTGAAAACAGTATACTGAAGTTAATGTCAGAAGAGAAAGCAAAAAGTATTAAAAGCGGACTGCTAGGGGGTAGTAGTGAGGAAGAGGACAGGAGACTGCCATTTTTTATTATTTTACAACTATGTACATACACTCTATTGCACTGACTTTTTTTAAGTGGGAGCAAACATTTTTTAGGTTGATGAAACAAAAAAATAAAATTTTACATGATCTTTAAAAATCTATCCTTGAAAATATCTAGTTCATTTTTATCCTTTACCTCAGGAGTTTAAAAAATACAAAACACCCTAAGCAAGAGTAAGTCAATGTCTGCCTTTGACCATAGCAAGAGGCACGGTCTCAAACACATCACTATTAAAGGCATCCTTCAGCTTGGAAAAGAAGCCATTCGCTGAGTACTTTCAATTACCCTGCCCCAAGGCAGGGAACACGAGTGGTCATCAATAAAAAACTTATTCTGTCACTCATCATCAGGGAAATACAAATCAAAACCACACTTAGATACTACCCCCTACCTGTCAGAGTGGCTAAAATTAACAACACAGGAAACAACAGATGTCGGCAAGGATGCGGGTAAAGGGGAACATTCTTACACTGTTGGTGGGAATGCACACTGGTGCAGCCACTGTGGAAAACAGTATGGAGGTTCCCCAAATAGTTAAAAATAGAGCTATCTATGACTCAGCAATTACACGACTAGGAATTTACCCAAAGAATACAAAAATACTGATTTGAAGAGGCACATGCATCCCGATGTTTATAGCAGCATTATCAACAATAATCAAATTATGGAAAGAGTCCAAATGTCCATCAAATGATGAACGAATAAAGAAGAAGTGGTCTATTTATGCGATGGAATATTACTCAGCCATCAAAAAGAATGAAATCTTGCCATTTGCAGCAACATGGATGGAGCTAGAGTGTATTATGCTAAGCAAAACAAGTCAGAGAAAGACAAATACCATATGATTTCACTCATATGTGGAATTTAAGAAACAGAACAGATGACTATAGGGGAAGAGGGAAAAAAAAGAAAGAGGGAAGGAAACCATAAGAGACTCTTAACTAGGGGCGCCTGGGTGGCTCAGTGGTTAAGCATCTGCCTTTGGTTCAGGTCATGAATCCAGGGTCCTGGGATCGAGCCCTGCATCGGGCTCCCTGCTCAGCAGGAAGCCTGTTTCTCCCTCTCCCACTCCCCCTGCTTGTGTTCCTGCTCTTGCTCTCTCTCTCTCTCTCTGTCAAATAAATAAATAAAATCTTTAAAAAAAGAGAGAGAGAGAGAGAGACTCTTAACTATAGAGAACAAACTGAGGGCTGCTGGGGGGAAGGTGGGTAGGGGGTGGGCTAAATGGGTGATGGGTATTAAAGATAACACTTGAGCACTGGGTGTTGTATGTAAGTGATGAATCACTAAATTCTACACCTGAAACCAATATTACACTATATGTTAACTAACTAGAATTTAAATAAAAATTTGCAGTAAAATAAAAGTTTAACTTTTAACCAAAAACAACAACAACAACAAAAACTTATCCTAATAAACAAATTAGCCAACTTATAAAGTGATTTATAAGTCTGTGGAAGTGGAATAGATTTGAATTAGTCTTAAAGACGGAGTGTGATAATAGCAAGCGTGTCTTTCTGAATCTTTTTAGGGTTTTAGTAGTTATAGAATTGTGGGTTCCAAATAAGAGTGGTAGCATGGAGCTTGAGGAAAGAGAAACTGTAAGATCTGTGTTTTGACACCAGCTAAATGAGCAACACTATTGTACACCATACATGTTGTGAGCCTCAGTTTTCTGCTCTGTAATCCCTTTCAAGTTTGAAAACACTATGATTTCGGATTTGGTCCTGATGAGAAATGCCAGTGTGATGTGAGTAGAAAGTAAAAGCCTGATTTTTGTTTTTACTTTGTTTTCATTTTGAATTTTGGGCTTATTGTCTCATGTTGATTTGGTATTATGAAAGTTCAGAACTCATAAAGAGAATATATTATATATGTATAATGAACAACCTCAGCACAAGGAAGAAAAGGATTTATCTGAAGCCAAAAGTAGCAAAATATCTTGTTCTTTAGATTCCAAGTACATTTTGACATGAAGACACTCAAAAGAAGAAAGAAGGAAGGAAGGAAGGAAGGAAGGAAGGAAGGAAGGAAGGAAGGAAGGAAGGAAAGAAAGAAAGAAAGAAAGAAAGAAAGAAAGAAAGAAAGAAAGAAAGAAAGAAAGAAAGAAAGAAAGAAAGAAAGAAAGAAAGAAAGAAAGAAAGAAAGAAAGAAGGAAAGAAAGAAAGAAGGAAGGAAGGAAAGAAAAAGAAAGAAGGAAAGAGAAAGAAAGAAAGAAAGAGAGAGAAAGAAAGAAAGAAAGAAAGAAAGAGAAAGAAAGAAAGAAAAAGAAAGAAAGAAAGAAAGAAAGAAAGAAAGAAAGAAAGAAAGAAAGAAAGAAAGAAAGAAAGAAAGAAAAAGGAAGGAAGGAAGGAAGGAAGAGAAAACTCTAAAGGACAAGAAAAAATAATGACTGTGAGAAAGGCTATTTGATCAGTCAAATGGATGAGGCTAAACATTCACTCACCAGAGTTTATCTACTTGGCCTTGTGTTGCAAGGACTCAGAAAAAAATATTACCCCATCTCATGTGTATGAGATGCAGGGAAATAAAATAAATCAACGGGACAGTGCCAGGGTTTGGGGCCATGCTGAGAATACCGCTAGGCTTTATTGGACTTCATGGTCTGTCTTGAGCTACAAAAGAGTTTTCCTCATTTTTCTGACCACTACTCTTCTAGCTTCTCTA
This sequence comes from Eumetopias jubatus, assembly GCF_037043125.1. Classification (NCBI taxonomy): domain Eukaryota; kingdom Metazoa; phylum Chordata; class Mammalia; order Carnivora; family Otariidae; genus Eumetopias; species Eumetopias jubatus. The sequence continues at coordinate 21,819,754 of NW_028274810.1, forward strand.
AGTACGTACAAATATGTATATCCCTCCTCTACATGTGTGCAAACATCCATTGCAGACAGTCCTGGAGGGTATAACAGGGGTCATTATGAATGGGGGCAGGAGTTATAACCAAGCAGGCAAGAAACAGCCTCCAAAAGAAATTCCCCTGTCGGCTCACTTTTCACCAGCATTACCCAGAGAAGAGAGTTTTTTCTTCTCTGCTTTTTGAGCCCCAAAGTCCTTTTTAGTGTTTCCTCTGGTTCACCTCTTATTGATGCCTTCCTTGATTCGGGTCAATCACCATAGAAAACCACCTCTGGAAAGACAGTTTCCCCTGCCCCAGAAGAGACGTGTCTAGTTGGTCAATCAGCTATAACACTACTGGGAATGGGGAAGAGGAGGAAATCACAGAAGGGTTAGTGTTTGTTGGTTGCTTACTAAACATCAGATATTATGTTAAGTGACTATTATGTAATATTTGTCTCATTATTTGAGAACGGTTAGGTCCCACTGCCCAAGGTCACCCACATAGAAATTGGTACACACAGCACCCGAACCTGTCTCTGTCAAGCTCCAAAAACCCCAGTGCTTAACTCTATGCTATAGTGATTCCAAAAAAAAAGGGTAGGGGTGTGTCACTGCAATAGTCTATTTACCACACAGAGCACACGGGGATGGGTGATGGCTTAAAAGAACTTCACGTCATTTAACAGAGTTCACAAGGTTCACAAGCAAGTACGTTGTCACCAACATTAGTTACTGAGTTCACAAACCTTAGCTACATAAAAATCACTGGAGAACTTGTTTAAAATCAATTTGTAGGTTCTTCTCCAAAATGACTAATTCAAACCTGTGGGAGCAGGACCTGTATAACCAGCATCTTTAACAAGCTCTACTAGTGATTCTGACATAGATGACCCCTGTTCCACAAGTTGAGAAACACTTACTGAACAGCTCTTTACAAGTTATTCCTCTAATCCAGCCATTCTCAAAACGAAGCCCCCAAACTAGCAGCACCAGCAGCATCTGGGAACTTGTCAGACATGTGAATTCTTGAACCCTATTCCAGAACTACTGACTCAGACATTCTGGAGGTGGGGCCCAGTGATCGGTATTTTAACAAGCCCTCAAGATGATTATGATGCTCATGCAACAGTGAGAACCCTCTCTGCTCTAATCCATCCTCATCCTGACATTTTCAGGCCTGCTCCACATTTCCAACACCATGGAAAAACAAGCCTCCAACACGTCATGGTTTTACCCTGAGTATGCAACCAATCCCACCACTCCCTGGGCAACTCAACCCTCATCTTTGGACTGTTGGCTGTCTAACCAACATCCAGTCTTTTCATCCCCCTTCTCAACAGAACCCCATTGTTGTTCAGCTATATATTCCATTTTTACTTTCAGAGACTATCACAGATCAACCAATGCGCCGGTTAACACATGACCCAGGGATAGCCCTTGGCCAAAATTGATTGGCATGTGATCTGTTTGTCCCATCAGATTAAAGGGAATGCATTATATTCTTTGATCAAGGGGAAAGGTTTTTTCTTTTCTCTGCTGCTAGACATAAACAAGGAAGCAAGCAGTCCCCTTGCCAAAACAACCATCTTGCTACCATAAGGGGAGTCACCATCAGGACAACACACTCACTGAGGACAGCAGAGCATGGAGTCAGAAAGACCTTGGGTCCTTGAAAATATCAATGAACTCCAATTCAGATTACACCGTTCTCGGGCCTACCAGCTCTCTCACTTCTACATGGCTACCTCTGTGAGATAATGTATTTTCTTATTGTTTAAACCATTTCAATATTCATAACCAAAACCAATCATTCCTCATTAAAAAATACATGTTATCTAAGGCTCCTAACCTCAGGTTGATTCTCCTCTGGATTCTGCCCATCATCTTTAGGTCCACTGCATTCAGACTTCTGAATCTGCTGGACAAAATTCCCCAGAGTGGCTGCTTTCTTACCTGACTTGCCTCTGCTAAGTCACTGTGGCTTTTGCCTGGCTCTCTAAACCCCCCAAATTTGTGTAGTACTAATGCATCTCTTCTCAATTTCTTATGTTTCCTAAACTCCTATCATTTTCTCAAAGTTCCTATTGACATAAAAATTAGGGTCATCCTTTTGTTTCATATTTCATGATTTGGGGAGAAAGGAAACCATATGAGACACTACATGTTGGGTTGATCCAACTGTGGAAATGCTATAAAACAATGCATTATCCCGGAAACTCAAACCCCAGAGAGATACTCAAATACCTATTACTGAAAAAAATACTTGAAAGATTACTTCCTTCAGACTAATTTTCCCCAATAAAAGAGTAGTTCTATTTGAGGGTTTTAATATCTCTTTGGAAACAAGAAGTAGAGAATTGCATCTTGTTCTAATTTGGGACATTCTTTTCTATTTTTGGCGTCCTATTACTTGGGGAATTTTGTCATGAGCAAACAGCGTATAAACCTCTCTGCTAAGGTAGCCTGGCACTGGAGCTGCATATAATTTGAGATGGGAAATAGGATAAATTTTCACCAAACCTATAAAGTGGCTTGGAAATAATTAATGTTTTGTTTTGAACAATTTCAGAAACTTTGGGGAATGTCAAAAAGCATTGTGTCTTCAGTGAAAATGCCCACCAGTCCTTTCAGAGTAGCATGGATAAGGAAACCATCGACGGACCCTGAGATGGACTTTTCTAGTGCTCTGATGGCTTCCTCCAGAAAGCATGGCAACAAACCTGCTTGACTTGTAAACCCTTGTGGATTAAAAAAAAAATCGTTTTATCTACTGTCTCCCCAGTCTCCGGCAAAACGAAATCTTGCCATTTGCAACAACGTGGTTGGAACTAGAGGGTATTATGCTAAGAGAAATAAGTCAATCAGAGAAAGACATGCATCATATGATCTCACTGATAGGAGGAATTCTTAATCTCAGGAAACAAACTGAGGGTTGCTGGAGTGGTCGGGGGTGGGAGGGATGGGGTGGCTGTGTGATAGACCCCGGGGAGGGTATGTGCTATGGTGAGCGCTGTGAACTGTGTAAGGCTGTTGAATCACAGATCTGTACCTCTGAAACAAATAATACATTATATGTTAAAAAAAAAGATAGCAGGAAGGGAAAAATGAAGGGGAGGAAATTGGAGGGGGAGATGAACCATGAGAGACTCTTAATCTCAGGAAACAAACTGAGGGTTGCTGGAGTGGTGGGAGGTGGGAAGAATGGGGTGGCTGGGTGATAGACATTGGGGAGGGTATGTGCTATGGTGAGTGCTGTGAATTGTGTAAGACTGACCAATCATAGAGCTGTACCTCTGAAACAAATAATACATTACATGTTAAAAAAAAAAAAAAGAGGATAGTAGGAAGGGAAAAATGAAGGGGGGGAAGTGGAGGGGTAGATGAACCATGAGAGACTATGGACTCTGAGAAACAAACTGAGGGTTCTAGAGGGGAGGGGGGTGGGGGGATGGGTTAGCCTGGTGATGGGTATTAAAAAGAGCACGTTCTGCATGGAGCACTGGGTGCTGTTATACGTAAACAACGAATCATGGAACTCTACATCAAAAACTAATGATGTATGGTGACTAACATAATAAAATAAAATTTAAAAAAAAAGAAATGAGAAGCTGGGGAAAAAAATCATTTTAAAGACTAAAAGTAAAAGAATATAGGGCAGAGGAATTTCCCAATCCCGTTAGAGCCCCACGCTAGCCATGTTTTTCACCGAGTTCTGCTTTGAGGATTACGGGCATAGCCAACAATTAAAGTCACATCCTGTTTCCCTCAGTTGTGTTTCCTTTTATTATCTCCTTCGGGAATATTCATGGCATATACACTCAGTGGGAGAAATGACCACAATTTGGGGCCTGATTTGGGGCTTTCCTGGATTCTCTACATACCATAGCATCTTGGAGACATCCTAAAATTCCAATTGCCAACACAAAATCTATGTTACCAGGATATCACACCATCTAAAAATATACGGGAAGTTCTATCAACTGGGAAGAGCAACATAACTAACATATCTACCCCTTTCAAGGAAAATAGCAACTGATGTTCAGTGACATCCTGAGTCACTACAAAATTATAAATTCTTTGTGAATTACCCAATAAAGTTGAGATTAGCTTTATTAATAAGGGAACTTAGTAATTTTTAAAGGAGGTAGAAAGGGTACAGACTCTAGAAGACACCCCTAGGTACAAATACTGGTTCCTCCATTAAATGTGTGGTCATAAGCAACTTATGGTACCTCTGTGGATATTCTCATTCTCAGTCTAACATCCCAAGGTTGTTTTGGGGATTTGAAATCACATTTGTAAAGTACCTAGTCCAGTACCAAGCACATTGAACATACTAAATAAACATAGATCCTTTAGCTTTCTTCAATTCAAAACCGATACAAAGATCTTTATTAACTGGAAAATTTTATTAATCAGACTACCTATTCCCCAGTTATGATGGGAAACTATTAAGGTTATCATATGAAATACTAAAATTCCTTTACCAAAAACTCTGCTGTGTCTATTAGAATATCCCGTTGCATAACAATACTTAATTGGCATTTTGCCTAAATAAAAAAATTGGCTCCTTATCATCCTTCCTTTATCCAGCCCATTCTTCATAATTGAATGTAGTTGCTATGCTATCAGTCTGCAGCACCAGTGAGAGGAGAGTCCTGTGTTGCGTGACAGAAAGGTTCATCAGCATTCACTTAACAAATGAGTATCTTGGGTGCTCATCTCCAAACTCTGTGACTATGTTACCTTATGTGGCAAAAGGGACTTTGCCGATGTGATTACCTTAAGGATCTTGACACGGAGACACTACCCTGGATTATCTGGGAGGACCAAATGCAATTACAAGGGCCCTTAAAAGAGGAAGACATGAGGGTCAGAGTCTGAGAAGGTGCAGTGAGGACCAAAGCAGAGGTCAGAGTGATGTAGCCTCACCAGGCAAGGAATGCAGACAGCCTCTGGAAGTGGGGGAAGGCAATGGAATGGATTCTTTCCCGGACACTCCAGGAGGAATACAGCCCTGCCCACCTGGTGTGACGTTCTGACTCTAAAACTGTAAAACAATAAATCTGTGTTGTGTTATGCCACCGCATCTGTGGTGATTTGTCATAGTAGCAATAGGAAGGAAACAAATACCTTAGACATCATCAAAGTTAAAAAAAAAATCAATGTTAAGAAATATGAAAGGCCAAGTTATAGATTGGGATAAAATAGTTACAGTGCATATATCTAAGAAAAGGCCTGTACCCAGAATACAAATAGAAATCTTGCACCTCAATAATAATAAGACAACCTAATTTAAAAGTGGGCAAAAATGTTAACCGATACTTACAGAAGAAGATACCTAAATGGTTATAAACACATGAAAAGACACCCAAAATGATCGGTTATGAGAAATGAGAATTAAAACCACAATGACATCTTACGGCACACTGGTTAAAATTAAAGATATAATACCAACTACTGGCAAGCATGTGGAACAACTGGAACTCTCAGACAATGCTTGTAGGAATATAAAATACTACAACCACTTTTTTTTAAAGATTTTATTTATTTATTTGAGAGAGAGAGAATGAGAGATAGAGAGCACAAGAGGGAAGAGGGTCAGAGGGAGAAGCAGACTCCCTGCTGAGCGGGGAGCCCGATGTGGGACTCGATCCCGGGACTCCAGGATCATGACCTAAGCCGAAGGCAGTCGCTTAACCAACTGAGCCACCCAGGCGCCCCAGTACAACCACTTTGAAATAAAGTTTGTTGATTTTTTTTATAAAGTTAAATGTATAATTACTTGTAGCCCAGCGATTCCACTCCTTGGTATTTAGGAAGGAAGGAAGGAAGGAAGGAAGGAAGGAAGGAAGGAAGGAAGGAAGGAAAGAAGGAAGGAAGGAAGGAAGGAAGGAATTAAGGGACAGAGGGAGGGAGAGAAGGAAGGAAGGAACCATATGAGCATTTGGGTTGTTCCCAAATATTCATCAATAGGTTGAACAGGCACACAAAATGCGGGAAACCCATACCCTCGCATACTACTGAGCAATAAAAAGGGAACAAACCACTGATATAAACAAAAACATGAGTGAATCTCAAAAACATTATTCCGAGTTTTAAAAAAAGCCAATTAACATAATAATAAAAAATAAAATAAAATAAAAATTTAAAAAAAGCCAGCCGCAAAAGAGTCTATATGATACAATTCCTTTTGTATGAAATTTTAGAAAAGGCAAACTGATTTATAGTGACAGAGCCGATCAGTGGTTGCTTGGGGCCAGGGGGGTGAAGGATCCACAGCAGAGGAGAGGAGGGGATGTCGTGCAGTAAAGGAAACGTTCTGTACCTTAACTGGGGTGATGGTTACACGGATACACACATCTGTACATAAAGAATAACCTGATGAAATCAGTTTTTGAAAAGACAGAGTGATTAATATGATATTGAGAATAGGGGAAAATGAATGTAAAACATCTTCTGACTGATGGGCACCACAGCGAGAGCAAGAGGAGCAGGGCATCAGTCTGTCCATCAGCTGCATGTGCCAGCAGCAGGACCACCCAGAGCGGTGGGATAGACTTTGGTATTCTGCTAACAGGACCCGTGGCATGGGTAGACATTCTGCTTTGTTCGGTGTCTGACAAAAATTTTCTAATGAAGGTTGTTGGGCAATATGCGAGAAAATCAATTCTATACATTTTGGGAAAAATAGATTTTAGATAGGAAAACGTTACCCTTTATACATACCTTGTACATCAGTGCACTGAACTGAATGGGCTTGAGGGAACTACCCATAGATACTGTCAGCAGGAGAGAGTTTTCTGGAATTGGCTGAATAGTCATAGCTCCATAAACAAAAACAAACAAGAAGAACACGGTCTTTGTCAGAGCCGCCAGGATCCTCCACTTACAGTACCATTACCCCTTTGAAGATGGATAGCCCTGGGTTGAAAAAGGCTCCCCGCCGATTCTGCAGGAAGTAAATGAATAAATTTATTACTTCTTATTGGCATTTCTCTGAACTGGCTCAAGGCCATGTTGGTGGTGTCCCTTGCAATAACAGTGTAAGAATTTGTATTTAGTCTTTGCAGTTATACGTACATGCATTACAAGTAATCAGAGAAGCTCTTCTTAGGGATAAGGATGCCCGATTATTTCATCAGATGCTAGAAAATGCATGTATATGCCTGCTTGGCCCTGTTGATCCAGGGCTAGCCAAGCACTGTTCTCTTGGAAACCTGTCTGTCAAGACCAAGGGAGTGACCAAAACTCCAGCAAGTACTCCTAATGCTGTTTGTGTCCCACTTCTTGCTGGCCTCTTCCACCCTACTGCTGAAGAGGAACAATGAGAGGGTATGGCTTCTTCCACAACTCGTTCCTTCACTTAATTAATAAAGGAGAGTCAGATAATGTTTAAGTTCAAAAAGAGATATGTACTAACCACCAGGAAGGGGTGGTTTGGGGAGGCATGGTAGATTGAATAACAGTCCCTCAAAGATGTCCACACCCTTAGCTTCAGAACCGATGAATACATTTCTTTACATGGAAAACTGGACTTTGCAGATGTGATTAAGGTAAGGACCTTGAGATGAGGAAACTTTCCTGGGTTATCTGGGTGGGGCCAGATAAGAGGGGAGCAGTAGAGGAAGAGTCAGAGGAGATGGGGCCATGGAAGCCAAGGATAGAGTAGTGTGCTTTGAGGATGGAAGAAGGGGCCACAAGCCGAGGGCTGCCGGCAGCCACTAGAACATGGAACCGTAAGGAAACAGATTCTCCCCGAGACCCACTAGGAGAAACACGGTTCTGTGGACACCTTGGTTCTAGTTCATAAGACCCATTTTGGACTTCTGACCTCCAGTACTGTAAGATTAGAAATTTGTTTTAAACCCTAAACTTGTGGTGAGGTGTTAATGGCAGCAATAGGAAAATAACACAGGAGATATCTTAGATTTTTTAAAAAGATTTTATTTATTTATTTCAGAGAGAGAACATGAGTGGTGGGGAGGGGCAGAGGGAGAGGGAGAAGCAGGCTCCCCAATGAGCAGGGAGCCTGATGCGGGGCTGGATCCCAGGACCCTGGGATCATGACCTGAACTTAAGACTGAGCCACCCAGGCGTCCCTGGAGATATCCTAGATTCTTTGAGGATTAGACAGGAGATGGGAATGTAAGACTCTAAAATACTAAATGTAAAGTGCTATTGTATTAAGACTGCTTGCAAATTACACCAGCCACGCTTTTTCCAAACTCAAAGAATTTTATCCCTCCTTTAGTGTGTCTGTTTGTATGTTCCTTACGTACAACCCACCTCAGGGTACAAATTAATGAAAGGGGAGTCAAGACACAGAAATAGAAAGTAGATATAAGGCACCTCTTTCCCATTTGCCCTCATTAGTTCTCTCCTCGCCCTACTTTGGCCACCAGAAACTTGAATGCATTTGTTCACTTCACATGGGTCTGTTATATCGGTATCCACGAAATCCTTCCAGCAAAGCTAAGGTCTGCCTGTCTTTATGTAACTGATAAGGTCTAACTTCCTACCCCCAGCCCGGAGGTAACTCCTGATTCCAGGGAACCTCCTGCCTCTCCATTTTAACTTCCTACCCCAGCCCTGAGGTAATTCCAGATTCCAGAGAACCTCCTGCCTCTCCATTTTAACTTCCTACCCCAGCCCTGCGGTAACTCCTGATTCCAGAGAACCTCCTGCCTCTCCATTTTAACTTCCTACCCCAGCCCTGAGGTAACTCCAGATCCCAGAGAACCTCCTGCCTCTCCATTTTAACTTCCTACCCCAGCCCTGAGGTAACTCCGGATTCCAGAGAACCTCCTGCCTCTCCATTTTCATTTCCTGAAAGAGCTGACAGGTTGGCACAAAAGCTAACATTTCTTATGAAATCCAGAGCAATAAGTCTGTGTCTCATTCTAATCAGGGTGGAGAAGGGGCTCTGGAGGACCAGTCCAGCAAGGGTAATGTGATTGCTCATTAAGATGCGAACAAAGAAAGAAAGGGAGATGGACGGCATTAATGCAGCACCTACTATGCACCAGAAGCATAACTAAATGGACATTTTATCCCTAAATAACCCAGCGAAGTGTTATTGTCTCTTTATGGACAAAGAAGCAAAAGCGCAGAGTGGTCAAGTAACTCGGCCAAAGCTGCCCAGCTAATAAAATGGCAGAGCTAAGACCTAAACTCAGCTTAGTAACTGCACAGGAATACAGAATAGAATGAAAAACGTTCACCATGCACTTGAGTGACCTGCCTCAGGTGCCCACAGCCCCAGGGTTGGTCCCCCTGCTCTTTGATGCAGAATCTCCAGCTGCCACCTCATTCCAACCCTTAATTCCAATTCCATCCTCCATTCGAGGCTGCCTTTGTGTCTTGCCAACCAGAGAGCAGGACAGGGAAGCAGTCTTATTTAGTACTCAGCAATGCGGTATTTTGTAACAAATGCGAGCTCGGGTGGGTTTTCCCTGGGCTCCTGCTCCGTTACTTTGTCAGTGCTCCCATCCAGGACAGGTTGCTTGGTGGAAAAATCACTTCTCTGTGGGACACTAAGCCCCGAAGCCCAAGAAAAACACCAGAATCCTTTCCTTGGGCCCCATCAAGAGCTGAATCCCCTTGGCCCGAATCAAGGACGACTCTCAAACAAGAGCAAGCTATTTGCAGCTCTGTGGTTCTGTGATTCTCTTCTCCAGGAACAGAGGCCAAGCATAAGCCCTGGGGAAGTGGGACGAAATGAGTCTGCCTGGGAGAGACCTTGAGGCCAACGAGAAATTGGCCTCCTATTTTCTTTTTATTTATCCAAGAGAGACATCAGGAGAAATATACTGCTCTTCCTAACCCCAAATTCTCAGTGGAGGCAAAAAGAATCACAAGTAACCATTGCCTAAAAATCAATTTTGAAATACTAGCTCCACAAAATATTGAACGTGCAATTTTGTATTTCTTGATAAATTGAGGTCAGAAAGTGTTACCGTAATTGGCATATTGTATTTGCGTCCCCGGCGACTAAATGCGTGGGGAGAGAGCGGTGGGAATTAAGGATTCTTGTTTCTGGAGCTGCTTTGCTGGTGTCTCACTTATGCTTGATAGTCATCCAGAAGACACCAGACCCATCTGCGTATGCGTGTCCTGTTCCTCCTCCTAATGCTCCCTGACATGCTGTTGATTTAAGGCTAAAATCTCTCACAGTAGAGAATAGCACTGGTCTCTAAGGTTCAAAATAATGATGTGTGGAGGATACAGCTTATTCTTCTTTTTTCAACAGAGAACCCCCCCAAAAAAGTTATTTAAAGGCAAAGATAAGAAAAAGGCACTTTAATACAATTACACTTTTAAAGGACTTGCCAAGAAAATATTTTCAGCAGTCAAGTCAGCAATTTTCCAAAGATATCCAAACAAAGAAAAAAAGGATTAACGGAAAAGAAATTATCAGGGGAAATTTAACTATAGTTTAGAGAACAGCAGGTGCTACACAGCACATTATTACTTTTTTATTCATTACATGCCTTGGAGACTCAAAAAAAACAACGAACCAAACTGACAGACAGCAGCCCAATACTATGACCTTATGACCTGCTGTGCTCCACCTCACCACATCCATTCCCGCCTTCTTTAAAGCGTGCAGCCTCCCCCCTGATTTGCCGAGAGGGAACCAAGCGTCAGGAGACAGAAAGACCTTCCCTGGGGCTCAGGAGAGGCCTGTGGGGAGAAAGATGCCTCGTTCCTTCCCCTCCTCTCCCATCTCCCCTCACCCCACCAGCCAGCCCTCAAGCCTCCATCAACAACCTGACTCCATTCTGACCCCCAGCCAAAGGGATCCTTCTTTCCACCCAGATAATGGGAAATGCTGACCAGGCTTGTGCAATTGGTTTAATGTGACTCCTGAGTTTTCTTTAGAGATTTTAATTTCAGAAGTTAGAAGATTTATGCCTAGGGGTGATTTGGTGAACATTTTTTTATTGCAAAATATGCATGAATTTTGGTAAATTGCCATGGGAAAAGTAGGAGTACTATTCTGAGTTTACATCAACTTTCAATTTATTGTAGAGCTGCTTATCCAGTTTGTGTGTTATTTATATTTTTAGTTCTCCTCTCTCTTGCTGTCTACATTTTAGCCATGTTAGTGCTCTCAAAACTTTCACAATAGCATGGTAAGGAATACATTCCACCATTTTCTAGAGAAATACCAGAGTAGGGAGAGAAATTTAAAATCCTAATTACTGTATTTGTTCAGCAGTTTACTACAATATATGGTAAGAAAGAAGAAGTCATTGCTATAATTAAAATTGGAGGGTTGTTTGTGCATTTTATCTATTTTACTATTAGTCTTTCAAACAGTATTTGTTAAGAGCTGACTCTATGGAAAATATTCTGAAAAAGAGTTGTATGGTCGAAAAGAAAGAAGAAAAAGGTTTGCAGCCTGATAATCACGTCTTATATTTGGTTAATGCAACTTTCAAAATGTTCTCACTTTGAAATCATATTTATTCCTTCAGTAATGCATATTAAATATCTACTGTGCATCAAGCTTGGAGATAGGTTCTGAATATACATTATTGTTCACTGGCCAGAACTGACTTTCATTATTTTTGGGTAGACATCTTTACTCTTAATAGCTACCATTTTACTGAGAACTTATTATATGCTAAGTACTACATTAGTACTTTATTAACAATAAAGACAGTTGGAATTCATTGAGCTCATCGGAGCCGGGTGCTGTGTGTTGGGAGGCAATCCTCGAGGGGTCTCTCACATTCCTGCACATCTTGCAGAGGCCCTGAGTGCTTTTGTTCTGGATTGTCTTTTCAAGGATATTTGCATAGTTAATACTCTTGGAAAATACAAGAGATTGTTTCTGCCAGAGCAAAAGAGCAGGTTTACTTCCTGCCCATTACAAAACACTGGAGTTCCCTTAGGAGCACCTGGCTGGCTCAGTGGGTAGAGCATGCAACTCTTGATTTATTTCAGGGTCATTAGTTTAAGACCCACTTTGGACCTGGAGCTCACTATAAATAAATAAATAAATAAACAAACAAACAAACAAACAAACAAATTACAGAGAGGGGGAAATAAAATAAATAAATAAAAAATTAGAGTTCCCTAAGATCCAAGTTTCTCTCTGTAACAAACCCACCACAGGTATAGGTATCACCTGGCCCTGGTAGCTTTGCCTTGTGGGAGGCAGAGCTCAGGATACCAGCATAACCGCTGTAAGCCATAGTCATTTGTCTCGGACCCAGGAGTCTTGTGTCTTTTGCCAGCACCTGTGAAACTGTAGCAGGCTACCTTGTGAGCTTGCAAGCGAGATAAAACCTCAGACTGTTCATAGTTCTTGACACTGCTAAATGCCTTACCAATGCTACTTCACTGAATCTTCCCAATGAACTATTCATATTACCCCAGTTTCAGAGGAAAGAAACCAAGGCTCAGAGATATTTTGGGGAAAAAAAAAAAAAAGCCTGCTCAAAGTTACATAGTTGGTCTCCGCCTCCCACTTCACAATACTTTTTGTTTATAGGGTGCGCCCTGATTCCAGCCCTGATGTAAGATGTAAGAGTCCATAGGTCTGGGGTGCCTGTGTGGCTCAGTCATTAAGTGTCTGCCTTTGGCTCCAGGATCCCAGGGTCCTGGGATCAAGCCCCGCATCAGGCTCCCCGCTCAGCGGGGGGCCTGCTTCTCCTTCTCCCACTCCTCCTGCTTGTTTTCCCTCTCTCTCTGTGTCCCTCTCTGTTAAATAAATAAATAAATAAAATCTTTAAAGAAAAAAGTCAGTAAGTCTGCACATGACAAATGCATCTGAGAGAATACTCTGATGAAGGCACTGGGGCAGGCAGGACTGGGAGGGAATTTTGGGGATCTGCAGGTCAACTCCAGGCTTTAAAATAGACAGAACAGACAAGACCAAAGTACTAACATGGAGGACATTTGAGGAGAGTCATATTTTGGAAAGTGATTCTATTGAAAGAACTGTCACATGAAAATAATCAGGCTGGGGTTCGAAGCAGGGGGTGCCAACGTCGGAGAAGGGACACATGGAGGCACAGGTATAATCAGAGAGGCTATTACTGCAGCTAAAACATTGGCTAGATGAGAGCTCAAAGCACAACCACAAGCAAAATTCTCATTTCCGAGCTACTGAGAGTAAGGTGACCTATCAAACTCCCAGATCTGACTCATAATGAGAAGTTCTCTGGAGATAAACAAAGCCTGTTGGCGGCCAAATCTGTTAGCCCAAAGTTTCTTTCCCAGATTACTAAGAGAGATGACCAAGGCCACAAGGATGAACCTCTTAATATCCTCTTAGATGCGGGTCCACTGACGAACAGCACAGAGACCTGAACACTTCCAACACCAGTAAGCACTGCATGCAGCAAGAGGAACCCCGTCCCCATGAGAGAAAACAGGAAATGGGTCCCTTAAGATTTAGACTTCTACCACTGGGAAGACAGTCTGTCGATGAGATAGACAGCATGGGTTTTCAGCATAGTGTTTCAGTAGCACAACAGGGGTATGAAGAAAAATCAGATGTTTTGCCTCATATCCAGTGGCTTAGCATGGCCACAACTTGAATTGTACCCAGGAATGAGTCAGAATCCCAAGTAGCATATGTGGGATGATTTGAACATTATTAAGAAGAAGAAGAAGAAGAAGAAGAAGAAGAAGAAGAAGAAAGAAGAAGAAAGAAGAAGAAGAAGAAGAAGAAGAAGAAGAAGAAGAAGAAGAAGAAGAAGAAGAAGAAGAAGAAGAAGAAGAAGAAGAAGAAGAAGAAGAAGAAGAAGAAGAAGAAGAAGAAGAAGAAGAAGAAGAAGAAGAAGAAGAAGAAGAAGAAGAAGAAGAAGAAGAAGAAGAAGAAGAAGAAGAAAAACTAACGTGACATCAGAAGGCACAGTCGGCTAGCCCCAATCGTGCCCCGATCCAAATGCACGGACAATCCTGACTTCCACATCGGGGCATTTTTTGTGATCCTTTGGGGAAAATTCACAAGTGCTATTAATAGCCTTTGACCTTAGATATATATCATGGTCAAACAGGAGAAGTTATAATTAGGAAGTGCAGTCTAAGATGTAAAGGTCAGACAACGCTCTAAAATACTGCTTAATATACAGAACACTACGCAAAAGTGCTGATGCAGGAGAAATGACTATTGATTAAATCGGGTGCTTCAAATCCCTGCTAATGCCATAAAATTTAATGGATTACAAAGGGAACGCACAAACCACAAGGAAAGCTGTGGGAAGCCCAACATCAGTGCCTCTCCTAATTAAAGCAAGTTCAGAAAACATACTCTGGATTTTTTTTTTTTTTTTTTGAGCCAAACCTTTAAAGATGGGATAAAAATGGCACCTTTATTTATACTACCTAATGCCATTATCCATCCCCTCTTCTTGAAGAGAATTTACTGTTCACATGAGAAACAGCCCTGGAGACTACAGGGCTGCTGTGCCTTTTCTTTATGGCCAGCATAACCTGGGCTTTGAGAAGTTCAAGCCAAACATCCCCACGGTCCTCAATCAGACTCCCTGCTCTGTGCTGTCAGGGCGCCCGACAGCAGCAGTGGAGGGCCGGCCAGGGATCATCTCTTCCCCTTGCCATTCTCTGTGGTCACTCAAAACCTCCAAGAAGGACAGGACTGGGAGGGCCTTGTTCTCTTTCAGCTTTGCTCGGTGAGGAAAAGGATTGCTCCGCAGATTGTGAACAGCCTCCACAGGTCCTCTCAGAACATGGTGGAAGAGCCCATTCCAGCCTGGGAGGGCAGCGCGTTCACTTGCCACCTCATTTCCACCCTCTGCTCTGCTGCCAGGCTCACCTAACCGAAACAAACCTGGGCCTGTGACTTCACTTTACAAACAAAGGTTCTTGGTTACACAAAACAGACACGACTCTGCTTATTTGATTAGGAAAGGAATGTACTAGAAAATGCACAGAGAGCTCGGAGATTGGCGTGCAGCCTAGGGAACCCAGTTCAGAACACAGACATGTATAAGGGAAAGCAAAGTACAGCCAAGATGGGGCATAAAAATGGTCTGCTTGGCACTCTGTTCTAACAACACTTATTATGGCAGTAGCCCCGGCTCACCACCACACGTGTGGATTCAATCCCTTTCCACACTCAGGCTTAAAAGTCCCAGGCTGGAGCATCCATTTGGCAGAGGCTGGGTCACACACCTGGCCAGGGCCAGCCTGGTACCTGTGCAATGGGTCACCTGCCCCGCAGGAGGGAACTTTGGCCTCGAGAGACAGGAAGGGGTTTGTAGATGCCAAGCAGGCACAAACTTAGTACTTTTCAATGATCTCTGTTGCCTACAGCATCAAGTCCCAGTTCTTTCACTTGTCATAGAAAGTAAAGATATGTTCCAAGTTTTCTGAGACCATGTTAGTTTTACATTCTTGTCCTAGAATGATTCTTGAGACTTAAAAAAAAAAAAAAAACATTTATTTATTTGAGAGAGAGAGAGAGCAAGAGAGCATGCATGCGTGTGTGAGCATTGGGGGGGGTGGGCAGAGGGAGAGAGAATCCCAAGCATGCTCCACACCCAGCACAGAGTCTGACATGGGACTCCATCTCATGACCCTGAGATCATGACCTGAGCTGAAACCAAGAGTCGGACGCTTAACCAACGGAGCCACCCAGGCACCCTGGGTCTTCTTTTACTCTCAAAAGTGTCTGGGTTACATGCTCACTCTACTTATGAAGCTTTTCATGACATGGCCCCTGCCTACCTTGCCAGCTTCATTCCTCACTATTCCCGGATTTGTCTTTATTCTTCAGCATGACAAAAATGCTTATAATTCCCTACCTCCAGAATGCTATTTTTGCTTCCAAGTCTTTGCTCATGCTTCCTCTCTGACTGAAATCTCCTTTACATTATCTCCATCCCAAACTTTACTGCCCAAAATTCTTTCCTGGGTTGTATGGGTTACTGAGTTATGTACCCCTCCCCATTCGTCATTTCCCATTTGTACATATATCTACCCCTGTGCTTACCAGGTTATGTTGAGATCATCTATTTAGGAGTCTAACTGCCCCCTTGGACTGTGAAGTACTTAGGAGGAGCTGTGACCTGCTCATCTTTGATCCATCAGGATCTAACACAGTGTCTGATACCTGGAAAGGGACCCCCTCAAAAATAACTGATGAATGACTGAGTCATACAAACTTGAAGTAAGAGATTTGTTATACAAGACAGGAAACAACAAATGTTGGGGAGGATGCGGAGAAAGGAGAACCCTTTTACACTGTTGGTGGGAATGCAAGCTGGTGCAGCCACTCCGGAAAACAGTATGGAGGTTCCTCAAGATGTTAAAAATTGAGCTACCCTACAAGCCAGGAATTGCACTACTGGGTATTTATCCCAAAGATACAGACATAGTGAAAAGAAGAGCCACATGCACCCCAATGTTCATAGCAGCAATGTCCGCAATAGCCAAACTGTGGAAGGAGCTGAGATGCCCTTCAACAGATGAATGGATAAAGAAGATGTGGCCCATGTATACAATGGAGTATTACTCAACCAGTAGAAAGGACAAATACCCACCATTTGCATCGAGATGGAGGGAACTGGAGGAGATTATGCTAAGTGAAATAAACAGAGAAAGGCAAGTATCATATGGTTTCACTCACATGTGGAACATAAGGAATAGTGTGGAGGACCACAGGGGAAGGGAAGGAAAACTGAATGGAAGAAATCAGAAAAGGGAGACAAACCATGAGAGACTCTGGACTCCAGGAAATAAACTGAGAGTTGGAGAAGGGAGGTGGGTGGGGGATAGGGCAGCCGGGTGATGGGTATTAAGGAGGGCACGTGTGGTGATGAGCACTGGGTGTTATACACAACTAACGAATCGTTGAGCACTACATCAAAAACTAATGATGTACTACTATATGTTGGCTAATTGAATATAATAAAAAAAAAGGAGGAACATATAATCACCACTGTGCCAAGAAAATCCCTGAATCAAAGAACCATTTCTTCATGCTAAAAAGAGAGAAAGGGATTGGTTGTAAAATTACCATAGTGGGGCAATAAATAGAAAGAGGAGAGAGAGGCAGAAACAGACATGAATGAAAGTAAAACAAATTACTGAGCCAACCACACAGGGAAAGATGGTTAGCAGTCCAAATCACAGCCTCAGAGTCATGCCTCAAATCAAGCTCAGAGCCCAGAGGGGTTCAGGCTGATGGGTGGCATGGGGTAGAGACTGAAAGGTAGAGGAATGGTGTTTCCAGTCCAGGTGATTTGTTAGATTTTAGAGCAAGACCTACCCAGGATTTGAGGTCCAGAGCCTCAGGAGTTCAGGCTGAGGGTTGGCCCCAGCAGGAGCCCTGGGGTGCAATCCAGAGACGGGCCACACATGTGGAGGAGGATGAAAGAAACCTGAGGCCTGGGAGATTCATGTGGACCCCACTCACTGCCCAGATAGCGAGCCTACCAGAGCAAGACTCCTTCCTGATGCCCCAGCTGCATTGGTCAGGTCTGACTCCAGGCCCTGGCCCAGGGGAAAGTCAGGTTAAGGAGCTGAAGCATCTGCCTTTCTGCAATGCTAGGAAAAACAGAGGTTGTCACCTGCAGTTAATGGCAAGCACAAGCTAGGCTTTAGATAAACACGATCTATTCGGGGGGGCCCTGGAGCATCCATATGCTTACCCTCTGAAGAAAGCAATACATATGCTTTGACCTATTAAACTACATGTTTATCTTCCTTCAAGGCAAAAAGGAACATCTGTCAGCAGGCCCTTGCACTTAATTTCCATGGTGAATACTAAGCTTTGTCAGATGTCAAGTCAAGTCACAAAAATGAAAAGTTTACAGGCTTGGCCACAAGAGAAATCCCACAGAACTGCTCTTTCGAAGTTCAAAATGGGCCACCAGGTGTCCCTGGTATGTGTCCTCTGTCCAGCACTTTCTATTCAGTTTGCACTGTGTCTGGGCTTCTGTACAAATAAGTACTTTCTCTTTCAAGTCTAGCATTGGTTATTCTTGTTGGGAAAAGCCAGAGACAGAAATGGTTAAGAGACTGCAAAAGAGATACAGAAAACTTGTGACTGCAAGCTGAGCGTTGTGATAGGTTTGGAGTCAGGCAGACACACTCTAGCCTCAGCTCTACCATTGCTTAGCTGTCCATTTTTGAATGAGCTATGTCCCAGGACGATTATGTAACTGACTTCGCATATTTATCTTCAGGGTATACTGGGTAGTACTGGTCCCTATATCATGTAGCTGGAGTACTGGTCCCTCTTCTAGTAAGCTTTGGACTGTATACATCTGGCTCTCTATCATCCATATGGTTTGAAATCAAGTTCCAAAGTTCAAACTTCAGTGCTTCCAGAGCCTGGAATGTCCCAATGACCAGAGCACTGAGATATCACCCGTAACTTAGGGTCCTCAACTTCTGACATCTTAATAACCTTTCTGTTTTGGGCGCCTGGGTGGCTCAGTTGGTTAAGCGACTGCCTTCAGCTCAGGTCATGATCCTGGAGTCCCGGGATGGAGTCCCACATTGGGCTCCCTGCTCAGCAGGGAGTCTGCTTCTCCCTCTGACCCTCCCCCCTCTCATGCTTGCTCTCTCTCTCTCTCAAATAAATAAATAAAATCTTTAAAAAAATAAATAACCTTTCTGTTTTCCAGGATGTTTATTATTTAGGAGTCTAACCATAGAAAAATAGCATCTCTGAGTACCTCCCTAACTTCCAAATCCCCTGTGGGCAAACCATAAACTCTTATTTAAAAGAGATGTTATCTGGGGGCACGTGGCTGGCTCAGTCAGTGAAGCATGCAACTCTTGATCTCGGGGCTGTGAGTTTGAGCCCCACGTTGGGTGTAAAGATTACTTAAACAAATAAAGCTTTAAAAAAAAGAGAGAGAGAGAGATGGTGTCTAGTTAAGCAGAACCAGGCTGTTTTATTAGCAAAAGTTTATTTGCCCTGAATGATTTTTTTCTGCCTAGAAAATTACAGATGATTAACTGGTCCTCTAATAAAGTCCAGCAAAGCTTTCCTATGGAGAAGCGAGAAGTGATTTTTAGAGCTATATTATAATTATTACAATCACCCGCACACAAAATACAGAAATACATGCTATGTACGAACCTTAGTTTCCCCAATATAAATGAAAATAGGTCAGTTCAAGGAGAGGTAGATGGCAGCAGAGTATGCTGGTATCTGTATCTGACTTCTCTCCACGAGGCCCATCTTCTTACACAGGCCCCCAGCTCGGACTCACTCATCTAGCAGGACAGCCCACGCTCATGATTGTCACACACTTCTATGTTACACATCAGTCACCAGCACCTTTAGGAAATCATGGTGCTTTTCTGGTTCAGGACTCAGGAGGTTCCTTAGGGTTCCATCTAGCTCTTTGGTTCCTACTTTTTGAACTTTTAAAGTTAGTTAGATATTTCTCCATGCTCCTGGCCATTGCATACTAACTCAAATAGGTTAAACAAATGTTAACTTTCAAAAATATATATGCATCAAAAAAACATTAACTTTCAAAAAATATGTATAACATCACGTCTGACCTACATGATCTGTATATTAGTAAATTAATAAGCACATATCAAGCTACCTAGAAATCTACTTTTTTTAAAATAAATACCGTTTTTTAAAGATTTATTTATTTATTTATTTGTCAGAGAGAGAGAGCACAAACAGGGGGAGCGGCAGGCAGAGCAGGCAGAGGGAGAAGCAGGCTCCCCACTCAGCAGGGAACCCGATCGATGCAGGACTCAATTCCAGGACCCTGTGATCATGACCTGAGCCAAAGGCAGATGCCTAACTGACTGAGCCACCCAGGAGTTCTGAAATCTACTCTTAAAATCCCATTAGGTTATTATTCACACAAATGTTAAAATTAACAATAATTTGTTAATGTTTTTACCTACCAAGCAGTGAAATCTCCTCATTCCTAAAGAGGTGAACCATTAAATCCAACTGCTTCTATTTATTAATATTGTGTATTTGGTTACAATAACATAAGCATAAGTCTTAACCACTACAGATTTAAAAATATGTCCTGAGACTAAAACTGTACTTTTATATATCAGTCAACCCACTTTGGGCACCATATTTTACATAAGCAGAAAAATCCAAGCAGGTTTGGCCATGGAAGCCCAATCTGGATTAGCATGAGATTCACACAAAGCAGCATTCGATATGTCTTGACCTTCCAACTAACCCACACAAAGAAAGAGTTTAATACTTCAAAATTCAGTTACCCATTTGCCTTAAAAAAAAAAAAGCTAGTGGTGAAGACTAAATTATTCCCTTTTTTATCCATTTTTTTTTTATTCCTAGAACAGGAGGTAAATACAGTTCCAAGAATGAGGTGAAGCCCGGGGGCCAGCTCTCAAAGTCAAGACAGCCAGCACAAAGTTACTACTCTCCAGTTTGGGCTTCTGAGCCCAGGCCATGGCATCCAGCTGTTTCACTGTGGCTTTGATCTTCTGCCATCTCCTCTTTGTTCCTTCGTGAGCTCACCCTCAGGACTAACAACTACTTTTTGTCTTAGTGAATTCCTGTCTTCTAAATTGACATCCTCATTATGGTTTTTATGTTTTGACGTCCCCTCCACACTCCCTTCGCAGGATGTCCTCCCTTCTCTAGTGTTACCTTTGGTCCTGTTTCCTGCGGAGTAGATGTCCTTTCAGGTTCCTTCAGTCCACTCTGGACTCCTGCAAACTGTCTTCTTAAATGTGGAGGAATCTGCAGTCTTTTTCCCCTCTCACCTGACTTCTATCCTTTCCTCTTAAAACATTCTGAAATAAACCAGCCTTGAAATGGAAGATGCTGGTGTGCACCGTGGTAGGGGTGAAATGGCAATATGGTGGTGAAATTGGGAGCTCAGAGAGGGAGATCCAAATAGATGGTATCCTCTTTAATTTCTCCAACTCCCTGTACTTCCTATGATCCTCTTGTCAGTATTTGGGCAGTTTTCTCTTATGATCATGCTACATTTTGGCATCAGGCAGGTCTGCCATCTTCCTTTGAAGGAGGAACTGAGGAGGCCTGGTTCTGCTACAGCTTCTGACGAGGCAGGTCCCCAGTTCCTTGGAGCACTAGCCAGATGCCAGGACAAAAAGAGCCCTGAAATTCTCTCTAAGGTCATTTATCTTTTCATTCACTATTGAAATAACTCTTCTTTCAACCTCACGTATAAGCCTTCCTGACAGCTTCAGGATATCCATATAGAAGGGATTTAGTGGTGACAATCTATTTGAAAAGGGAGTTAATGACTGGCCTTGAAGCTATATTTGCATAGAAAGTCCATGGTTTGGGTTTGGATTATATGTTTTAAATCAATTTTTTAAAATAGCAAGATTTTCTGTAGATATAATCCACATAATACATAACATTGTTTTAATTGTCCCTATCAAAGAGTGGGCAGTTCATGGAGGTTATGGGGATAAAAGGCCCCAAATCATCCTTTGATATCATTATGGCTTTACTTTTTCTCTAAACACTCCCCATATACTTAGTGAATAATAATTTTTTAAGATTTATTTATTTATTTATTTATTTTAGGTTTTATGGTTTTATTAACACAAATATGATGTGCACAACAAGCTGTCTATTCATTTTCTTCGCTGCACAGCCTGGCGTTGGGATTGGTGACTCTGATTGCCAGCTGGGCTGCTCTTTCCACAATAGCTTTGCGGTTCTTGGAGGAGACGTTGTGAGCAATCTCTGCACAGTAAGATTTGTTGCACATCAGCAGCACTTCAAGCTCCTTAACATTGTGGACTAGGAACTTCCAGAAGCCACTGGGCAACACGTGCTTTGTTTTCTTGTTGCTCCCGTAACCAATGTTGGGCATCAAGATCTGGCCCTTGAATCTTCTGTGCACCCTATTGTCAATGCCTCTGGGTTTCCGCCAGTTGCACTTAATTTTGACATAGCGGTCTGACTGGTGCCGGATGAACTTCTTGGTCCTCATTTTAATGATCCTGGGCTCCACCAGAGGTCTGAGGGCAGCCATGATGCCCAGTAACAGATGGCGGCCACCTCCACAGGCAGCGCCGAGGAAGAGGTATTTATCTATTTATTTAGAGCCTTTGCACACAATGGGGAGAGGGACAGAGGGAGAAGGAGAGAGAGAATCTCAAGCAGATTCCCTGCCGAGCTTGGAGCCCAAGAGGGCTCAATCCCATGACCCTGAATCAGGACCTGAGCCTAAATCAAGATTCAGATGCCCAACCAACTGAGCCACCCAAGCATCCCATGAAAAATAATTTCTTAATCTTCCCTCCAGCCTGTGGAATTTCCTCAGGGTTGAGGGCTGTAAGCCAGCTGGTGGATACCTCCACAGGGGAGCTGCTGCTGAGCCTGCAATGTCTGGTGCAATGGTTCTCAGTAAGGGATGCTCCTCATGCTCACCCATGGATCTTTAAAACCCACTTGTGCTTAGGACCATCGCCCAAACTTATTGAATCAGAATGTCACAGGTTGAGGCTAGGTCACGAACACCACAAGCATGGCAGGTGGTTCCAATGTATAAGTTTGAACAAGAGGTCGGACCTAATGAGAAAAATCAAGTTGGGATTTGAGCTGGAATCACATCTCTGAGTTTTCAGTTGGAAGTCACAGCACTGCCAATGATTATTTACATAGCTTAAAGTAAGTCATGAAACCCTTGTACATGAACTTTTCTCATCAGTAAAATGAAGACAAAAATGCTTGCTCTGCCCCCCTCGTAAGGTCATTATAAGGACCAAATGAAGGGACAGCTGTGAAAGGTCTACAGGCCTTAGAGCTCTGCAGCTCTGCACAGATGCTAGTATTAGTATTTGATGGACCCGTGGTCACACCATCCAAGGACTTGGAAGACTTCTTGGCCTGTGATCTCTTTCCCTTTATGTGTGCTCAATCCCAGCTCTTCCTGTTGCAGGGAAGAGAGTCATTCAATCTACCTCAAGAAATGAGTTTGTGTATAAACATAGTAGTGGAGTAGAACTAGGACTGCAACAAAAACCAGAAAGTCATCAGAAAGTAAGGCCAGTCTGGGGACCATCGATATCTCTAGCACTGTCTCATCGGCCATAAAATCTCTCAGGCAGAAAGTCTTTGCCAGAGCCTGATTGTCTTCTTACTCATAACCCTACATGGACCCTCACTAACCTCCTGGAATTACTCAACCTTCTGGCCCCTCTCTGCATGCTTTCAGCTTCAGCTCTAGTTACCAACTATCCGGTGGTCTCAGCATTTTCTGTTTCAAATATCTGAAAGATAAAACTAACATGACCAACTCCTGGGTCAGGATTCTTATAGCCAATTTTGTTTTATTTTTGTTTTTTTTTAAAGATTTTATTTATTTATTTGAGATAGAGAGAGAGTGAGAGAAAGAGAGCACGAGCTGGTGGGCAGAGGGAGAGGGAGAAGCAGACTTAGCACTGAGCAGGAAGCCCAACTTGGGGCTCTAATAGCCAATTTTGAGTCAAGTGCCCACCCTTGTCCAAATAATAGTTACAAGGTAGGCAGAGATGGAGAGGAGAATAAAAGTGCACCATCTGTACAGAGAAGTCTCCTCAGCAGTGGCTACAAGCGGGGCCGTTTTCACTGAGGAAGGACTGAGGGCCAGCAGGCTCTGTGACTGACATCTCTCAGGTAATGTCTTGGTTCTTTTTTCCTCTGGTACAAGGGAACGAGAACAAAAATATTAATCTTGGCTGTAAGAAAAATCCCAAGATTACTTTCCTGGAGCATGAAATTATAAAAGGTTATAAACTAGACAAAGGTCAGCTATTCCAGCCACAGGATATAGTCAGAGTCCAGCTTTGAACCACTTGGGTTTATTTGGAGACCCCGAGCTCCAGAGGTCCATGTCCAGTCACTTCTTCTAACTCCATGTGCCCCCCTGGGACCCAATAATGCCGTGCTGGTTCCCTTTCTGACCTGTGCCTTCTCTACTCCCCAAACTCAAGGCAGTCTCAGTCTCTCCTAAACTTCCTGAGCCATTGGGGATTGCTGGTCATGGTCCATGAGTCTCACTCAAGGAGAAACACCCAAATCAAGTTTTCCTTGTTGTCTAAAGAATTTGCTTCTACAATCTCTAACTTGTACATTCTCCAACTTCTATAAGTAACCTTCCTTTTCCCTTGGAAATAATGAAATTCTCAGGTAACCATTCCAATAAAATCCTTATTTTTTAGGCCGCACTGAACCCTCATCGGTACTATACTGGAAAAACAAGGCTTTGTCCACCCTAACTTCACCTCGGGGTGGCTTCCTTTCCCCCACATTTCCCAGTGTCTCCTGCAAGCTGTTGCCCACTCCTACGGCAGGTCATTTGCCAGCTATTGCTATTCTTTTCTCCACCACGTGGTGGCACTGTTCTCTGACAGTCTCTTCACCAACCCTGGATTAAAAATGAGGCTCCCCTTAGAGTCCTTGGATTTACAAGATTTCTCCTTCAGACTGATTTTGGATGAATATCGCTCTGTATTAAACTCCCAAAGGTAGCCTCTTCTCTGCATTTTTAGTGTTCCCTCTTTCAAGGGCTTGGATAAGAAAATGTTTAAGAACATTTGAACCTCATCAGCCGGCGTTGCACTTAAAAGTGCCGGCTCGCCACTGACTGTGAACCAGGACTTAAGAAAAAGGTCCAAGTGCCTTGACTCTCCTAATTTAAATCAAGTTTCCCATCTCCTCCTAGAGGGAATACAGCACCCTGAGGTTCATCCTTTAGTCAAAAGTCATTGTACCATTTTCCCCAGGAGGCCCTTATTTAGGCCTTCCCCTAAATAAGACCCTGTCATGAGCTCCCATGATGCCCTCACTCCAGATCTCCACCACACCCGTGACTCTGAAGTCACCCCCCCAACCCCAGCATAGAGGGAGAAGAGAAGGCTTTGAGATCAGACCTGCAGCTAAATTCTAGTTCTACTCTTACTGGTTAGTGACCAAACTCGCCTTCTAAGTCTCAGTTTCCTCAGTTATAAAATAGGGATAACATTTTGAAAAAGAAAAGAAAAGCTGGAGGCATCGCAATTCCAGACTTCAAGTTATGTTACAAAGCTGTAGTAATCAAAACAGTATGGTACTGGCACAAATATAGGCACATAGATCAAAGGAACAGAATAGAAAACCCAGAAATAAACCCACAGTTATGTGGTCAATTAATCTTTGACAAAGCAGGAAAGAATATGCAATGCAGAAAAGACAGTCTCTTCAACAAATGGTGTTGGGAAAACTGGACAGCTACATGCAAAAGAATGAAACTAGACCACTCTCTTACACCATACATAAAAATAAAGTCAGAATGGATGAAAGACCTAAATGTGAGACCTGAAACCATAAAAATCCTAGAAGAGAGTACAGGCAGTAAATAAATAAAGTAAAAATAAATAAAATGGGGATAACAAATCTTAACTCAGGGATTAAATGAGATGTCATAGGCAAAGCACCTGACACAGTACTTGGTATATAACAGATGCTCAATAAATGCTCACTTCCATTTCTTTTCTTCTCCACAAACTCAACGCCTTTATTCTAAAATCTTTGTCCAGGCTTCAGGGCCCATCAAGATAATCTACTTTCAATATACAGCTCTATCTGTTTATATATCTAAATAGCAATTACCAAAATGATACACAGAAGATAAGGTTTTTAACTATAGGATAATAAAAAAAAAGACAAGCCTGTTGTGTTTTCTTAGGATGCAATTTTAATTGATTGATAAGATGAAGATCCAAAATAATAGTGCTTGGGGCACCTGGGTGGCTCAGTCAATTAAGCGTCTGCCTTAGGCTCAGGTCATGATCCCAGGCTCCTGGGATTAAGTCCCACATCGGGCTTCCTGTTCAGTGGGGAGCCTGCTTCTCCCTCTGCCCCTCCCTCTGCTTGTGCCCTCTCCCTCCCTCTCTCAAGTAAATAAATAAATAAATAAATAATAGTGCTTAAACAAAATCAAAGTTTTTCCTCTCCCCAACTGGGCTCCCATGGTAGGAGCTCCCACTACACAGTCATTTGTCCATCCCTAGAGTACTGCACCTACCTTTATAGTCCAAGATGTTTTGCTACCACATCTGCATTGCAGCCATCAGAGAAAGGGAAAAGTCAGCCATATCCCCTTAAGGACATATGGAAGTTTTGCAAATCATATTTCTCATATTTAGAACTCAGTCTTACCCAACTCCAAAGAGGTTAGAAGGTCAGAAAGGCTGCTTGTATCCAGCTGAAAATGCTATTACTCTGGAGGAAAGAGAACAACGTGCAAGAAAACCAACAGTTTCTGCCACAGTACTAATCAGGAGTTTTTCTCTGCCAAAACAAATACTCAAAGTCAGAATAAGCCACATAAGCCGAAAACTGTCCAAGCTGCAAGTAATGACGCATTTATTTCAAACAAATCCATAAAGAAAATTTAACATCAGTCTAAAACACATATATAAATGACAAAAACTTTCAGCTGAATCAAGGGAATATAGCCATATCAGAAAACATTGAACATTTTATCCTATAAAAGCACCAGCTCTTAGAGCTGGTGAGAATCTTAAAGGTGATTTAGTAAAACTTTCCACTTAATGCAAGAATTCCCTGTACAGTAATCTTGACTATAGCTATCCCATCTGCCTGGATGCTTTTAGGGGTGGTATGTGCAGCTTGAAAATCCACAGTCCCTGGGAGTTTGGGACAAAGGCTGAAAGAGCGAGCCAGCAGGGAACAATGGTCACAACCTGAACCCAAGCACTCAGCCATGTACAAGGCCAAGGTGTAAAAGCTCCAGTCCCAGAATCAGTCAAGAGTACAAAGCATGGTGGAAGGCAAGAGGTTTTCATCAGTTTGGGTCTTAGCAATAACTCTGCAAAATTTATATTTATATATATTTTTTTCCTGCAACATAGTTTTGAAAACCCCAGAGTATACAATTTTGCCACAGCTCTCTATGCCTGAAAGAAGCATTGCTTTGAAGGTGTCTATGAAACATTTCAGTGGTGATTTCAAGTAAACATTTAGAAATGTGTATCTGGAGTTCAGGGAGAAGATCAGAACTGGACATATTTCATTAGCTACACAGAAGTTATATTTGAAGTATTGAGGAAGAAGTACAAAAAGATATAGAGGTAAGAGAAGCTGGGTAAAGGAACTTGCTTTTAGAGACTAAAAAGCAGAAATGTTAGGAAAGGTGGAAGATGAAGAAGCTTTTTAAGTAGATTTTTTAGGGGCACTTGCAGTCCCTTAAGCATCTGACTCTTGGTTTGGGCTCAGGTCATGATTTCAAGGTCGTGAGATGGAGTCCCGCATTGGCCTCCATGCTTAGTGGGGAGTCTGCATGAGATTCTCTCTCTCTCTCTCCCTCTACCCCACCCCTGTGCACATTCTCTCTAAAATAAGTAAATAATTTTTTAAAAATAAAATAAAATTTTTAAAGGGAGGGAAGATGTGAATCTCTAGAAGAGCAATCATTATGGGGCACGGGATTTCCCAGGTGGCAGCCAGTAAGCGTTTCTGAGGTCAGGCTCAGACCTGCATTTAGGCCACAAGAACAGTCATTCTTAGAAGTAATTGGAGGATTTGTTCCATGTTTGGGAGGGAGTGCAGTTAAGAGAAGAGAGAGTCCCCTCTCCAAGGCTAAGTAAATGGAGTTACTAAGCAGAAGACATCAGTGACTAAGGTCACTGCCTATGGAGGCATCAACATAAAAAATAAGACAAGAAGATAGGATATGGAGAATGGCAGAAACCTGGGACAGCCCAACTTAAAATGACAAAAAATGACACAGCTGTGTCAGGTTGGTCAGCTAATGTGACTTGTGACAATCAAGAGTAAAATCTATGAAACGTGAAATGTGAAAGAATTCCCTGGAAACCTCTGAAGGTGTTTGGAAAGAAAACTCAGTAGAACACTAGAATTCCTTCAGGCAAGCCATGATAATCTGAACATAAAAGATTATTTTTGTGATCATAGCTTGGTAAGGCCTGGGATATACAGATAACAGAGAAGGGAAAATTTCCAAGGTTTGGTGTAAATGGCGTCTCATGCTCTAGACAGAATGAGAAGGATGGAAATCAAGAAAATGTCATTAGAAGGATCACCATTTTTGTTAATGACCTTCAAGAAAGTTGTTTAAGTAGGTTGATGGGGCGGAGAGCAAATTCAAAGAAATGACAAGGTGAGTGAATCCTGAGAAAGTATTCAAGAATTGACTATGCTTTCAAGAAGTTTGGCTGTGAAAAGAGAAAAGAGCTAGAATCACAGAAAACAGGATAAGATTGAAAGGAGGGTTGGCAAAGGGAATGGACCAGGACATGAAGGGAAGGCTGAAGAGAGCCAGTGGAGGACAGGGCTCATCCTCTGGAACCTGGCAGATCCAGGCTTGAGGAGTGGCTCTGTCCTTTAGGAGCGAGGTTGTCGTGTACAAGAGACTCATTCCTCTTTCAGGGAGATTAAGAAGTCAGCTACCTCAGGTAAATGACTCAGCATAGCACCAGTGATAAAGATGGCTACAGATGGATGGTAGGAGCGGATTATGTGCAGGGATTGAGTCAGAGTCAAGAGACATCAGGCCCTGTTAGGAAAGAAGGGAGAGAAGACAGGGATCAATCTGTGACCCTCAAATGGGCAGGGGACAGAGACCATCTTGTATTTCCATCTCTCACTATTGAGAGAACACAAATACAGCATCACCCAAAAAACTCAAAGAAATTTTTTTTCTCAAAGATTTCAGTAATAAAATGCAAACTCTGGGGGCTTAAAAAGTTGGCCATTGGTCAACAGATGAATGGACAGACAAAATATGGTGTATGCATACAATGGAATCTTATTCAGCCTTAAGAAAGAAGGAAGCTCTGACCTATGCTACAGATGGATGAGCCTTGAAAACACCATGCTAAGTGAAATTCCACTCACATGAAGTCCCACATGAAGTCCCTAGTATAGGCAAATTCATAGAGACAGAAAGGAGATTTAGAAGTTACCAGGGGCTGGAAAGGGAATAGGGAGTAATTGCTTAACAGATTCTGTCCAGGGTGATGGGCCACCTGGGTGGCTCAGTCGGTTAAGCATCTGCCTTCGACTCGGGTCATGACCCCAGGGTTCTGGGACTGAGCCCTGCATCAGACTGCTTGTTCAGAGGGGAGCCTGGGATCCATCCTGTGATGGGCTCCCTACTCAGCATAAAGGCAGACTCTCACGAAGTCCCTGCTCAACATTGGCTAGGCCAGCTCAGACTTCTGCTCGACCTCCTCCTTCTTTCTCTGCTCACAGTACCCCTTCTCCTACCAGCCGTTCTCTTGGCCCTCTTTAACTCAGAGAGTCCCTCAGGATTCCCTCCCGTCCTCCTATTTCAACACTGTTAAATTTCCTCCCAGAAAAACACTAAGCCCACTCTGGCATGGGTTATGAAAATACAACCAGGGCACCTGGGTGGCTTAGTTGGTTAAGCATCTGCCTTTAGCTCAGGTCATGACCTTGGAGTCCCAGGATCAAGCCCCACATCAGCCTCCCTGCTCAGTGGGGAGTCTGCTTCTCTCTCTGCTCCTCTCCCTGTTAAAAAATAACTCTTTTATCCCCATTTCTGGTGCTTCATAGTGAAAAGAGGGGTGCCTAAGGTGGACTAGAGGTTGCAGTTTCTCCCTAAATAGCTTAATAATAATAACAAGAACAGCAACAATAATAGACAGTCCACACTATAAAAGTCAACTGTCCTGAACAAAGAAGTTCTCACCAGTTTTTCTTATAAGGAATCATGTTATTCTTAAGTGATTTTACTGGTATTTGTCACCTTCTTGCCCTTTGGTTATGTTGCAAGGATTCCTTTCATTACCTTAACACTGACGGAAGTCTTTTCTCCAGTCTAACTTGTGAATGATTCACATGGGGATTGGGGAAGGGGACAGGGGAAAACAGTAAACCTGTATGTAAGTGTCCAGAAGCAAATGGAAGGATACAGATTGAAACGAGAGGTGCAAGAGCTAACTGTGGAGAGGACATGGGATACTTCTTATGCTGATTTGAGAAGACCTGGAAAGAATGAATGAAGATAAATGGAAATCTGTAGGCAGAAAAGAAGTGATGTGAAAGAGTTCAGGCAGCAAGGTCTCAATCATCCATTGAGCCACACTCTTTGGATATCACTGTTCAGCCAACTGTGAGTCCAAAAGTCTCCATCTTGCCAATAAAAAGAATCATACCTCTTTTTTGTTTTGTTTTGTCTGGTTTTTAACATTAATTGAGCGTGTATATCAACATGTTAACAGAGGGAAAGAGCAAAATGTATTTGACAAAGAGCAGCTCTAGAAGATCCAGTGAATGGCTGGCAGAAGGGGAGCAGTAGAGGAATAACTTCTATACCACCTGAGAAGTTCGGTAATAAAAACATGAAAAAGCTGTGGTGGGAATATAAAAAAGAACATAGCTAACCCTGCCTGAAGACTCAGAAACTACTTCACACAGGTGACATCAGTTGGCTTTGAAGTATGAGTAGGAGTTTGCCAGATGCAAAAGAAAATCAGACCCAGGAACTAGAAAGAACAGCATTTGTAAAGAGCAGGGCATTAGAAGTATGGCGTATGGAAATAAGAGTAAGGTAAAGCTCAGGGCAGCAAGATGAAAGATGGTATGCAGTGCTTTGGAGAGGAATTGTTTTGCTGACAAAGCCAGGAGCAGACCATGAAGGGTTTGGGATCAGGTACCAAGTCTTTATCCTGTGGATGGCAAAGAGCCACCAAAGTTCTAAAGCATAATCAGTTCCATCTTCAAATAAGTCTGGCTCTGCACGAAGTGTGATCCAGAGCAGTGAGGGAAAGGTAAGATGTTGGCACACTAGTCCAGGGGAGAAAGAGGAGCAAAGCATCAAGGATTACTAAGACAATTCTATCTTAGAAGACTGGTGGCCCCTCTAACTAAGCCCTAAAAAAGAAAAGCTGTGGAGGAAGATTGTCATGCTGTGGATGAGGAAATGACTTACCAGTAGGCAGTTAAAAATGAGTGTCCTCAGATACCAATGCCTTAATAAAATCAAGATCAAGTATGTCTCAGATGCTCCCCTGACCCACTAGCTGGTAACTTCCAAAAACGAATGAACTTGATTTGGCACGAATTACTTAACGCCATGGATGTCATGACAATGCGTGTCATCGAGGGTAGTGACAACGGATGACAACTAATGACTACTACTTTCTTCTTGAAGTGTTTACAAACCATCTGTCTAATATTCTGTTTACTAATAAAAATCAATGGTCAGCTCAATCCTGCATACTTTTTAGAAATTATCTTCTCCCCATTTTGGAAAACGGATGCAACATTGTGCCTCTCTAAATATTTTCATTTTGTTAGTCACTGTTATTCCTCAAAAGCGAAGAATGAGGGTGGTCCAGCATCATACGTGCATGTTTTCTCATGGCTCTGCGATATTATTCATCTGGGTCTGTGATTTGACCTCATTAAAAACAATTACTTCTTCATTTACTATCCTGACCTAGTATGACTTGTAATTCCTTCTTAATATTAGTCACTGGCTTGGGCTTCCCAATTTTAAATCATTTTTGTGGACGTAGAGCATGGGAATAAAATCAGACTCAAGCAGGTTTGTTTTCGCTTTGTCAGTGGCAATTAGCATTACACCATCTGTTTCGAGCAGCAGGTTTCAGGCATTTCAGAAATATTCCTTGTTTGGGGGTTTCCAACACGTTAAATCAAAATTGAAATGTTGCTGTCCTTAGCACTTTGGAGTCTCGGGGCATTTTTGTCTGCTGGATTCCTAACACCGGTCTTATTGATTTATGTCACTCTTTTGTATTTGTTCTTAGCCATGTGTCCCTCCCTCTGTGTTTTGTGAATATGCTGCCTGTGGATCATTTATCTGAGCTCCGGTGCACATCCTCATTGAAGTCAGTTGTAATCGCAATGTCGGAGTTATGTTTTTTAGACTCACCTCTATTTCTTCCAGGCAGTGTTTTTAATAATGGAATTAATACCTATTTTTTCCCTTTTCAGTTTTCAGTCTCATTTCCCCAGGTGACAAAAACCTGCATCCTTGACCGCCACACAGTCCAAGATGACAGAGTCATTTCCTTTAACATTCAGATTACCATCATTTACCCTGATGTTCTCTTCGTTGTTGGTGATGGCTAAGCCCCAAGTAGCAGTGCATTGTATTCTCAAACCTCCGCGAGATGAAGTTACTTTCAAGACATCAATGTATTGGGTGCTCTGTTCTTGTAGGATTAGATCTCTCCATGGCTACGATGAGGCTGAAGTGTTCTTACCCTCCATCAAGTCAATATACTGTTTCCAGGCCAATTTTTACTTTCTATTGAGAAATCATCATCTGTGCTCCCTCTCTGGATAAGTGTTCAACAATATCACCACTTTTTAAAAATGTTCCAAACCATTTCTTTATTAGCTTAACAAATACTTATTAAGCATATATACTGCATTTGTTTGCTAGAGCTGCCATTCACGTACCACAGACCGGGTGGCTTGAAAAACAGAAACCCTTCTTTTCAGAGTTCTGGAGGCTGCATGTCTGAGATCAAGGTGTCGGCAGGGTTCATTCCTTCTGAGGGCTGTGAACTAGGGATGTGCTCCAAGCCTCTCTCCTTTGCTTGGCATGGCTCTCTTCCCACTTTGTCTTCACATCACATTTCCTCTATATGTGCCTTATGTCTAGATTTCCTCTTCTTATAAGAATACCAGTCATATTGGATAAGGGCCCACCCCAATGACCTCATTTTAACTTAATGACCTCTGCAAAGACCCATATGGTCATATTCTGTGGTACCAGGGGGTTAAGACTTCAACCTATGCATTCTGGGGGACACAATTTAGCCCATAACATGTACTATGCATCAGCCCCCGGGAATATATTAATGAATGCAATGAAGTCCCTGCCCTCATGGAGTTTTTTCATGCTCTGGTGGGAACTGGGGAAGGTGGGTAATAAACAGTAAATAGAGGTTATAATGCCAGATAGTGGCATGTAGAATCTAAACAAGCGGGTGCCTGGGTGGCTCAGATGGTTAAGCGTCTGCCTTCGGCTCAGGTCATGATCCCAGGGTCCTGGGATCGAGTCCCGCATCGGGCTCCCTGCTCCTTGGGAGCCTGCTTCTCCCTCTGCTTCTCTCTCTCTCTCTGTCTCTCATGAATAAATAAAATCTTAAAAAAAAAAAAAGAATCTAAACAAGCCAAGAGATGTCAGGTGACAGAGAGGGGATGGAGCTAGGAGGGTTGTCATTCTAGATAAGGCCACATTTCAACAGAGACATGAATAAAGTGAGGGCAAGCCCACTGCAGACCTGAGGCTGGAGAATGGTTGGCATATTCAAGGAGCACGGAGAAAGAGGTCAAGGAATAGGAAATGACATTGGCAGGGTGTGGGGTCTTGGTGGATTTGGATTTTATTCCAAATAGTGTGAGAAGAATTTGAGGGTTACAAAAAGGGAACTGACATGAGAAAGAAACTTGTACCAAACATGGATTTTATGAGATATAATGTGCAACAGCTTCTGGGAAATATATGCCATCCCTAATAAAAATGCCTAAACAGTTTTCTGGTAGACTTTGTTGAAATTAAGAATTCCTTCTGGAAAAGGCATCACCCACCTACCTGACAGATGGGTCTTGTCAGAAGCCTGAGTCTTATAGTCTTCAATTAAACATTCATACAAAATATCTCTACCAAGAGGGAATTTTTGAATTGACTTTTTCAGAGGCCTCTTCCCTTACAGCAAGTTTGAAATTAAACTTTGACACATGGTTGTCATCAGTTTGTCTAAGAAGTTGCTACAGTGAAGGAAATCATATTTACATTTTTGAAGGATCACTTTGGGTACTGGATAATTCACTATAGGGTTTCCATTTGGGCATATAACTTCTTCTATTATACCTGCTTCTTTTGAATATTCTATTAATTGTGCTAGTTCTTTTCAAATCTGAATTTATTACACAGGTCCTCTGTCTCTAATACAGTATATTTAAATTACAAGAAGATAAATGATTACAAAATACTTGAAATGCCAAAGCAGGCCCATTTCTGTTACAAATTGACCTTTCTGCAGTAATCAATAAAAAGCTTTCTAAACCTTTTTTTTCATTTCCCACTTTAAGATCATAATTAAATATATATTAAGACTCAACAATAGTTTGGAGACTGCATAACCAATCAAATAAAACTGATTATCCCTCTTCCACTTAAAAAAAAAAAAAGCAAAAGACTACGCTTTACTTACTTGATTCACATTTTCCAACCTAAACATAACATTAGTATTCACTAGAGGAGTCCGAGTAAACATCAAGGAGAAATCACACTGTCAGCAGAAGTCACTTCTTATAACATTTGGTAATATTGAGTGTTTTCAGTTCCAAATCTTAGATGAAGTCTTATTAATGAAAAAGGGAAAACTCGAGGTTCTTTGATAAACTAGGGCATTGCAAGGTTTTGTTTTGCGTATGTATATGAAACCTGTGAGATGGCCGCCTCATAAATGAGATACAGAAAAGGGCAGTTTTTAAAAAATAAAATCAAATCCAGACCCAGTTTCCCTCTCACCAGGATGGGCAAGTACAAGAAGCTATTCCTGGGGCAGCCTTCCTTCCCAGGCTACCCGTGGTCCTGGGAACCAGGTGGAGCCAGGTACCTCTTTGTCATTCTTTCCTGCATTTCTCCATCAACTTTATTTTTTTTTTAAGATTGTATTTATTTACTTGTCAGAGAGAGAGGGCACAAGCAGGGCAAGCAGCAGGCAGAGGGAGAGGGAAAAGCAGACTCCCCACTGAGCAGGAAGCCCAATGTAGGATTCAATCCCAGGACCCCAGGATCATGACCTGAGCCGAAGTCAGATGCTTAACCAACTAAGCCACCCAGGTGTCCCCCTCCACCAACTTTATTGAAGACTAAGTATCTGCTGGAAATACAAAATTATTAGCTAGTTGAGATTGTATTTACTTATGGAACCCAAAGAACAAATGAGCGAGGGGCACAAAGGATGGAATAGGGAGGAAAATCAGCAAAGCAGGGAGAAAGAGATAGAGAGAAAAAGTAAAATTTGTTTAAATTTTTTAAGAAACAATCAGTATGTGCAGAGTAAATCACACCCAAAGGATTATTTGCTTAAAGATAAAAATCACATGAACATATTTCAAGTTAGAAATCATTAGTGCCACATTAAGCAACTGGGAAATTAGGGGCTTGCACTGACAGGCAGCACATATGGTAAAACTGGAACTTGGAAATTAGTAATTAATGTCACAGCAGTGATGCATTTTCTTCCAAATGAACTGTACCATTTTTTGCTTAGGGATTTTAAGCTTTCTGTATGCAATGCTACTGCTGGTCTTTGTTAATCTAAATATTTCTGAAATGTTTATTTGACAATATACCAAGACTCCTTCTGTTAGCAAAATTCTAAGCAAAGAACATTCTAGAAAGTGCCTTTATTTTATCGGCTGATTTTTATTTGATCACTCTTATTTGACGGTGAACTTTTCACAAAATCACCTTAAATTTGATACAGTCTATTATCGTGAAGATACTATTTTTATTTTTGCTCTCTCAATCCTCAGTCAAAAAACTACAAATTAGGGGCACCTGGGTGGCTCAGTCAGTTAAGCTGCCTTCAGCTCAGGTCATGATCCCAGGGTCCTGGGATTGAGCCCCGCATCGGGCTCCTTGCTCGTTAGGGAACCTGCTGCTCCCCCTGCTTGTGTTCTCTCTCTCTCTCTGACAAATAAATAAAATCTTTTTTAAAAAAAAATCCACAAATTACTGTGGTTTAGAGCACCCGAGTAGGAAGCCTGAGTTCGCACATGCTGTCTTCCTTGAGTTCAAACACTCTGTGAAAGGTACCACTGCGGCTTCCAAGAATCCTGGCATTCTCCCTCCACAAAGCCATAATTGTGGATCTTTGGGGTCGTAAATCCATTTAAGAGTTAGGTAATGAGGGGAAACAAAGGATTGTTCTCCTATATACATCAATGCACACATACCCCAATGAATCGGTCTGATTTGTTGGGGTATATGTGCACTGAGGCCAAAAAAGTTACCAAGTATTTTAACATTATTACAAGATATCTTTCTGAACTATGTCACTTGGCATACAACAGGTTAACTGAAGTGTTTGGAAAGGTTCAGAATAACACTGCCAGGCTCAGCCTAGCTGAAAGGCTGAGGGTTTGGGGTTTTGGGGGGTTTTGTTTTATTTTGTTTTTTGTTTTGTTTTGTTTTATTGGTGCTTTTTTTTATTGACTAAAGAATTAGGAACTAATTATCCATTTTCAAATTTTAAGGTAATTGCAAAGTAGAGATACTGACAATAATTGCTTTATTCATGTGCTGTCAATCACCCTAAGTTTGCTAGAGCTTCAACTGCACTGGTTCCATGTCAAAGTGGGATGCAAGCCAATCTCTGCATGAACACTCACTTATTTCTCCGTTGTTATGCTGTAGAAAGTTAAGTGGTAGATTCATTGAACTAAAATAGCGTTGATAAACACTACCAAACTCATTTTAAAAATCAATAAGAGGGACGCCTGGGGGGCTCAGTCATTAAGCGTCTGCCTTCGGCTCAAGTCATGAACCCAGAGTCCTGGGGTGGAGCCCGTATTGGGCTCCCTGCTCAGCAGGAAGCCTGCTTCTCCCTCTCCCACTCCCCCTGCTTGTGTTCCTTCTCTCCCTGTGTCTCTCTGTCAAATAAATAAATAAAATCTTTAAAAAAATAAGAAATAAATAAAAATAAAAATCAGTAAGAATCCAGCAGGCATTTTACTGGACATTTAAGTGAAAATTTAAATGCGATCCAGGTGTTCTTCTTGTTTTATTCATGTTTATTATTTAAATGTTGCACGTATAGCCTAACTGTGGCTACCCTAACCTGATTTCTGGCTTGAGAAGTTGTCACCCAGGCAATATAGCCCCAGGCCCCCAAACTAGATCACTTTCTCAATTCACAAGGAACAACTGATGGTCTCGTCTCATAAAATAATAGTGGATTCAAATCTTTTTTTCACTCTCATCTATCTCCAACTCTTTCCCAGGATAGTTGTCCTCAGAGAATTACAGCAACTACTAACCTCTCTGCTGCAGACAATTGAAGACACACACAAGAAAACCTGGCTCCAAGAGGCTAGCAACAATGTTGACTAAATCACCATGGATGTGCTCCCTCCCCCTGGGTCCAGAGCGCGCCCGCGCACGCGCACACACACACACACACACACACACACACACACACACACACACGCAAACTGATGGTCATCACTAGGACTTATGGCACGTCTCCTCAGAGAAGTAAAAACCCAGATCTTTGTCTGATTTGTTGAGCTTTGGCAGTCACTCACTTATCTAAATTTTAGCATCTTTTTAAAATAATTTTTTAAATGTCTGAAAAATTATTAGGAAATATTTAAGGTATAGAAAAGGTATAAAAATAGAGTATGATAGACACTGTGAAGTTATCATCTAACCTCACATATAATTAGCACTGCAGGTGAAGTCCCCCATGTACCCCTCCCAGATAGAGAAGACAACTACCATCCACACAGTTCATCTTTCATATGCTTTCACAAGTATTTATGCTACCCAATATGTAGAAATGTATTCTGTATTTTAAGGTTATAATACTGTATATATTCTTTGGCAACTTGGTTTTTTGTCTTAAGATTGTATTTATGAATCATATACTGATATGTGTAGTTGTAACTTATTCTTCTTCATATATCTCATGTTATTTGAATGTACCACAGTTTATGCATTCTCCTGGAGATGGATATTGAAGTTATTTCCAATTTTTTATGTTCTTATAAACAATGCTGCTATGAAAACATTTGTATTTATCTCTTTGCTAAAACAGAGAATTTAAGCCAGTATACTGATCACTCGGGGCACAAATGGGTGTGCCAGTAAATGCATCTCTCCTGCCCTCAGATTTGGCCAGGTCAGAGCCTGGGTTGACCAGAGCCCCTCACTGGTCCACCCTAACCATGAGCTACCTCACCAGCTTATGGCAGTGCATGCTGTGAAATAAGAACAAAAATGATCTATTCTCACACTCAGTCAAGACACTGAGAATAGAGACCAGATCTTACCATCCACGTTAACATGACTTTGTTATTTCACTACATTAATATTACTTTACTTCTCAGGATCCTCTTGCTCAAATTATTTGATTGTTCATTATAGAAACTTCCCAAAAGAATAATCAATTTTTTTTTTATTGAAAGCATCAGCAGACAGTGAGTGCCCTAAGATTCTTTGAATCTCCTGACTCAAAATCCTTGCCTTGGTTATTCCATCAATCCTGGACTGTTGTATCATAATCCTTATTCAGTCCCACTCATGTTTTCACATTGAGGCATCTGTCTTAAACCAAACTTCCATTTCCCAATAAATTCTGATCTTGATTTTACCATTCCAAGATACTACCAAAGTTCTGTGTTGGTATAAACAGTAAACTATGCTTTGTCTTATCAACAGGTTATATGGGTGATATTTGGGGGTTGGTATTTGCATTAAAGTGGAATATTAACATTTTCAACACATGATAAGACAGCAAAAGCTTTAGGAAGCCTGGTTATAGAGTACATACCTTGGTGTGTAATGGCTGAATCTCAGGATAAGTGCATTCTCAATTTTACTATATATTAGCTAATTGTATTATTGTGAGCCTTGTTTTCTCTGTAAAATAAAATGGTTGGGCAAGTTGATACTTAAACTCTTTTTTGGTCTTACAAATGTTTTCATCTTCAGATTTAGAACAGGAACTCATTTTAAGAACAAAACACATCACACCGATTGTGTGTGTGTGTGTGTGTGTGTGTGTGTGTGTGTAGCAAAACTTCATCTACCTTATCTTGTAATGTAAGGGTATTTTTAAATGACATTAAGAAAGAAAAAGAAGCAGAAATAAGAAAAAGTACTTATCTTATATTTTTTAATGATCTAAGAAGTGGAAAAAGAAACCAAGCCTCCAAGCCTTCTCTGGAATATCCTGTAAGCACACCTCTTTTCATAGGTTCCATTAGTAGGGTATGTATAGCAGGAATGTTAAACATATGGTACATGTACCGATGCTTACCCTCCCCCTTGCCCTTTGCAGACATTACAAAGCATTCACAGTATTCATTCTACAACACAGAGTCTATTTCAGAATCCTCCTCAAATTACATGCCATCTCAGACCGCCAATGCCAATTACCTCAGTTTGGTACTCGAGATAACACCTGTTGATTACTCTTTGTTTGTCTCTTCTTCTCTAGTCCAAGCAATCTGGTTGGGTTCTGTCTTCCCCAAATGCCATGTTATTTCTTCACTGGATGCTCTGATAACATTCTTTCCCTATCTAGGATACCCTTTTCTCTCATTTCGTCTACTCTCCCCATCACCATCTTTGAAGTTAAATTCAAGTAGAATATTCACCATCAAAGTTTGTTCTGCAATTCCACATCATGGTGACTGTCCCATTCATAAACCCCAGTGGAATTTCAGTGATTTGCCATTCTCTGAAATGGCAAATCCCCAGTGATTTGCCATTCTCTGAAGAAAGACACTGAAGAAAAAAACTGACAAACTCTTTGGAAATATAACGTATGGTTGGTTAAGAGTAGAAAGGGAGTGAAATCAGGTGTCTCCTTGAGTAATTGTTTTTTGCAGTCAGGTCATCTTTTAAAAGGAAACTGTGTGGGAGCTGGTGATGACATGAGGAGTATCTGAGAGATGGGATATTTCTACTCCCTGAGTTCTAGTTTGCAG
Organism: Eumetopias jubatus; assembly: GCF_037043125.1. Classification (NCBI taxonomy): domain Eukaryota; kingdom Metazoa; phylum Chordata; class Mammalia; order Carnivora; family Otariidae; genus Eumetopias; species Eumetopias jubatus. The sequence continues at coordinate 21,859,427 of NW_028274810.1, forward strand.
CCTGTTTTTCAGATATTGAAGTTGGAGTAAGGAAATGATATTAGAATTAAAACATCTTCTCCATAAAGATGCTAGGCAGAAAAGATTCACCTTGACTGTAAAGATGTGGGGATGATGTACAGCTATCCCTATAGTGGGAAGTCCAAGACGAATAAAGATCACCAAACCATTGTCAGATCATGCTCCATCAATCTAATTTCACCATTAGGGCAGCCAAAGCAACCAGATCGATGATTTTAAAGTCCAACTCTTTATTGTCTCGGAAACAAAATGGCTCACCCCTGTATGGAACTGATCAATTGCTCAGCACTCAAATTGCAAATAATGCTCTGTCTGGATTGTATACCTGGCAGTTTTTGGACACAGGAGTAATTAGAATTCTAGGCAGGTTTCCTATCACAGAAGGTTAAAGAGACTTAACCAACACAAAGAATTGAGGTATTACATATATTTGAAATTACACAATTTTCTATTTCCTTGGTCCCTTCCCAAACTCACAATTGCTTTCAATAAAGTTGCCTGTTTAATTGGTTTCCCTGCAACCAGCGAGAATGCTTATTTTAATCTAGGAACTAAAGGTAATGATTACAAATACAGAATTTTAGTCACTTGTCACGTATATACAGTTTCTCAAAAAAAAGTTACACACATCTTTATTTATCTTGTATCCTTTTGAAAACAGCATAAATATTTTGTTAGAGGGGCTAATTTTGAGGTATTAAGCAATTTGTCTCCATCCTATATAGAAGGTCATGAATGAGGATTTGAATAAAGGAAAATGTTAATGAAGCTATTGGGAAGCAAAATGAAGAAAACAGAAGGTTTAAGGATGCTGGAAGTGCTCTTTAAAATAAAAAGGAAAGCAAAATAACTGGGGAACGATCTCTTCCCTCCCCTAAAGCCAAGATTTAGAAGAATTATAATTAGTACATAATTATGAAGAAGAAATAACCAATGAGTTCCCAAACGTGTATACCCATATTATGCCTCATTCCCCCTTTTATATTAGAGGAGATGACCCTCCTCCCACCAGTTCCATTGTGTGGCACCTTCACTTTCCCCTATGTCTGAGACCTTCTCTCTCCTATATAAATCAACCTCTCCCTTTTACATTTGGCTCCTTCCCATCAGCCATCATATATGCTCAAGATTATCCCATCTTCAAAAAAGAAAAATTCCCTCATCATTCTACAGCATTCAATATCTCTGCTTCCCTTTACAGATAGTCTTTTAAAAGAGTCGACTAAATTCAGTTTCCACTTCTCATCTCCCGCTTACTAAAACTTACACCTATACGGCTTCTATGATCGACGTGCCATTGAAAAAGCCTTTGAGTTACATGTCAATAAATCCAGAGAACATTATTTTAGTGTCCAGCTTACCTGACAGCATGTGTTAGTCTCTCTAGCTTAAAACACTTCTTCCATTGGTGTCTATGAGACTCGACTCCCCTGGCCCTCCTTCCATGTCTTTGATCTTTTTGCCTCCTTTGCTATCTCTGTCCTTTAATGGGCCCCATGGTAGAGCTCCTTGAGACTGTGCCCTCTACCACCTTCTTTTCTTATTCTTTGTTCTCTTCTTGGGCAATTTCATCTAGACCCATGCCTTTGATTAGCATTTCCAGTCCCTTAGACTTTCAAGATCAAACCTCTTCTCTGAGCTTCCAAATAATATGTCTAATTCCCACTGTGAAATCTCCAACTGGGGTGCCTGGGTGGCTCAGTTGGTTAAGCGACTGCCTTTGGCTCGGGTCATGATCCTGGAGTCCCGGGATCGAGTCCCGCATCGGGCTCCCTGCTTGGCGGGGAGTCTGCTTCTCCTTCTGACCCTCCCCCCTCTCATGTTCTCTCTCTCTATCTCATTCTCTCTCTCAAATAAATAAATAAATAAATCTTTTAAAAAAAAAGAAATCTCCAACTGAATAGCTTGGAGGTATTTCAGTCTCAACATGTACAAGACTGAACTCATGATCTGCCCCTAAAACCTGATCTTACTCAAATGTTCTGAGTATCAGTAAATGGTGCCAAACCAGAATCCTAGCTTAAATATTTCTCAACTATATCTACCACTTTCCTCCTCCACTACTGTGCCCCTAATCTATGTTACCATCTCTTGCAAAAGCTTCCGCAATGGCCTACTACCAACAGGTCCTCCTATACACTAACCGTCCTCCAGTACATTCTCCACATAGCAGCCTGAGTAAAATTTTCAAAACCAAGATCTGGTGATGGCAGCACCATTATAAACACTATTATTGCCTTCCCACAAATCACAAACTAAAGATCAAAATCCTGACAAGGGCCTGCATTCCTGGCCCTTGCCCACCTTCTGAGCATCAAACAGTACCATCTTCTGCCTCATTCTCTAGTCTCCAACACCAATGACACTTTCCTCAGTTCCTTGGCAATTATTTTCTCCCACAGGGCTTTAGCACATGCCACTCCTTCTGCATGGAATGTTCTCACTTCCTTTTCTCACTCCTACCTCCCAGCAAGTTAACAGTCTACTCATCCTTTATGCTTCAGCTAAACCATCACTTCCCCCCAGAAGGTTCCTTGCCACCCCAACCTAAGTCAGGTTCCTTTCCTCCTTCAGATAATTTAGCTATGTTTAAAATTATACATCCATTAGTACAATCATTTGTATAACCTATCTCACCCACCGAACTAAAAGCTCCATAGCAGTAAGCTTTAGATATGTTTTTGTTCACTACTCTTTGCAAGGAACCTAGCAGAATATCCAGCACATAAAGATCACTTAATAAAGAATGTGCTTAATAAAGAAGTGTTTTTAAAGTATTTCACCTATATTTTATATTTCTGCCATTGAAAATGTGATAAAATATCCCAGAATGGCTGTTAGATGACTCACACAACTACTTTGTGTGAAGGCAGGTATCATAAATGTAGCATAAATGTGCTGGGAACCATGGGGGATAACAGAGTCCATTTATTTTAAGGCAAAGGATTGGAGAATCCAATGAACAATTCTCCAATAGTCACCATATTGAATGAGAGAAATTACTAATGGGAATTTGCTGTGACCATAAATGTGTGGAAGAAATAAAAGGTTGTACTCTTTTGCATCTAATCTTCTCAATTTACAAAGTAGATGAGTTCCAGAAAGGTAAAAAGACTTGTCCAAGTTCCTGTAATATAGGACCCAATAACACCACTTTATTTATGTCCTACCAGGTACCAAACATTGGGCTCTGTTCTCAGAGGGCATGTGATAAAGTGTATTAATTAAAAGGAACATGTAGATACATAATAAATATAATTCATTCAACACATATTTCTGCAGCACATTCTATTTGTTGGGTCTAGAGAAGTACCACAGAACTGAAAACAAGACAAACATGTTATCTTTCCTCATGGATCTTACATTAATTAAGATAATTATAGATTGTGAGGGTCACTATAAGATATATAAACAAGGCAAGGTGGTAATGTGACAGGAGGAATACACCACAGACATTTTGGATGGACTGGCCAGCGCAGACGTGTCCTAGGAATGACACTGAAGGTTAGACATAAGAGATGAGAAGTGGCCAACCCAGTGAAGGAGATATGTGGGATAACTCCAGCGGGAAGGGGCAACAGCACGTGACAAGGCCCCTGAGGAGTACAAGAAATTATCTTCTTCAAGGCAAAAAGTACAATGTGGTTGGGAGGGAGTGCTTAGTGGAAGTATCATGTGGGATGAAGCTGAGGAAACTAATAGGAGTCAAATCACCCAAGGCTTTGAAGTCCATGGCAAAGGGCTTGTACTTGCTTCTAAGAACTATGCATAGCCATCGAGACAGAGCCTGAAGACCTTGAATTTATCAGCCTCCATCACCATGTATGTGAGCCAGTTCCTTATAACTACCTCCCAGCTGTCTCTAAATTCCAAGATCTGCAGTTGGGAAGCTAGAGACCCAGGAGAGCCGCTGGTGTAGTTTCAGTCTGAAGGGCTTCAACTGGAGACCCAGGAAGAGCTGGTATTTCAGTTTGAGCGCAACGACAGGAAAAAACTGACATCCCTGCTCAAAGACAGTCAGGAAAAAGGACTTCTCTTATTCGGCCTTTTCATTTTATTCAGGCCTTCAACTGATTGGATGAGGCCCACTCACACTAGGGAGGGCAATCTGCTCTCTCTACCAATTCAAATGTTAATCTCATCCAGAAACACCTTCACAGACACATCCAAAATAATGTTTGACCAAATATCTGTGTGCCCTATGACCCCATCAATTTGACACATAAACTTAACCATCACACCGCTTAATTGTATAAAGCTGCCTTCTAGATGTTGTAGGACTGTGTTGTGTTGAGGGCTGCGGTTGAATAAATGCCAGCATGTTGTGCTTGGCTATGGTGACCTTGAACTAGCTCTAAGGTTAGGCTAAGTGCTGATGAAAAATAGCAGAGGTAGGGAAAGCGTGTGGGTGTAAGAAAAAAAACACTCTAAGCTGAGTGTTATTTGAACCCCATTTTGCAAGAGGAGTTGTGAACATTTAGAGAACTCTACAAAGTAGTTTGTGAAAGTCTATAAAGCAGGATGAGCTCAAGATAAGTTAATTGGAAGAAACTGTACACCAGGAAAGTGAAGCCGGTGGAAGGAAAATTTCATCATCTGAGTAGAATACAGAAAATCACCAGAGTAAGGTTTGAAACAGTATCAAGAAGAGCAGAAACCTGAATCCAAGCTGATTCAGAAAGAAATCCCTCAGTTTACTTACCTGTAGAATGGACATAAGAATATTGTGTGACTTCTAGGATTATTATGAGGATTAAATAAACCCCACATTTATGGCTCACACTGCTGCATAGGCAATTTGCTTATTTATTCTGTGGAGATCATTACACTAGGTCATGTTATGGTTAATAGAAAAATTTGTGCATTAGCTATTATTCTTTTGGTTGTGAGAATTGAATAATGTAAGAAACCATGAGTAAGTACCTGGCACAATATAAATATTACTTACTTCTGTAGCACTATGCCATTTCCAAACACCACCTGCTACCCTTTGTACTTAAAGGGAGGGTCAACACAGAAGAAGGTTCTTAAATCAATATGCTTCTACTATTTGTTCCAGAAAATTCTTGCCAAGGAAGATAAGGGCATAAAGAATGTCAACCCTTAGTCCACCAATCCTAAAGTATAATTTGATCTTTACCATATTCCAAACAGATCTCCACACTGAAATTTGCCCTAAGTTCACACAGATTTCCAAGTCCTATAAATTTCTGCCTCTGACCTCTCTCTTCTGAGACCCTAGACATTAGCAAAGGGGCATTCTCCCTATTTAAATGAGTAATAAATTCAGCTTTGTTTGACCAATAGATGTTTTGAAAGTATCAAGAATCAACACCTATGTTCTTTCCCTATCTTACAGCAGGACTCTGGGTAAGTCAGTTACACTGTCAAATGTCACTAGATGCAAAACGAGTCCAATAATACCACATGTCTTCCTCACAAAGTCTTTGGGAGAGTGAAGTGTTCTATAATTTTCTACAGCACTTCCTGTCCAAGGATCTCAAAGCATTTTATTTCTGTCAAGTGCAAACATATTACATGATTAATAGCATAGCTTCCGAAAGTGGCAGAAAAAAGGATTTCACAGCTCCAAGTAGTGTGCTCTCAAACTCAGCATGTCTAAATGCAATGACTTTATCATACCATTCCATAAGAGCAATACAATGGGAAGAATTGGATGAAAATTGAGACCTTAAACTTGCTGCTATTTTCCTAATTAAAAACTAAAGAATGCCTCCCAACTGCTGATTTCTTTATTTGACTTCATTAGAAAATCACACATGGATGGATTCATAATTACTCTTAAATTACAAGCACTTGTTTATTAATGTTACCAAACTGAGAAGCAGTACAACTGTCTATGATATGTCAATTTTAAAAAGCTGTGAAACAAAATGATACTCTGTGTTAATTACATTGAACTTTTCACATTTTGGATTTTAAATAGTACTAATGCTTTTACAGACTTGGAACATTCTGTCTTTACCCTTCACAGGGAGGAAAAAAATTACCCACTGTTCATTGCCCAACAAAAGGGTAGATAAAAAATAAAACAGTTAATACTATTTTTTTAAGGATCATAAACCAAACTACATTAGACTCCAATAAAATCTGATTACAGAACAGATCAGCATTGGAATTTCTGTACAAGAAAGTATTGGTTTGGGAAGTGTTCCTTTCCTGATTCTTGCTGCCTCATTATTTCAGATGAAGAGAAAAGGTTTAGAAAGTCAGCCAATTCTTTAAAATAAGACTCCACTAAATGTCTAAGTTTACCCCTATATATTAGGGTGCATATAATTCAAAAGATGTAATTTGACATTCAAATAATAACACTGAATTTACTGGACAATACAGAAAACAATGAGAGAAATGTGAGGTCTTCTATGAACTTGAGATAATTGCTTTATCCTTGCCAAGATTTAGTGAAACTGGATTTGTAATCACCAAACAGGGTCCTGCAGGAAATCTGTAGTCTATAGGACCTTTCTAATTTGTACTAATTGACTAAAACACTCATGATGAATTATAAAATTTTGTGAATTGGAGGAAGAAATAGTATGATTATTAAGACTCCAAGGCAATGAATCAAGCCAAGTGTCTTCATTGTACATAGAACAATGCCCTTCAACAGACCAGAACGTATCCTAGCAACATAATAAGCTCTTCACTGATAACAAAGAACATGTGATAGTTAAAGCAAATAACTGCTCATCCCTAGTTTTGTATTCTATTCTTGGTTCGGCTACTAATTTGTAGCGGTAGTAAATCACTAATCTACCACCTTCGTGTCTCTAGGTCTGCTTCCATAAAATTAAAGGAGATGTTGAAGGATGTTTAGCAAGAAGAGCAAAGAGCTGGACTAGGTTAAGTAGTATTAATTTAACTCAAATTTGAGGTCAATAAAAAAGGAAGGGAGGTAAATGTCAGAAACGGCTCAAACCTCCCCTTCCCCACCTACACCAGATTTCACAAAACACAGCTTGTTCTTTTGATAGGCTCCAGAGAACAGCCTTTAAACTCTCATTATAAAGTATTGTCAAAGCCCAGCCATACAGACCAAGAGTGGTTTTTTTCTATCTCTCCATTAGCCCCTCTGGATGCCTATTCCCTTCTTACTTTCCCAGTGGGATGATTTCTGGAGCAAATCAGGAGCAAGGGAAAAGAACCTAGGGGCTTACCTGTCCATCTGAGCTCCTTTCCCCTAAGCATCTGTCCCATTCTTAGTACTACCTTGTTACAGAAAGGGAAGGGGTAAACTAGACTCTGGAAAACAGCCACCACCAATGCTTCCTCTCTCCCATACCCACCCACCTATGGATGTCAGTAAAATCCCTGCATTTGGAATCTACTCCTGGGCATGACAAAAAAAAAATATAGTGTAAGAAAGCATCCAATGAATCTCATATTCATTAAGGGAATAGTATTAATTAAAAAAAGAAAAACTTATCTTTGTTCTCCTCCAGCGTATTTCTTTTTCACTGCTAAAGAATCCAAGCCCAAACATTTCAATGAGCCCAAGACAACTAAGCTATTAGAAGCTACTCTCAAATCTTACCAAAGGTGTCTCCTTGGCGGCCATTCTCAGCCTTTCAGCAAATGAAAATGCATCTCAGAGAGAAGCAAAGTACTCATTTACAAATTAGTTCTCTTGCAGTTAATATATTGTTGCTAGGATTTAATGCTCTCATTATCTTTCATTATTTACAGCCAATGTATTAATATCCCATGAAATGTTTCCTCTGAAATGATTTTAATCTTCTTATTTAGCTTGTTCTAAACTCAACCACTTTGCAGTAATGAACCTGCTGCCCCTAATTAGCTGTTCATGGGAAGCCCATACTACCCTGCAAGGAAGTTATTACTAACGTGAAGTGTTCAAATGGCCCTGGTGGGGAGCTGAGATGCCAGCAGGCTCAGTATTCACAGTTCCATCCATTATTTCATAACCATGAGCTTAGATTCTGAGTAGTAATACCTTCTAATACCTTAAAACCTGCACAAACGACTATCTAGATGTCCCAAACAAGATCCTTTTCCTCTGTGTCTAGGACTACAACAGTCAACACTAGAAATTAATTTATTGAATAAAACGGCTCTTATTGATATACCTACCAAGAAACTATCATATTGCAGATCAGTGGAAACTAAAGGATGTTTAAGCTATAGTCCCAAGGGTCTCAAAATCTTACAGGCAAGCAGAGGAAATTCCACAGGAAAGTTATTTCTAACAAAAGATGTAATTAAAACTCTAGTGCACACAAAAATATCAAAAAAATATTACCATTAACTGTCAAGTAAGTACACTAGACAGTCCAGAACAGCAAGAGATCACTGTGGGCTAGAAGGAGCTGGGAACCTCTTTGCAATTTTAAAAATGCTTAGGTAAAATCTTGATGAAAGGGCAGGCATTGAATGGTCATAGCTGAAGGAGAGCATTCTGAGTAATTACAAGTCACTCATTCACTGAGTACCCGTATGTGAGTACCAATTAACTTGAGGTAATGCCTCCAATAACTCATTCATACCTCAAGACTTATGACAAGTAGGTAGGTCTTTTTTTTTAAGATTTTATTTATTTATTTGAGAGAAAGAGCATGAGTGGGAGGGAGGGGCAGAGGGAGAGAGAGAGAAGCAGGTTCCTCGCTGAGCAGGGAGCCTGACTGGGGTCGATCCCAGGATCCTGGGATCGTGACCTGAGCTGATGGCTCAGCTTAACCGCTTAACCAGCTGAGCCACCAAGGTGCCTCCAACAAGTAGGTCTTATATCTTTTTTTTTTTTCCCAAAGAAAACAGAGGCATAGAGAAGTCACACAGTTAATTCATGGCAGAGTCATAGTTTGGACCACTGTATCTCTTACGTCAGTCTTTCCACTTTGCTATAATGTGTCCCCATTTAGCATTAGATGAAGGAAACTGAGTGAGAAAGAACCTGAAGACCTGACACTATGAGTAGATTGTTTGACTGCAGGGAAGAGCCCAAGAATTTGAACCAAGAGAGATAAAAATACAAAGGTGGGCTGTGGAGGGCTCTGAATTCCAAGACTCCTGAGCAGACTCCCCACATGCTAAAATGGAAGAGAGCTCCCTGGAGAGTTCCCAAACACAGGCTCTGCAGCTAGATGCAGATGCCACTTGCCTGGATAATTTTGCATTTATTCCCATCTTCCAGCTTCCATAAGCACACAGTTGAGAAAATTTCAAGCCATTTGCTCTGTAAGACAAAGCCTCAGAATATCAGTGAGGAAGGCTCAGAAAGATGGCCTAAGGCAAGGTGTAAGGCAAGCCTCTCCAAGGTCTGGGTTCTCTTTCTCCCTCAGCTAAGTCTTTATATCACCTGCCAACAGTAAAGAACTAGATGCACTGTGACGTCACCACGATGGCAACACAGGTTGTTCCTGACTTTGCTCCCACAAGAAGAACAACTAACAACTATTCAAGAAAAAGACACCACCAAGAGAATCCTACAATATGTGGGTGAGGCTGAAATAACCCCCTGAGCCACAGAGACTAAGACAGATTGCATTAGGAAGATAAGAGAAGCAAGCAGCTTAACACTGACTGCATTGTCCCTTCCCAAGGCCAGCACAGCGCCAGGCAGAGAGGTCTCCCCTGAGCCTCTGGTTTCTCCAGTGGGAAAAGAGAACCCAGGGGACCAACCAGCCCACCCCTAGCATTGTGGGTCACTTTACAGAAGTCCCTACTCTGATCTTGTACTATGGAGGTTACAGGAAAATCTGTGGGATTCAACCACTGGAAATCTTGCAACAACCAGCACATGGATCTTAGCAGACCAAGTTCATATCTGCAGTGCCCAAGTTGTAATCTCAACCAGCAGTTCTGTTCATCTGCAGAACCAAGTCAGGGGCACACTGAACAGGGAACTCAATGGAGTGTAGATCTGCCTTATTAGGATCCTCAAACAAAGAGTTTTGCCAGCCCTAGAGCCCACTTTGCCCACGCCAGCTCATTATATAATGATAAAGCAGTCAATACATCAAGAAGATATAACAATTGTAAATATTTATGAACCCAATTGGAGCACCTAAATGTATAAAAGCAAAAACTAACAGAGATAAAAGGAAAAATAAACAGTAATACAATAATAGTTGGGGATTTTAATACCTTACTCTCAACAGTAGATAGATCATCTAGACAGAGAATCAATAAGGAAAAGGTGGATTAGAACAATACTATAGACCAAATGGACCTAACAGACATATAGAGAACGTTGTATCCAACGACAGAAGAATACCTATTCTTCCCAAGCGCACATGGAACATTTTCTAGGATAGATCATATGTTAGGCCACAAAACAAATCTTAGCAAATTCAAAAGATTGAAATCACACCAAGTATCTTCTCTAACAACAGGGGCATGTAACCAGAAATTAATAACAAGAGGAAAAATGGGAAGCTCATGAACACATAGAAATTAACAACACTCTCCTGAACAATCAATGGATCAAAGAAGAAATTAAAGGGGAAGTTAAAAGTTTCTCGAGACAAATGGAAAAAGAAACACAACATGCCAGAACTTGTGGGATGCAACAAAAGAAGTTCTAAGAGGGAAGTTTCAGCAATAAACACCTACATTCAGAGGAAAGAAAGATTTCAAATAAGCAATCTAACTCTACACTGTAAGGAACCAGTAAAAAACAAACAAGCTGAGCCCAAAGTTAGCAGACGAAAAAAAAAACAATAAAGATTAGAGCAGAAACAAATGAAATAGAGAACAGAAAAACAGTAGAAAAGATTAACCAAACTAAGAGTTGGTTCTTTGAAAAGATAAGCAAAATTGATAAACCTTTAACTAGATAATCAAGGAAAAAAGAGAAAGTACTGATATCAACAAAATTATAAATGAAAAAGGAGATATTACAACTAATAACAAATTCAAATGATAAGAGGCTACTATGAACAACTATACGCCAAAAAATTGGACAATTGTAGAAGAAATGGAAAAATTCTTAGAAACATTAAACTTACCAAGACTGAATCAGGAAAAAATAGAAAATCTGGGCGCCTGGGTAGCTCAGTTGGTTAAGCGACTGCCTTCCGCTCAGGTCATGATCCTGGAGTCCCGGGATTGAGTCCCGCATTGGGCTCCCTACTCAGCAGGGAGTCTGCTTCTCCCTCTGACCCTGCTCTCTCTCATTATCTCTCTCAAATAAATAAATAAAATCTTTAAAAAAATAGAAAAAATAGAAAATCTGAATAGACCAATGACTAATAAGGAGAGTGAATCAGTAATAAAAAAATTCTCTCAATGAAGAAAAGCCCAGGGCCAGATAGCTTGACTGGTGAATTTTACTAAACATATCCTTCTCAAATTCTTCCAAAGAATCAAAGCACTTTTGAATTCATTTTGCGGGGCCAACTTTACCTTGATACCAAAACCAGAAAAGGATACTTGCTGGAAAAGAAAACTATAGGCCATTATCCCTAATGAATAAAGATGCAAAGAATTCTTAATAAAAACTAGCAAACCAAATTTAGCAGCACATTAAAACGTTCATATACATGATCAAGTGGGATTTATCCCTGAGATGCAATGATGGCTCAACATACACAAATCAATCAATGTGATACATCACATTAATAGAATGAAAGAATCATATGATCATCTCAACATGAAAAGCATTTGACAAAACTTGACATCCATTCAGGTTAAAAAAAAACTCTTAAAAATTAGGCATTGAAGGAACATATCTCAACATAATAAAGGCCATATATGACAAGCCCACAACTAACATTATACTCAGTATTGAAAGGTGAAAGCATTTCCTCTAAGACCAGGAATAAGACAAGGATGCCTACTCTCGCCATTCCTATTCAACAGTACCAGATGTCCTAGTCTTGCCAATCAGGCAAGAAAAAGAAACAAAAGGTATCAGAATTAGAAAGGAACAATTTATAAAATTGTCCCTGTTTGCAGATGATATGATTTTATGTAGAGAAAATCCTAAAGACTTAACCAAAAAACTGTTAGATCTAATCAATAAATGCAGTAAAGTTGTAAGATACAAAATTAACATGCAAAAATCAGTACAATGTGTATACACCAACAACAAATTTTCTGAAAAAGAAATAAAGAAATCGATCCCACTTACAGTAGCATCAAAAATAATAAAATACTTCATAATAAATTTAACTAAGGAGATGAAAGATTTCTACTCTGAGAACTACAAGACACTGATGAAAGAAATAGAAGAATACACAAATGGGAAGGTATCCCATGTTCACACATTAAGAGAATTAATATCATTAAAAGGTCAATACTAGGGGTGCCTGAGTGCCTCAGTCGTTAAGCATCTGCCTTCAGCTCAGGACATGATCTCAGGGTCCTGGGATCGAGCCCCGCATCGGGGTCCCTGCTCAGCAGGAAGCCTGCTTCTCCCTTTCACACTCCCCCTGCTTGTGTTCCCTCTCTCGCTGTGTCTCTCTCTGTCAAATAAATAAAATCTTTAAAAAAAAAAAAGTCAATACTACCTACCAAAAGTCATCTATAGATTCAATGTGATCCCTATCAAGATTCCAATGGCATTTTTATAGAAGTAGAATAAACTCCTAAAATTTATATGGAATGATAAAAGACTCTGAATAGCCAAAGAAATCCTGACAAAGAACAAAGCAAGAGGCCTCACACTTCCTGATTTCAAGTTATACTATCAAGCTAGTCATCAAAACAGTACGGTACTGACATAAAAACAGACAGATAGACCAATGGAAGAGAACCAAAAGCCCAGAAATAAACACACGCATACACGGTCAACTAGTATTTGTCAAGGGAGTCAAGAATACTCAATGGATAAAAGACAGTCTTTTAAAAAATGATGCTGAGACAATTGAATATTCACATGTAAAAAAAATGAAACTGGACCCGTATCTTACACCGGTCACAAAAATTAACTCAAAATGAGTGAAGACTTAAATATAAAACCTGAAACCTTGAAATATAGGAATAAAGCTCTTGGACATGGGATTTGGAAGTGATTTTTTTGTATATGACAGCTAAAGCATAAGCAACAAAATAAAAAATTAAAAACTGAGACTACATCAAACCACAAAGCTTCTGCACAGGAAGCCATCAACAAAGTGAAAAGACAACCTATGAAGTAGGAAAAGAATATTTGTAAATCCTCTATTTGATAAGGGGTTAATATCCAAAACAATACAAAGAACTCATACAACTCAATAGCAAAAAACCAAATAACCCAATTTAAAAAATAAGCAAAAGATCCGAATAGATGTTTCTCTGAAGAAGATGTACAAAAGGCCAACAGGTGCATGAAAAGATGCTCAGTATGACTTGTCATTAGGAAAATGCAAATTAAAACTACAATGAGATATCACCTGATGCCTGTTAGAATGGCCATCATCAAGAAGACAAAAGATAACAAGTATCAGAGAGGATGTGGAGAAAAGGGAACACTTGTACACTGTTGGTGGGAATGTAAATTGGTGTGGCCACTGTGGAAAACAGTAAGGAGAATTCTCAAAAAATTAAAAATACCATAAAATATAATAATATATTATAATTTAAAAATTATATTTATAATATATATATTATATATATAAATATATATAAATAATATAATATAATATATAATATAATATAATATAATAATATAAATAAATATATATAAATAAAAAATAATATAAAAATACCATAAAAAATAAAAATACCATACAATCTAGTAATTTCACTTCTGGGACTATATCCAAAGGAAACAAAAACACTAACTTGAAAATATATCTGCACCCCCATGTTCATATGGGGAGGGTATGTGCTATGGTGAGCGCTGTGAATTGTGTAAGACTGTTGAATCACAGACCTGTACCTCTGAAACAAATAATACATTATATGTTTAAAAAGAAGAAGAAGAAGAAGATAGCAGGAAAGGAAGAATGAAGGGGGGGAAATCGGAGGGGGATGGACTCTGAGAAACAAACTGAGGGTTCTAGAGGGGAGGGGGTGGGGGGATGGGTTAGCCTGGTGATGGGTATTAAAGAGGGCACGTTCTGCATGGAGCACTGGGTGTTATACGCAAACAATGAATCATGGAACACTACATCAAAAACTAATGATGTAATGTATGGTGATTAACATAACATAATAAAAAAAAACAGCATTATTTAAAACAGCCAAGACATAGAAACAGCCTACGTGTCCATCAATGGATGAATATCCATCAACCATAAAAAGCAAGGAAATCCTATCATTTGCAACAACATGAATGGATCTTGAAGACGTAAGTGAAATAAGTCCGAAGGGAAAGACAAATACTGTATGATCTAATGTGTGAAATCTTAAAAAAATAATAATAATAGAAAAAGAAATCAGACTTGTTGTCCCCAGAGGTGGAGGGTGGGGGGAGGGAATTGCAAGAACGTGGTTCAAAACTCCCAGCTTATATGTACAAACTCATCTGCAAGCTTCAAGTTAGAAGATGAATAAGGGGGCGCCTAGGTGGCTCCGCCAGTTAAGTGTCTGCCTTCAGCTCAGGTCATGATCCCAGGGTCCTGGGATCGAGCCCCGCATCGGCTCCCTGCTCAGTAGGGAGCCTGCTTCTCCCTCTCCCTCTGCCTGCTGTTCACCCTGTTTGTGCGTGTGCTCTCTCTCTCTTGCTCTGCACTCTCTCTCTCTCAAATAAATTTTTTTTTAAATGTAAAAAAGAAAAAAGAAGACGATGAATAAGGACAGGGGAAGTAATGGACAACATGATGACCATAGCTAATGAGAAAGTTTAAGAGAGTAAATCCTAAGAATTCTCATCACAAGGATAAATTTTTTTCCTTTTCTTCTTTTTCTCTTTCTTTCCTTTTTATTGTTATCTATATGAGAAGATGGATGTTAGCTGAACCTAGTGTGGTGATCATTTCAGAATACATGTAAATCAAACAATCATGTTGTACGCCTAAACTTATACAATGGTGTAGGTCAATTATTTTTCAATAAAACTGGGGCAAAAACTAGATGCAAGACTCATTCCCACTCTGCCCCTCTGGCTGTGTGATCTCAAACCGGAGACTTAACTTTCATACCTAGATCTCTCTATGGAATGATCTCTGTCCTTGCTTCCCAGACAGCTTATGCAATCTCTGAATACCTCTAGAGATGTCTGACAGCCCAGCCCCCAAAATGTTCTTGGAACTTCCCTACCAAGCTCTTAAAACTATGTAGAATAGTTCCCAAAACATTTTGCTTATGAGCCCTCTCATTTAATATTTACAAATGCCGAGAGCCCTCTCCTTTGGTGGCAAGAGTTTGTTTTGCCTCAGTTGACTGAGAAAATAATGGCCAAAGTTTCTGCTGATATAATCACTTTTTAGAACGAGTTTGCATTTTACTACTTGGAGCGGCACCCACACACAGTTGAAAAAAATAAAATTGCCAATCTGTGGGAGCCTCTGTATTCCTTGAGACTGAGGACGGTACCAATCTTCTAATGAAATAGATTTGCCATACTCTGCACTGACGTCAAGGTCCTTCCACAGATAATCAGCCCTAAGACTGGGAACCACTGACTAGAGCTACTTAACTAATTAGGCAATTGTTATCCTCAGAAAATTAGTTTTTCCTACACTTTCCTCATCTGCTGTTAGAGCAGCCACACGGAGTGTCCGGTTTGTTTGATGTAACATGGATTACAAATATAGAGATCCTTACCTTACCCCTCGTAGCACAACTATATTCTGATAAAGGATTTGGAAGGCAGTTGCTTAAAGGACAGAACTCTTGTTTGGCCATTTGCTAGTTTTCCCTTCTGAAAGGCCTCATTAGGCACAAGAAGCTGAACAGCAGAATTAAAAAGAAAAAGAAAGAAAAAGAAAAGGAAGCAAAACTGCCCTCCAAAATCCAACAGTTCAAATGAGATTGCATACAAATTGCTGGGGTCTCTCTTTGTTCAGTCCAGCAGCTATTATTCCTATTTCTATGTGACTTGCGTGGCAAACACGGGAACAGAACACAGAGAGACAAAGAGCCAGGACCAAGAAAGACAATAAAATTGTTGTGCACATTTGCTTCGGCAATCTACCAGGCTAGTTTCTGCCTTGCAAATTTCTTCCACATTCTGCTGTCCATCATACAGGCAGCTTTTAGGAAACTGGGGTGGGGGGGAGGGGGGAAGCCATCAGTTGTCATAGAAACAATAGCAATTTGTGCCACCTTTGTGCAAGTGGAGAGAGACCTAGCTGCTGCTGTTGGGCCCATTTCCAAGGACCCAAATTGAGAAACACCAGCCAGCTTAAAAGGGAGCCCCTGAATTTCTGCCAAACAAGCAAACCTATACCCTTCAAGTGGGCTGTCACGTATTTGCCTGGGATTGAAAGTTAATTAAAACGCAACCCTGGATGTGGGAACACTTTGAGAAAGACACATTACTCAACCTCAAAATCCCCCGGGTGAGGTCTAACGAGGCGATTGTAACCTTGCACCCCAGGTTCATCCTGTGGGGAACAGACCCGAGCAGGGTGTTCAGCCCTCAGCCTGATGGGATCTGTTCTCATCAGAGAAAGATGTAATCATCTTTAAGAGACTCTCATTAAGCTGGTGATTAAGGTTAGCATTGAGAAAGGAAACGTCCCAAGGGTGAGGCCAAGCTGTCAGGGATCACACTGACGGCATGCAAAGCCAGGTGGCTGTAGCTTTCCCTGAATTTATGGCCTCTAAGATTGCTGCAAAATGGCTTCCCTCATAAATCAGCAGGCTGACATGAAATAGCAACCCCCAGCCTTCTACTGTATGCTCTGGACGGCTGGCCGTCCCTGGGGGCTCCCCCAACACAGAAAGTGCCCATCTGAGAGTTGAGACACAGCAACCTTAAAAATAATAAGCTCATGTAAAAAGCTCATGTAAAAGCTCATGTGGGCTCATAGAGACAAAGAAATTCCTGTTAGTAGAACTTCTGGAGGGTTCGCTCCTGCTCTTTTTGCTGTGACTACTCGTGAGTACTGAAAGAGTATCTAGGGGTTATAGATACAGATCTACAGGCAGGATTGGAGTCTGAGGGCATGGTGTTGAAACACTCGGGGCTATAGGTCTGTCACCAGGAGACAGGAGGGCAAATCCAAATGAAGGACAGGAGAAACCAGAGAGCTGAGGGGGAGAGGTCAGGAAACACATAGGAGCAGGAGCAGGAGGTCAGAGGGTACACATAAGCAAAGAGAAGGAGATTGCCAAAGGTTTCCACAGGCCGGGAAGATACAGACCCCCAGAGCAGAGTAGAGAGTCCATCTGAGGCTTGATTTTGAGACATGGTCCAAATCCACCCAGAAGTTTTCCACGTGCTCCTGCTAGGACAAGAATACATTACACACCGGCTCGGTTGGATTAGGTTTAACTGAATAGGACAGAAAATCAAAAAGATCCCTGGCAAGAGCCAGACAGAATTTGGCAGACCAAGGCTGCTACAGTGGCTCTAAGGCAGTTAGGGACCTAGGCTCCTGTTAGCTTTCCATTCCCCCTCTAGGCTGAGGGCCTTGGTCTCTTGACCCACAATGGCTATTATAGCTGCCGCCATCACAAGCACATTCCAAACAGCAGGATGGAGGAAGCAAGGTACACTCTTCCCCTTCTACAAAGGCTTACCAGTAGTATCAACCAACACTTTATCAACCAACACTGTCACTGTCGAGAACCTACTCATGTGACCACTCCTAGCTGCAAGGTATATAGACAATGTGGCCTTTAGGTTGGATTCATTGCCCCCCGGAATAAATTACTAAGTAAAAGGAGAAATAGGTACTTTTACATAATGAGAGGTCTCTGGCAGTCAGGGTATTTCTTCTTGGACTCTCTCTCTTTAGAATGTGTCAGTCATGGTCACCAAAAGGAAAACTGTTCTTCCGCTCACTATTTACTAAATCAGGGAGAGGGGTGGTTTCCACACCCATTCTCTAACTCTCCAGACACCAACTGGGTGTCCTACCATTCAAATTGGACACTAACAACCACACTTAGTGCAGATCCCACAGAATAAAACTTCAGTCCCATAAGACACAAATTCCAAGTTTCAGCCTCCCACACTTCTAACTGGCTATAAATGAGGGGGTCCCACAACCCTCTCCTTAGGCTTAATAATTTGTTAGAACAGCTCACAGAACTCAGGGAAACACTTTACTTACTATTACCAGTTTGTTATAAAGGGTGTAACTCAGGAACAGCAAAATAGAAGAGATACATAGGGCAAGGAATGTGGGAAGGGATATAGAGCTTCTATGCCATCTCCAGGCTCACCACGTCCCTATAACTCAATATATTTACCAATGTGGAAGTCCTCTGAACCCCTTCTATTAGGATTTTTAGAGACGGTCCATTATTTGGCATGGTTGATTAAATCATTAGCGATTGATGATTGAACTCAATCTCCAGCCCCTCTCTTCATCCTAGAAGTGGGAAAGGGCTGAAATTTCTAACCCTCTAGTCACATGGTTAGTTCCTCTGGCAACTAGTCCCCTATCCTAAAGATCTAGGGGCTTCTAGCCACCAGTCATCTCATTAACATTAAGACACTCTTAACATTCCTGGGACCCCAAGGATCTTAGAAAGCTTTCTTGCTGGGGACTAAGATCAATTACAACAAAAAAATCCCCCTACCATCCCTTTTGCTCAGGAAATTACAAGAGTTTTAGGAGCTCTGGGTCAGGAATGGGGGTTAGAGACTAAATATGTATTTCTTATTATATCACTATCACTCATTCTACAACAAGAAAGGCTTTCTGCAGCTTTGTCCCCAAAGTAGAGCACCTTCTCTTCAAGATTGGGGGGGCAGTACTAGAGTCAAGGATCAGAAGGAAGGTAAGTTTTAGGACTTCCTTGTAGGAGAAGAATCTCTGGAGGGTAAAACCCCAGCAATGAGTCCAACACCCAGTCACTGTCAGGGACACCTCTGGCTTTAACTACTCTGGGCTTACACTAAAGCAGAGTCCATCTTGGCTCCTGGGAGAGCCAAAGAGACCACAGTTGTAATCATAGCTTCACAGGCAATGGGATTCATTCACTGAGCATTTTCTCTCCGCAATCACTGTCCTAGGCACTGGAGATGCAAATACTGAGAAGCATCCCTTCCTCTGAAGATGTTTCCAGTCTTGCAAGTGAAACAATATGTAAATTACAGATTAAAAGACAGCATGATCCCTGTGATACTAGGTGTTGCTGGTGCACTATGGTAGATTCCTCTAAATCCTATAGGAGGCAAAGGAAGGCTTCTCCTGACATGAAACCCTGCCAGGTTTGAAAGGCAAATAGAAGTGGGACTAATTGAAGAAACAGGAAAAGCATTTCATGCAGAGGAACAGCACATATACAGATGTAACCATAAAAGAGGACACGTTCAAGGGGAATACTGGTAGTTCAGTCTGGATGGAGTATTTGGTAAGAGTGGATGGCTAAAGACTCAATCCCGAGTAATAACAGTAGTAACTTATTTTTTTTTTAAGATTTTTTTATTTATTTGTCAGAGAGAGAGAGAGAGAGCACAAGCAGGCAGAGGGAGAAGCAGGATCCCCACTGAGCAAGGAGGACTCGATTGCAGGACCCCGGGATCATGACCTAAACCAAAGGCAGACACTTAACCGACTGGACCACCCAGGCATCCCAACAGTAATAACTTATGTAGTGATTATCATATGCCAAATTCTGTTCTAAATGCTTTAGATATAACTCATTTAATCCTCATGACACCTCTATGAAGAAATATCCTGCTTTACTGAAAAGAACGGTAACCTAGAGAGTGAGGTCACACAGCTCGCATGTGACATAAGCAGTGTTTGAATGCAAGAGGACTGACTCCGAGGTCTCTGCCTTTAACCCCTACACAAAGCTGCACCACTACAGTCTGGAGAGGGGCTACTACCACTTGGAATCTGAACTTTATTCTGAAGGCAATGAGGAGCCTTGGAAGAGTTTTAAGCCAAATGGTGATAGGATCACACATTTCCTTAGCAAGTCACTCCAAAGGTTATATGAAGAAGGTTGAAGGGGGTAAGAGGTGAGTGATGGGCCCAAACCAGGACAGCTGAGACCTGAAGACACACAGATCTCTTCGGTTGAGTCAGTCACGAAGCCCTGCTGCACCCAACAGAAGCAATGGGCAGCTAAGCCCTGCCTCGGAGGACCGAGTGAGCGGGGCAGAAATTTGTGTCAGGAGCGTCCAGGGCTCCTGGACATCCTACAACACAAGGAAAAGTGGGAATTTATAGTCAAGGGGTGGGAGGGCGGTTGTGTCCTTGGGTAGAACATTATTAAGATGAAACATCAGGGGTAAGAGGGGATTCTGGCCCAAGAGAAACCTACCTGGATTCTTGCTGAAGGCAGGCCAAGGTCATCAGACACCAACTGGGGCATGTGGAGGATAGAGGAACTTGAGTAGATACCAAGTGTGACCAGATATCCAGGATGAGGGGCTCTGGTTAAATCACTTATGATTCTTGCCACAAACTGGACAACGCAAAGACCAACAGAGAAGTCCAAAAGCCAAGGCCTTGTTGAAAAAAGAGCTCAGAAGAGCCTGAGTAGAGTTTGGTCAAGGAAAGACTCTTCGTCAGGGACTGGCAAAACCAAAAAAATGAATCAACAAAAAAAAACCTCCATAATGTCATAATGACCTATCAAGCACAGCTGTGGAGTGCCCACATGTCTTCTATATGTTTCTTATTACTCTAAAGTCAAGATAACAACCCTGCAGTTGCACACCATCATTTAAATAAATCTTCACCGCAAAAGGGAGACAATCTAGCCCTAAGGAACAAAACATCCTATGAATCCCATGCATTAAATCTGTCATCACAAAACCATGCTCTAAATAATTTTGCCCTTCCTTTTCCTATCTTCCCACCCTTCCCCTCTCCCCAGAAAGCAGTAGAGCATTTTCTCTCGGAATGTGTTGTTTAGAATAGATATGTGAGTACCTCAGTGTAAACTGAGAAATGATGCCTGTGTATATTCTGAAAGCAAAAAAAAAATGTCTCCCTTACACCTATAGGCACTTGTGTCCTGGTGCAGATCCCCACAGTCCCCTTCCCTGCCCCCCCAAAGTAGGTGATGCCTTGAACATTTAAAAACCAATGAAGCCAAGACAAAGGGGAACCTTGAATGCATATTATTAAGTGAAAGAAACCAATCTGAAGGGGCTACACACTGTATGATTCCAACCATATGACATTCTGGAAAAGGCAAAACTATAGAGACAGTAAAAAGGTCAGTGGTTGCCTGGGAAGGGGGAGGAAGGAGATGAAAATAGGCAGAGAACGGAGGATTTTTAAGGCAGTGAAACTATTCTGTAGGATACCATAATGGTGGGTACATGTCTAATTCATTTGTCCAAAGTCATAAAATGTACAACATCAAGAGGGAAGTCTAAGGTAAACCATGGGCTTTGGGTGATTATGATGTGTCAGTGGGGGGTTCAATCTTGATAAAAAAAAATGTACCATCCTCTGAGTGATGTTGATAATGGGGAAGTTATGCATCTGCGAGGGCAGAGTATGGGAAATCTCTGTACCTTCCTCTCAATTTTATTGTAAACCTAAAACTGCTCTAAAAAAAATTCTTTAAAAAATAACAACTAATGAAATCTCATTATTTTGAATTATGCTATTTCGGAAGATGCAATCTTTTAATTTGCTTTGGGATGAAATTTACAGAACACGATGGCAAAAAGGTTTCTAAACCACTTAATAGCACAAGCACTGTAACAAGCCCCTGATATGTTCATTCTTTTCTTGAATTAAATATTTCTTTGGGGGATAGCCCTGTGGCCATCCTCAGATTTCCGGATGTTGAGTGTGACTCAGTATAAAGGGCGGAGAGGGAGAGGGAAAAGGAAGAGTGGAGAGGTCCTATTGTTCTTACCCCATCGCCACCCCTGTATTCAGAGCTGTGTTTGGTGCTGGCCCCACCACCTCTGTGGCTGCAAAAGCCCTCAGTGAGGGGGCTCAAGCTGTGAATCGCTCCGCAACGAGGGTCTCCCTCCCTCGGGGAAGCTGGAATAAAGGGAAAGAGGCCGGTGGGGACACAAATGCCACACTAAAGATCAAAAGGCGGTCGGCGGAGTAAAGGTGGCGGGGTCTGAATGAGGAAGTGGGAAAACCGGGGCAATCCCTGCTCACACTTGACCGTGAACCCTACAAAGAGCTGCAGAACAATGAGGAACCGAGATGACTGGTGCAGCGAACAGATCTAATGTCTTTGACGCCCGGAGTTTGTCAGCGCTACAACCTGATGTGTGAAGAAAAAAAAAAAAAAAAGAACAAAGGAAAGTCGGAAGGCTCGTGAATATCAAAGGAAAGGGGCTCGAAGAAATGCTGCAAAGAAATGATTCAGCCCAAGATGCTTCCGGAATTTATGATGCTGATGCAGCCGCTGCCCTCTGCAGCTGCGACTCTGAGTGTTGCCTTCTCTTTAACTGCCACTTTGATACCAGAGCCTTTTGAAGTCCTTTTTCATAAATTTGTAATTTACTTCAGCAACAGATAGAACTTCCTGTTCTGGTGTTTACCCTCTCGTTGGGTTTTAACGCAAGGCAAGACAGAAGACAGGTCCGTGGGCGCCCTCTCCTGGTGCTATTGGGAAGCTGCAGCAATGAGAGCAAAGCGAGACCGCTCGTCAAGTTTTCCCGTTTGGTGCAGCAAGTTTTTATTAATGTCGGCCCCGTATCTCTGGTTATCAAACTTAAGCGCTCACAAGAAACGCCTGGAGGACTCGCTCAAACAGGATTTCTGGGTCCCGCCCCCAGAGTTTCTGATTCACTAATTTTGGATTTGCATTTCTAGCAAGTTCCCAGGTGATGCTGGTGTGGGAGCACAGTCCCAGAACCACTGCTCTATACACAAGGCACTGGGTGAGGTAGGGAGGCACTTTATGAAATTAGTGGACCTTATTCTAAAGCAGGAAGAGAGCTCAGTCAACTGAAAAAGTTTTCAACTTGCTAGGGTCACTCAAGGTTGTAAGTGGTACCATCTGAATGAGAGCCAAGGTCTCAACACCCCTGCCGGTGCACTTTCCATTATAATGTGCTGAGCCTTAAGTACCCTGACAGGCCCTTGATGTGTGTAACAGCTATAACTGCCACCCAGGGGAAAAAACACACCTCAGAATGGCGCTGAGGTAGGCGGACTTACCACACACTCACAAACCCTCCCTCCCAGGTGCGTTCACCAGCCACACCCACCTGTCTTCTGAAGCTCTGTAGCCCAAGAGCGCAGTCAGATGTGCCTGTGGTAACTTTTTCCCCTGCAGCCCAGCTTGTGAGAGCAGCTGTGAGAGGGTCAGGTCTTTGTTGCTGCTGCTGTCAACCACTTTGTGGCTATGCCTTGCCCTCGGGATCGGTTCTTCCCCAGGACTCTGTATCACACCTCCCAACTCCCCTTTTCTTCTCACTTCATGCTTTAGCTATTCTAAATAATTATGGTTTCTCCTCTTTCCCCATTGCACCTTGGCACCTGTGGGCTTTTTCCCTGGATGGCCATTCCCTCAGCTTCTCGGTGACACCTCTTCCTTCCACCACCCTCATCTGAAGCACTCCATTCATCCATGAGGACTCACCTACCTACCCAAGACCGAGTAGGAACCCATGCTACAGCATTCCCACTGTAGCACCCACTGGCAGACCACAGCCTTCACACACCCATGACAATTGCATGGTCACGGGGCCCTCCCACTAGATTCGTTAAGGGCAGGGACTCTGCCCTTTCAGCTTTTCACCTTCAGGTCTAGCACAGTACCTAGAATATAGTGGTTCACACCTAAACTAGAAGGTGTGAACCACAGGGATGTAGGATGGAGAATTTCTACATCGTGGATCTACATAAATGTGAAAAGGAGCAGTAGGGGGTGAACCCAGAGGGCATCTGAAGGCCCCAAAGCATTGTTATTCTCAGCCCCCGGGGCCATGCAAGAAAAGACATGCTTCCTGCAGAAGATAACCACAGACATGTTATGCTGAACACTGGCAGTCCCTGAACAAATCATAAACTTTGTAGGTAGTGTCATAATTGGAGGGATTATAGAGATTTGAGAAGACACAGGTGCATGAATTGTTCCTGGTCCCAAGTTTTTTTAGCAAATGATAGGAAGTAGCACCCAGGTGTCTGGATTCATTATCCAGTGTTTTCACCATACATTGTGAGAAAGACATTGGAAAAGCCCAACAGTGAAAAGGGGGGGCAGAAAAACAGCAACAGGGCCTCCCGACAACAGACAGTGCCCACTGTGGGCCATGGAGGTGCGCTGATGGCATCTCCCTTCAGAAAATTTCTGCCTAACATGGGACCGCTCCAACGGGAACCTCTCTTCGAGAACTCCCAGTTGGGTTGGCTGGTCAGCTTTCTGTAGTAGTCTGAGACTTTCCATGCCCAGTCCTGTTTCTTCTCCCTTTTATCTTTCATAGGCATTCCCCTCCACTAAACCTCTTGTACTCCTAACTTCATCTTCCCATCTACTTCATGAAGGACCCAACTGACATGTCAGCCAGAGCCAGGTGGGGTCTCCAGAGGCAAGAGTGGGAACCACAGGGGACTGGAGTCCCTATAGCTGCCGAAAGTACCAAACCCAAGGTCCAGGAAGTGATCTCTCACAAGATCATGTAGCAGGCTTCCTGGGAGAACTGCTAAGTGCCTCTTCCATACTGTTAAGGATCAGGTATCATTTTTTTTTTTTTTTTTAAGAAATCTAAGTGTCCAGAGCTCTATATCATGTGACCTGGCGTTTCTTGCTTGAGACTCTTTCTTTGTATATGAGGAATATGGATAAAGAAGGAGAAATCAGGAGTTCTAAAAGGGAGATCCTCATTCATATTTTAAGGCAATCTCCCTCAGCTCCACGCTACACCCAGTCTCACAAAACTATGTCCTTGACACCTATGGAACATTCCCAGTGTGTTAAGTAAAAAACACCAGCCCCTGCATCTCCGGCATAACCTTCACCCTTGTGTCCTTTTCTAGCCCATTGCCAGCACTAGAGCTCTGTCCCTTTTGGTGAAATGGCCTCAAAAAGCCTAGGAGAATTAAAGGATTCTCTTCTTTAATTTCAAATCTCCTCAAATGTACATCTTCCGCCATCCTAAAACACTTTGGTTTAAAAGCCAGAGGTGAGGTGGGGAGAAAGAAAATAAAATGAGGAGGCTTATTGTGTAGGATCACTCCCAAATATTTCTACAGCCTATCCATTAGCTGTCCAACTTTGATGCCTGTGACACCGGAGGAATGCCAAGTGTACCTCAAACATATTTTCCCACCAACCCCACCTCACAGGCCTGAATGCCTTCAAGATTCCGAAGGACAGGGAGAGAGATCCACCTCCAGTTGAGCATGTGCTTGGGTCGGAGTAATCCATCTCCACTGAAAGGAGCTGTCTTTTGGGTGTTAATTAAAAAAGTAACCACATGAGCCAGTTACAACACTTCGTACTTTATAGATTTCCTTAGCCCACCATTCAATATTGCAAAATAGTGTTAATGCAACTTCATTAGCCAGCCCAAGTCCCAGATGCATGCCTATCTGGAAATGTGTCCCTACCAGCCCTCCTACTGTTCATTCATTGCATCTTTAAAAGATCAACCTAAAAACAAATTTTTTTTAATTAAAAAAAATAGTAGAAGATCAACCTAAGTATACCTTTAAAATGCTGCCTTCCATTACGGCCAACATTTGTTGCTCCATCTGGCTCTCAGAGACACATTTCCTGGTCAGAGTAGACCTAGGGACATGGAGTGGACTCTAGAGTGACTCCATTTGAGCCCTTACTGTCAAAGACAGTTGAGAATTAGGTCCATTCTCTTTGCCTCCAGGCTCTTATAGAACCCTGGGAATCCGAGGGCGGCAGCTTCATCTACCTTTTTTTTTTTAAGATTTTATTTATTTATTTGACAGAGAGAGACACAGTGAGAGAGGAAACACAAGCAGGGGGAGTGGGAGAGGGAGAAGCAGGCTTCCCGCTGAGCAGGGAGCCCAATGCAGGGCTCGATCCCAGGACCCTGGGATCACAACCTGAGCTGAAGGCAGAAGCTTAACAACTGAGCCACCCAGGCGCCCCTCATCTACCATCTTTAATCAGAGCCACATGTAAGCCTTCCCAACAGAGGAGAATTTATGTTTAAAAATAATTCCAGAGATGCCGAATGAATAAAAGAGGTCATTTCATTAATTATATGGGGAATAATGGACATTTCTGCATATAAATGACATTGCCATCAGCTGTGCTGCCTCATAGAAATCCAGCCTGCACAGAAGGGCTCGCTTAGGAGTGTTATCTCATCCGGGACACATTACCAGGAGATAAATACATAATGGGGCAGAAGTTACAGAGCATTTCCCAGTTTGATAAATGAATTAAGTCCACTTTCTGAAGTCGTCTGGGAACGCGTGTTAAGAAACTGGGAAAGGGAACATCCTTCTCTGAACAACTATGACCAATTCTCAGGGTATTTCCTGGGAATTCACAGCCAATGAGGCCACTCACTGACCCAATTGAGCATGTCAAGCCATTAACCCCAAATTTGACACTCATTTCCAGGGAATCTACCGCGCTTGAATCATTGTCACTATAATAAGCATAAAAGAAGAGGGCATAAGGATTTCTTCTGAAAGAAGCCTTTTTGCCTAGTTCTAGAGAGTTGTTTGCTAGGCATTGGCCTGGAATAATTCTTCCAGGCTTCATGACTCCTCTCAAAAGAGGTTAATGATTCGTTACCAACTGCACTGGAAATAAATAGTACCTCGTGAGTGCTACTGTGGCAATTGATAAAACGGAACTGGAATCCCAGGTGAATCATTTACAGCATGTATATCTATGGGAAAGTTGTTTAACCTCTCAAAGACTCCATTTTCTCACCTGTAAAATGAAGGTAATACTATCTGCCTTACAGGTGGTTGCAAGGATTGAATGAAATTCAGCACAGGAGTGGTGTTAAGAGCTGCTCTTTGGCATCAGACTTCCTGTGTTCAGAATGGCTTTTTATCAGCTGTGTGACTTTGGACAAGTCAATTACCCTCTCTGTTCTTCAATTTCCTCATGATAATAACAGCTACTTTTGGTATCATTATGAAAATGAAGTGAGTGCACACAGATCAAGAGCTGACAGCAGTGTCTGGCACAGAATAACCACTCAAAAGTGTTCATTATTTAGGGCACCTGGGTGGCTCAGTCAGTTGACCATCTGACTCTTGATTTCAGCTCAGGCCATGATCTCAGGGTTGTGGGATCAAGCCCTGCATCGAGCTCTGTGCTGGGCATGGAGTCTGCTTGGGATTCTCTCTCTCTCTTTCTTTCTCCCTCTCTAAAAAAAATTTTTTTAAAGGAATATATTTTTAAAAAGTGTTCATTATTGCTATTATTGTGTGTAAAGAACCAAATGTGGTGCCTGCACTGCACATTCTAGACATCCAATAAACATGAGTTCTCTCTCTCCGCTAGTCTTTTGGCAAACCCCAGGGGAAATCTCAGATAACATTACCCAGTACCTGTTATTTTCCAGTTCTCCATAAATCAGGAGTACAGCAAAGGAACTCTTTGTCTCATTTCCCAATGGACATCTTTCACACATGGCTGACCCCAAGCCCAATAAAAAGTGACCTCTAAAAGCCTCCCTGACAGAAAATACGGATCCCTCCAACCTACCTGACCCCAACCAAAAAATACACTCCCCCCACCTTGCCAACCCATCCACCCGTGTGCTTCAAATACCCATGATTCCATAATCCAGCAAATATTTGCAAAGCACCTGCCATATAGAAAGCAAGAAGAAGGACACAAAGAAGGAGCAATCATGGACCCTGCCTCAGGAACTTGACCAGTATGGAAGAGGAGAAACAAAAGGCAGAGCTGCCAAGAGACAGAAACAAAGTTAGTCAGAAAACACTTCAGGAAGGAAGTGGCATCGAGACTTTATCTTAATGTGTAGCATTTTCAAAAAAGATTTATTTCTTTATTTGAGAGAGAAAGAAAGAGAGCATGTGAGCTGTGGGAGGGGCAGAGAAAGAGAAACTCAAGCAGACTCCATGCTCAGTACAGAGCCTGATGCAGGGCTTGATCTCACAGTCCTGAGATCATGACCTGAGCTGAAATCAAGAGTTGGACGCTCAACCAACTGCACCACCCAGGTGCCTCAATGTGTAGAATTTTTAATGGCATCCATAGAAATGGGGAATTCCAAATGGAAGGAAGAATGGGGGTAAAGGTTGAGCCAGTAGAAAGCATGGAACATACACCAGGAAAGGTATGTCAGGTCCTCAGGCAGGAGCTTAGGATAAATAAAAAAATCAACATTGGAAATAAACTTTTTCTTTAAGATTTTATTTATTTTTTGACAGAGAGAGAGACAGCGAGAGAAGGAACACAAGCAGGGGGAGTGGAAGAGGGAGAAGCAGCCTTCCTGTGGAGCAGGGAGCCTGATGATGCGGGACTTGATCCCAGGACCTCGGGATCATGACCTGAGCTGAAGGCAGACACTTAACGACTGAGCCACCCAGGTGCCCAGGAAATAAACATTTTTAAAGATGTTTAGGGCAGAGCTGGGAGAGCATCAGGAGACCTATAAAGTAGGGTGCCAATGAAAGTTTTTGAAAGGTAAGGAAGTGGCATGATTAAGGCTGGTTCTTGGATGGGAACTCGAACAACACTGCTTTGAATTTGAGAGGAGAGAGACAGGAGTTAGGGGATTATTACAGTAACACAGGTGAGAAAGTTGGCCACTGATGTGGGTAGGATGGGAGAATAAGCAAGATCTGGGATGTGGTGTCCACAGGTCCTGACCATTGGTTGGATTTGGAGGTAAAAAGAGAAAGACACCAAGGATGAGCCTCAGATCTTGAACCCAGCTACCCACAGGAACAAAGAAACACCATCCTCCACTGAAGCAGGGAAAAAGAAGATTCTGGCTCTGGCATGAAATAATGACTTGGATTCATTCAAGAGTGTCCTGCCCTTTCCACATCCTTTCTTGAAACTGCAAATAGTGGGCCTCACTTTCTCAGTTCCTTATTTACAGGAGGGGTCTCCATGAAAATCACAGGGCTCTGGGATACTTGAGAAGAAAGAATGACAAAAGCAGAGACAAGCTGGGAATAAATCTTTTCTTCCTTCCTCAGGTTTGTGTGATGAGCTTGTCTCTTGCTCACAGGGAGAAAGGAAGGATGACAGGACGAACTTTCCCCACTGGAATGTAAATTCCACAAGGGAGGAAATTTTCTTTTTTCCTGTTTTGTTCAGCAGTGTATCTCTAGTGCCTAGAGCAGTCCCTGGCAATAATGGGAGCTCTGTCATGTTTGCTGAATGAATGAATGATCCCTGTTTTTAGGCATAGGAAGAAATAAAGAATAGAAGACCCCTCACAGCTAACTCAGGATCCCCCTCCCAACCCCAGTCATGTAGTTTGTTCATTCTTTTAATGTTTTTTATCTGTGTCCAAAAGCACCTAGAAATAATCCCCAAAGGGCCCTGCTTTATATTCTCACAGTCTTGCAAAGCTCTCAGGAATTGACAGTTGCAGGCAGTACAACCAAGGACATGGCAGCTCTCTGATGAGCAGGAAGCTCGGTATTTATGATATCAAGCAAATAAGGTCTGTCACTGGGGAGGGAGGATGGATTCAGAAGTATGCAAGTATTTGACTTATTCTCTTGATTTTATCTTCTATCTGTAGGCTCACTTCATGATGTTTATCTTTTCCCTTTTAGAATATGACTGGGTAGAAATTTGCCATTTGGAGACTAGAATGCCATCCAGAATAATGTGAGTGTCTCTTTTATAAAGATTTATTTATTTATTTGAGAGAGAGAGGAGAGAACAAGAGTGAGGAGGGGGGGAGGCAGAAGGAGAGAGAATGTCAAGCTGAGTCAGCGCTGAGCATGGAGCCCGACGTGGGGCTCGATCTCACAACCCTGAGACCATGACATTAGCCAAAACCAAGAGTCAGACACTCAACCAGCTGAGCCACCCAGGCGCCCCAGAAGAATGTGAGTCTCTTCTAATTCTGTGAGAGGGTACCTTACAGCCAGTTTGGGAGCTCCGAGGAGTGAGTTCTTCTCTAGACTCTCAAAAAAGCATCACAAGGTCCAGGAGTCGGTGTGAGAAAGTGGAATCAAGGTAAAATATTTTTGAGTGTATAAAGATTGGGAAGTAAAAGGATGTTACTCAGAAGAGTAGTTCATGAGTCAGGTTGGTCTGACATCAGAAGTCCTTAACATCAGACCCACCCATCCGGACTCATTATGTTTGTGTCTTACCTTCCTTTTCTGCTTCCTGAGCCTTAATCATGGTTTCCTCAATGAATATCATCAGCTGCCTGAAACTTCGTAAGATAAAAAGGAGGTTTTCTTTTTTAGAAGGTGCTACTCAAAGACTGCAACTGACTTCTGAACCTACAGTGTTAAACCATGTAGTGCTTGACATGAGCCACTCATGCCACTCTGTTCAAATTAGACTCTAGGGTCATTTATTATGTGCCTATTGCGTGCAAGGCACAGTGGGAATACAAATAGAGAGATGAATAAGGCTTTGCCTCTGCCCTGAAGATCACCACAGTTCCTGTGTAAAGAAATACATACAACCACCTCTTCCATGACAGACCATCACATGGGCTGATGTGGAGCCCCTGAAGGGTTTTCAGTAGTAAGTTTCATGATCACCCACATTTAGCCTTTTTCAATGTGTCCTCCTTTATCTCTGTCATGACTAACTTCACCACTTCCAAGGAAGTGCAAGAGAAAGGCAAATTCATTTTGTTCATTTTCCAAATGTTTACTGGGTGAGTCCATTCTGAGGAATTATATGGGCACCAACTTCTAGTTAAATCCTACAGAGGACTGCTCATAGTTGAGAGCAATTAGAGAGAGCTAGAGCCGAAGGTGGGGAAAGTAATCAAATCCGGGGGAACAAAAAGTTAATCTGGCTGAGGAAACTGGAAAGAAGAGAGGAAAATGGTGGGGGAGGGGGCAAAGGAAGGAGGGAAAGATGTGGAATCCAGGAGAAAAAGAGACAAAAGAATCTAATTTAAAGGCATGAAAACATCAAGACATATTAAGATGCATGTGATAAGGCCATGTCTGGCTTTGCCCCAAGACTTAGAACAGTGCCTTACATGTGGTATTGAATAAATATTTAGGGATAAAGGTACTAAGAAACAATTAATCAGGTGTATTTCTTTATAATCCTTACACTTGTGATTCATACTTGTTCTCTTAGGAAAGCAAAGCTTGGGGCACCTGGGTGGCTCAGATGGTTAAGCGTCTGCCTTCGGCTCAGGTCATGATCCCAGGGTCCTGCGATCGAGTCCCGCATCGGGCTCCCTGCTCCTTGGGAGCCTGCTTCTCCTTCTGCTTCTCTCTCTCTCTCTGTCTCTCATGAATAAATAAATAAATCTTAAAAAAAAAAAAAAAAAGGAAAGCAAAGCTTGAACTCTCTCTACCATCTCTGTTTCATTTCCCAGATCATCTTTTTTTTTAAATGATTTTTTAAAAGATTTTATTATTTATTTATTTGAGAGAGAGAGAATGAGAGAGAGAGAGCACGAGAGGGAAGAGGGTCAGAGGGAGAAGCAGACTCCCTGCCGAGCAGGGAGTCCGATGCGGGACTCGATCCCAGGACTCCAGGATCATGACTTGAGCTGAAGGCAGTCGCCTAACCAACTGAGCCACCCAGGCGCCCTTTTTTTTTTTTTTACAAGAAGTCTGCTTCTCCCTCTGACCCTCTTCCCTCTCATGCTCTCTATCTCTCATTCTCTCTCTCTCAAATAAATAATAAAATCTTTTAAAAAAATCATTTCCCAGATCATCTTAACATATATTAAGTTGCAACATCATAATGTATCACTTAGGCACTTCCCCGTTGCAAATAAGCCACATCTTATGTTGCTTGCAGTGTTCGATTTTAAGATTGTAACTATACAAAGGAAGGCAAGAAAGCATCTCAGCACTGCAGAATAAGCCCATGAGGGGGGCGCCTGGGTGGCTCAGTCGGTTAAGCAACTGCCTTCGGCTCAGGTCATGATCCCAGGGTCCTGGGATCAAGCCCCACATCGGGCTCCCTGCTCCGCGGGAAGCCTGCTTCTCCCTCTCCCACTCCCCCTGCTTGTGTTCCCTCTCTTGCTGTGTCTCTCTCTGTCAAATAAATAAAATCTTAAAAAAAAAAAAAGACCCCATGAGGAACCCAAAAGCAAATCAATAAAGGTTCCTTGCTGGTTTGGAATTCAAAAGCCATCCTGGTGACCTGCTCAGTCTTCTCTCCCTCAGAAGTAGGCAACTCTGATTCTCCCTCTGGTTGACTCTGCCATTAGCAGGAACAAGGTTCTCTCTCCTCCTCTGCTTCTTTTCCTCTGTTTCTCTTTTCCCATGCCCCACCCACCCCTGCCCTTCTATCTAGCATCAGATTTCTGCATGGGAGAAAACATGAATGGATTAGTAGCTGCCCAGTGAAGACTCCCCCTACTAGACAGAATTCTTGTACCTGGGATCTCAGAGGTGCTTATTCACAGGATCTCAATGGCGGAGGTACCCATCCTCCCTTCTGTCCATGTGTGCCAGGGAAACTCCCTGGGGCTGCCCAAAGGGCTCAAAATGTGGCAAGTACTTGGGATTTCAGAGATTTTTATGAAGTTTACATGAATGTTGGCAAACAAGTTTCACAGAACTATCTAGAATTAGCAGAACATTGAAAATATCATATATCCAAATCTGAACTCCTGCAATTCCACCCTACCACCACCTACCCACTCCCAGCAAACCTGCTTTCCCCACAGACTTCATCTCAGTTGAAGACAACTCCATCCTTCTATTTACTCAGCCCATGAAATTGGATTCATCCTTGATTCCTCTCTTTCTCCCACATCTGATCTGACTGGAAATCCTATTGACTCCACTTTTATTTTTTTAAATTGTTTTAAAGATTTTATTTATTTATTTGGGGGGGAGAGAGAGACAGAGAGCATGTGCATGGGGGGTGGGGAGGGCGAAGGAGAGGGAGAAGCAGACTTCACACTGAGCATGGAGCCTGATGCAGGTCCGGGGTCGATCCCACATGACCCAAGCTGAAGGCAGACACTTAACCAACTGGTGACCCCCCATTGACCAGGTGCCCCCCATTGACTCCACTTTCAAAATGTATCCAGAAACTTAGAACTTCTCACAGTTTGCACCATTATCACCATGGTCCAAATGGCTATCACCTCCAGCCTGGATTTATTACAGTAGGTTCCTAACTGGTCTCCATGCCTCCACCCTTGCTTCATGCCTGCACACACCCCTCCACCAGTCTAGTCTCAACATAGCAGCCAGAATGGTCCTTTTCAACATTGGTCAGATCACATCACCTGTCTGTTCAAAACTCAGTAGATGCTCACGTCTCTTAGAGAAAACCAAAGTCTTTACAACAGCCCACAGTATTGACATGATGGGGTCTCCCCACCTCCTCTCCCCACCACCCTCACTCTTGCTCACTCTGTGCTGGCCACCCTGGCCTCTTTGATGTTTCTGGAACATACTAAACATGCTCTCATTTCCAGCCTTTGCACTGACTTGTCCCTCATTCTGGAACACTCCTCCCCCAAAATGCAGAGTGCTAACTGCCTCAGCCACCTCAGGTCTGTGCTCAGATGTCATCTTCTCATACCTCACTTAAAATCCCCCCAGCACTCCCAATCCCCACACCTTCACCATGTGGCATTTTATAACATACTATATAATTTTCTTATTATGTTTTGCGGGTGGGGGTTAACAGGCCTTTTTGGTTTGGATTTATTTTTCTTTTGGTCTCTTTACCCTGGTAAAAGGAAAGCTCCGTAAGGAAACTTAGACCCATCTCTGAAATTTGTAGATGCTCAATCAATATAGGTTGGTGAACACCTGATGTATGGGACAACTGAAGCAGTATGCTAAGCTTATTAATTTAGAAGAGATCAAGCATTGTGAAAATCCAAGTGTGGTTTGGGGTTGGGTGTAATGGGTTGAAAAAATATATGTGATTTTCAAAGTAAACTCTTCTCTATTTTTCCTACTATCTAACTTCTAATCACCAGTCTGCGCTGATGGCAATTCATACACAGATATTGATGTGCTAGTTCTCATAAATAAGTGCAAGCTAGTGAGTCAGTACATCAGCTTATAAACAGATCACTATCATCCAGGCAGAATGAAAAGGTAAGGTTCTCATTCTCAAGGACCTTACATGCAGCATGCATGAATAATTATTCCACTGTACTCAGATGAAAGAAATGTCACATTATCTTTTTTCTGTGTCTAAATGAAATTAAATCTGTTCCACTGCCTCTGAACCAAGCTCAGTCTGAGATCTTCTGCTACTGGCCCCAAGGTCACCACTTGTAGTGTGTGGCCACCCTGGCTTTCCCGTCAGTGGAACCGACCCTGTCAGTGGTCCTACTAATCCCCGGGGTGCTCTGATGGAGTGTGGCACAGGTCTGTGACACTCCTGGAGTTTTCTACCACTAACCATCCTTCCTAAATTTTTGGAAAGCTCACCTTTGTAGGGTTGCCTCTTTTTAAAAATAGTGTCAACCTCTAGTCCCTTCTTCTTAATGATCCTAAAACCCCAGAGGTTTGTTACTTCAGCATGACAGGTGGGGTGGAGGTGGGGAGTTCCCCAAAGGACACAAAGAATCAGACTTTAATTCATCTCTTTACCTGATATAATACATCTGATAAGACAAAATGGCTCCAGAATGATTACAACAAAAGAAATTGTAAAATAGAGTTTCTAAATTGAATGCATAAATTCTCAGACAATGTAAAATAAAGATTGATCCAGTGGGCTAGAATTTATCAGAGAAATGTTCCTGGAAGAAGTAGATTTTGAATCAATCCTAGGACAGGGGGAGAAAGATTAAAACTTTCCAATGAAGGCAGACGATTTTGTCTTTGGTATGCACTAGGGGAAGGAGGGGGGGTCATCAAGTCCGGAAATAGTGAGTCATAAGCTGAGGAGAAGAATTAGAGGATCAGCATGTAGGATACCACACTCAGAGGGGGGATTCTTCACCATGGCAGAACAGCAAGTCTCTGGTGTGGCAGATAGCTGGAAATCTGAGCACATTAAGCATGACTCAAGACCAGTTTAGATTCTGGGAAGAGAAAGAGGGGAATGAAAATGTACTCACAAAACATTAGTGAAAGACGACCCACAAGAGACGAAGAGACCAAATACTGCAATGAAGAATCCCAAGTGTGGTATTGGGTGTGTACTTCATTCCAACTGAAGCATAAATTTGCTACTGTATTGCATTTCCCGGAGCTACTTCAGTCACTGGGCTCATCAAATCCAATTTCTCCTCTTGGCGGTAAAAAATTTGAAGCCACAGAGACTTACTAATGTAGAGAAATTTGAGGTCGTCTGTCCTTATTCTCTGAGATGGTGCTCAACTTTATAGCACTTCTGTCAACCCCGGGAGCTCAAAACCCTCACAAAGACCCAGAGCATTAAGCGTACCCACAGAGGGCACGCTTCTAGCAAAAAGGAAGAGCTTTTAACAAACAACAGGAATGCTGTCCTCTTCAATGTAGTTTCAAAGTAGTTTCACTAGTACTTCCAATTTGTAGTATATACTTGGTATCAGCTGCTAGTGCTCAGGTATACATCTTTTATGTTCCTAAGATTTGTCGCATCTTTATCCTTTCAGGTTGATGATGGTGTGAGATAGCTAAAAGTGCTTTGGTTCTAGCTCTAGTGACTAAAGTGTGTGATTAGACTAGGGACAGTGCCATTTTTATTACAGTAAAGTAAATAGATTGATTTCCTCAGGTCATTCTTTTTGGAGACTCTAGAGAGCTGTTGATTTCTTACTGTCAGGCTCTGCAGGGGCACTGGATTGTTTCCATGGTCCCTGCCATCAGCAAGCTTGTATTTTAAGGCAGTACATCCTCAAGTGAACATGTTTAATAGCCACAAAAAGTGAAATACCATGATGTGTGAGAAGAGAGCAGCCACTAATTTGATTTGAGGAACAGGGAAAGGGTTCATAGGGAAAGGAGTGTTTTTGCTGGTGGTTAGGGGATGAACAGAATCAATAAGCAAAGGAAGAACGAAAAGAACTTTCCAAGCTGAGTAAGAATAACAGAGACACAGCCATGTGAAAGTGCAGGGTGAGTTCAAGCAATAGTAAACAGTTCTGTGGTTGGAGCAATGGGCACTTGGGAGATGGTGGTGGAAGATGAAACCAGATGATGGAGGACTGTAAATATCAGACTTGGGAGGACAGCAGACCCAGAAGAGCACGTTCAGTCACGTTTGGAACAATGATAGCCTTGTTGGAATAAATGGATACCTTCCTGAGATGAGTTCTTTGAAGGCCTGAACTCATTGGAATGCTCAAGCCCCGGGCCGTTGAAACACAAATCAGCCCTCCTTACTTGATAATCATATCTGATATGATTGTGTCTCGGTAAAGAAAAAATAAGCAGTGATTAGGTAAGAAATCAGGCTTCAGAGCGTGAAATAAGTCATCAGCAGACCCATGATGGAGGAGGAGATTTGGTCCTGCTGGGCTGTGTGTCATATAAGGTTACAGAGTATGAAGATAAACTCTGCCAGGAAGCTCCCTTGAGAAAAATCTCTTTCTTCCTCAGGGGAATGAGGGAGGTCTCTCCCGGGGTCAGGATTCCCAGGGGATGAGGTGGCAAGGGTAGGGGTGCACGAACTGAGTTTGCGAAGAGCCCAGCATAGTAAGGTGCTGAGGTACAAGTCAGAGAAATGGAGAAAGAAGTTGAGTCTATTCTCCAGCACCAAGATGAGATGGAAGTGATAAGGGTATTGGAGGGAGATGGCAGCTGGCTCAGCCTGGGGGCAAGATTTACACCGAGGGCTCAGGATAGAGCACCCCTAGCACGCATGATTTATTCTGAATGCCACCAGCTGGTGGTCTAAGGCTACCAAAATAATTCCCTGTCCTCGTGAGAAGTGGCCCCTGAACAGTGGCTCTCAAACTTGGGATACCCCAGAATGATCTGGAAGGTTTGTCAAAACCCAGATTGCTTGGCCCCACCCCCAGGGTTTCTTATTCAGTAGGTGGGATGGGCTGAGGAATTTAATTTTCTAAGGACTTCCCAGCTAGTGCTGATGCTCTAGTCTGAGACCCATTGATCTAGAACTTGATGGGCCAGACCACTCAGGTAAAGCCCTCCGTAGTTGAAGCTAAGAGGCACTGGAAAAGGTAGGATTTGATCAATTCTCACTTCAACTGCCTGAAAGGGTTTTGTATGTGCAGGAGACTGATAAGTGTCAAAAGAGGCAACAACTCAGATGACAGTGCAATAGAAAGAAAAGGAGACAGGGAGGCTGGTTTAAAGGAAAGATTTCAAGAAGGAATCTGGCCGTTTGCCCAGAACAATCACCTGTTGGAGGAGGAAGGAACTGCATCACTGGCCGGTCACTGATAGCTACAGCTCTCCTGTCACCTGGCTACCTCTAGAATCATCTCTGGAGCTTTCCAAAAACACCAGGCCCTGGGCCCCGTGCCCAGATAAATTAAATCAGAATCCCCGCAGGTGGGGCCCTGATTCTGGAAGTTTCTGAAAGCTCCTAGATGATTCTAACAGCAATTGGCGCTAAGAGCCACTGGTCTAAGGAAAATCTGATCCAGTTTCAAGGGGAAACAAAAATCTTGTAGGGGATCTATGGAATGAGGAACCCATCTCCAGTTTACTTAACACTTGTCAAAATGTCTATTTTTTTTTTTTGCAAGATTTCTAAACTGACCAATCCTCACGCTCTTGTTCCATCCTTCCCAGATCTTCAAATCCCATTTACTGTTGATATTCCCAGTACCTGAGCAGTTTCTTTGCTGTGCTCCCCCACCCTTCACTAACTGTGGATCACCATGATGGTTTACGGCAGCCAAATGGCATACAGCTGAAAGCACCAACCAAGGTGTTCTCCTTGAGATAGGTTCCCTCCTGTCTCTCAGAGGCCTGACATCGAGAGCAGGTTCAAATGGCATTTGTCTCCACAGAGCCACAAGTCCATGAATCATTTATATCAAATCAAAATGTAGGTTTAAGAGTCATGAAATGCCCTAGTGCCAAGGAAGATTTATAGATAAGCTAGTCAAATATTTTATAGGTAGATAATCTTAGGATAGTGAAATATAAGTGAAATTTCAATGAAATGCCAACATATAAAATAGATTTAAGAAGAGGCACTATGGGACAGTGTGTATGCTATGTTGCTATTTGTGTTAATAAAAGGAAGGAGATGGGGCAATGGTGGGGAGGGAGGAGGCTACCTCTAGAAAGATAGACCAAAGATTGTGGGGACACTGGTTTCCTTTAAGGTGGAGAGCTGGAAACAAGTTAGTAAGGAGACTTTCCATTACATACTGTTTTGTATCCCTTGAATTTTGAATCATGGGCATGGATCAGCTACTTGAAATTACATTTTTTAGCCATTAATTTTTTGTAGTGGAGCTGTTCTGGTTGGAACAGGCTGGACTTCACCTTGCCACCTCTCCCCCTTAGCCTAAACCCCCATTCCTAGACAAAGATCCATTAGAATTTCTAATCCCATTAAGTTCCTCAGAGGATGCCCCCATGGGATCTGGTTGGAGACCTACTGGACTTTTCAACCCTACATTTCTTAGCAGCCAGAATCGATGCCTAGAGAGGCCAAGTAAGTGGCTCAAAGTCACACAACTAACAAAGGAACCTAAATCTCCTGATCCTTTCTTTCTTTTTTTTCCTTCTGATTCTTTTTTCCATGCCTCCTCAGATATTTAATCCCTTCTATGTAGCATCTCAGATACTTGTTGAGCCTCTGCAACTATGCCAAAGAGATACCATTAATACAAGCACACATCAGCAGCAGAGGAAATTTATTGACCAAGACACCAAATAAATAGCAAACCCTCACTATCACAGTAGTGATATGACAATAACCCTCCCCATTTGTGAAAATTCATGCTATAAATAACCACACAATATAAAGGATTATGTAGTTTATTTGGGTATTTTGTAGCATGAGTCACAGGACAAACGTTTGGAAGATAAAAGCACCCTATATAGAAAGCAACTCTGTATTGTTTTTGTTGATGCTGGCACCGCCCCAATGACCACTAGGTGGCAGTAATGTCCCAACAAAGTAAAGCAGTAGGTCTAGCGCTCTTGAGGAAACTGCATTTGTATCACACAGCTGACCCACCTGGCTACGCTGCCTTGAGACCCAGAGAGAATTATTAGTAGAAATTCCAAACAATTCTTCATTCTCTTGATAAGCTATGTCCTCTGTTGTAACAGCCAAGAATGCTTTAGCTGATGTCACAAAGCAGGCTCAAACAGGCAGCCCTTAGGCAGAATCTGGTCAGCAGCAGTGTGTTTGCCTTGGTCAGTGTTCGGGTTTTGTAGTTTTGTCTTCATCCAAAATGACTTTAGGTGGAGCAGGCTCTCTCCACTTTGCCAGATCTCCCACCACTCTTTAACGTCTCATTAAAGATATCTAAGGTGCCCCCATATTTTTGCATGGCCCCTGAAGGCATTTGAGTTTGGGATCTCTGCTAAAATGTCTTTCTTAAACGCACAATAACTCTGCGACTGCAATCTAACTGGTCTACTCAACTATCTTGAGCTGTCTCACCTCCATCTTTTCCTATGTCATCCCTCTATCTGCAGTGTTCTTTTCCATGGCATGTCCATTTTTTTTTTTTTCAATTCTTCTCATTCTTGAAGGACCAGATTAAAGGTCACCTCCTCCTTTTTCCCATCCAAGTACTAACTTGGCCGGACCCTGCTTAGCTTCCGAGATCAGACGAGATCAGGCAGGTTAGGGGTGGTATGGGGTTTTAGACGTCTGCCACTCCTTTTGCATTTTCCCCTCTCTTCTGACCTCCCATAGCACACAGAGTTTATACTACTTAGTTGGTGCTTATTTTCTGCTCTGTACCATTCGCTATCTTTCATAGGTCTCTGCTATTTGTAAGTTCTCTGAGGGAAGCAAAGAAGCCTGCCACTTCTTTGTATGTGTGTAATGGTATCTTGCACAGTGTCCTCCCCAGCTTTTGATTTCTTTCCATTCAAAAACTATGCCAATACCTCCTTTTGGGGACGAATGGGAGGCAGAATGGTTTAGAAAAAAGTATTGTATAGAATATCTTTTAAAAATATATAATTTTAGATACAGGTATATGAAAAATTAAGACTAAGCTAAAACTCCATTGTCTCCTCAAGACGCTAAGAGGATATATTGCAGGGCTCAGTATAAGCTCTGGCATCAGATACCCCTAACAAGCTGGGTGACTGAGCAAGTTACTTCACCTACTAATAATAAGATAAATAATAATAGCACCTACTTAAGAAGATTTGGAGTTTTTTTTTTAATTTTTAGTTAGAATTACAGAAAAGTTGCAAAAATTGTAGTTTCTACACATCCTTCACCCACCTTCTTCTGATGTTAACATCTTACATAAACATAATCCAAAGATCAAAACCAAGAATGGACATTGGTGCAATACTGTTAACTAAATCTACCGACCTTATTTGAATTTCACCAGTTTTCCAGATGTGATGTTGTGCCCCTCTCAATGCATCTTATCTGGGGGTACATGATGTCGATATGTCTGACTATTGGTGAGGTTAACTTTGATAGCTTGGATTAGGTGGTGTATGGGGGGGGGCTTCTCCACTGTAAAGTTACTATTCTTCCCTTTGTAATTAATAAACTTCTTATGGGGAAATACTGTGAGACTATGTGAATATCCTGTTTCTCATCATACTTTCATTCGCTAATTGTAGTGTCCATCAGTGGTTCTTACCTGCAACAATTATTACTACAGTGTTTGCCCAATGGCAATCTTCTATTTCTCTCATTCCTTCTGCATCTATTAAGTGGAATTCTACTACAAGGAAAAACTGTTTCTCCCCCACCCATTTATTTGCGGGGGGGGGGGCATTAAGGAGGATGAAATGAAGTAAGGCAGCGAAGGTTAGAGTAAGTGTGAGCCACTTCTAATGTTATTATTGAGACAATGTGAAAGCTCTCTGATTGATACAGCCATTTTCTGATTGGGAATGAGTACTTCTAAAACGTTTAAGGATATTCCAAAATATGGACGCCTGGGTGGCTCGGTTGGCTAAGCATCTGCCTTCGACTCAGGTCGTGATCCTGGAGACCTGGTACCAAGCCCCACATCAGGCTCCCTGCTCAGCGAGGAGTCTGCTTCTCCGTCTTGCCTCTGCTCCTCCACCTGCTTGTGCTCTCTTTCTTTCTCTCTCTGACAAATAAATAAATCTTTTCTAAAAAAAAAAAAAAAAGGAT
The DNA here is from genome assembly GCF_037043125.1 of Eumetopias jubatus. NCBI lineage: Eukaryota > Metazoa > Chordata > Mammalia > Carnivora > Otariidae > Eumetopias > Eumetopias jubatus. The sequence continues at coordinate 21,900,695 of NW_028274810.1, forward strand.
ATTCCAAAATAGTCCACTGTATTAGTTTGCTAGAGGTGCTGTAACAAAATATCACAGACTGGGTGACTTACCCAACAGAAATTAAGCTCCTCACAGTTCCAGAGGCTGCAAGTCTAAGATCAAGGAGTGAGCAAGCAGATTTGGTTGTTTCCCCAGGCCTCTCTCCTTGGCTTGCAGATGGCCGCCATCTCCCTGTGTCCTTCCCTCTGTGTGCATCCCCCTGCTGTCTCTTTCTGGGTCCAAGTTTCCTCTTAGAAGAACACCAGTCAGATCGGATTATGACCCTCCCTGAGAGTCTCATTTTAACATAATCACCTCCCGAAAGGTTCTATCTCCGAATACAGGCGCATGCCGAGGCGCTGGCGTTAGGGCTTCGACGAAGAAATTGCGTGGGGGACACAATTCAGCCCACGATATTTACTTCCTTCCTTCAGGGAACAATCGTGAGGGAGTAACTGTACACGTGCGAGGGCGTTCAGAACCGGCTAAGCCCTGTACAAACGTAGAGCCGCGGCGTGGCAGTCATGGCGGCTCTGTCGTCACGCACGCGCCTCACGCACAAATCGCTTCCGCGTTCTCTTACGATGTCACTAGCACTGTGAATGTGACCTTCCTTTCGCAGCTGTCCCAGCACTCTGGAAGGCGAACCCCAGCCCAGCTGCTGTCTGCGTTATCACACATTCGCACTGATTGGCAGCCACAACGAGTGTGCTTTGGTTTTTTGTCTTCCTGGGGCTCGGGGCTTCTAGCCGCACACTTCAGGCTGTGCCAGCTACCTCGACAGAGGCCCAAGGCATCTCCTTCCCTCCGAGAGCAAGGCTGCCTGTGAGCCTGCCAGCACAGCGCCTGATTTCTCCGTCCACCAGCTGCGTCGCCTTGGGCTAGGCCCCTCAGTGCAGCACTTTGTCTCAATTCCGCAGCTGAGAGAAAGGGATAACAGCCCTCACAAGCAGGCAATGAGGATGAATGAGTTAATCTTTATAGAGCATTTGGAGAACACAAAATGGACAAATTCCTATTCATGTCTTTCGAGAACCAGCATCGGACGAGACACCTGCTAGGAAGCTAATCCTTTTATAGAATGTTTTCTTGAAGGAGGCAATTTGCCGATTTTAATACATCTTAGCCTCCCAGAAGTGGGAAAAGGACACACACTTTATACTATCTGCGTAAGTGAGAAAAGGGGGAATGATCTCTTCCCACTGAAGGTTTTGCTTATCAGAGGCTAACAGAGGCCTGCAGAAGCTGCGACCCTCCGTCTGCCTTGCCTGTCCCGGATAAGGAAAGAGAACCAGAGAATCCCGCCCCCCCCACGGACCCCCCCCCCCCCCCCGCCCGGAGCCACTAACTATTCTTCAGCGTCTGACATGCTCACCCTCCACAGCCTCCACACTCTGAGTGTGTGGGAGGAGGAATGAATAAAGTTTAACTGCTTCCTCCACCAGCTTGCCAAGCTCACCACCATTCTGCTAAGATGACAGGAGCCATTCCTTGCTTAAAAACCATGCTTTGAAGCTATTCAGAGTTACAAGTACTTTGACAGCCAAAGGAGAGAAATCTTTTTTTTTTCCCCAAACTGGCCACTTCCAGAACATCCCAAGGGAGTTTCTCTGTAGGAACGGTCTCTGCTTACTGTATTATATTCCCTCTTTGCAAAAATTAATCTCTTTACCTGTGACTTATCTCCGGTGAGCGCCTACACTGTTTTGTTGGAAACCCTAGCTCCCTAGCATTTCCTTATGTTCCTCGCCCCACTGTCAGGTAATTATCACTTCAAGTGCAGCAGCAGCCTTCTAGAATCTCTCCTTAAGTCATCCTGCATACTCCCTGTCTAGCCTTGCCTGTTCCCCTCCACCTAGTCAAAGCCTAAAATTAAAACAAAATCTTTCCAATCTCACCTCTATTCCCATATCCCCTGTGATGTTCCTTGCAGCTATTGTGGCTTCTGACCAGACAGAAAGAGAACGTATGCACGGGCAACAGGCTCACGAGGAGAAAGGAAGACAACAGGGGCTGACATACAAAACTGTGAAGTGAGCACATAGCCCTGTTTGGAGAACTCCATATAATTCAGTAAAACTGGGACCTACGGAGCAAGAAAGCAAGCTGGGGCAGGTACACAGAGCCAGGTCACAAAGATCCTCTGGTCCCATGCCGAGTTTGGACTTGATCAAGAGACGGTGGGAGCCATTGAAGGGTTTAAGTAAGGGAGTGTCCCAAATAGATTTATGTGTTAGAAAGCCTTCTCTGCAGAGGAGTGGAGAATGCATAGCAAGAAACAGCTAGGAGCAGGGAGACAGTCCCAGAGGCTGTTGCAATAATCCAAAGCTGACGGCAGCAAGGGAGGAGACGTGATGGTAGCTTAGGTAACGTTCCTCTGAGTGTTGTACTTGGACCAGGGCCACTGGCTGGACCAATGTCAGTCTTCCAACTGGTTTTAGTGATTCCTTATGAGATAAGGAACGTGCGCCAGAAAGTAAACCCGAGGCAGTGCTTCCTTCATCAAGAAAGCCCGGCTTTAGGGGGGGAAAGTGTCCACTGAACTGAAAATGTGCTTAGTGTGGTAGTTGTCCGTTCTGGCCCGAGTGCCTTATCTTTGTGGATCTGAAACAAACAGTTCGCAGACCAGCACTGTGAGTGGCGCTGACCCAAAGTACGTTTTGACCTGATGATGATTTGGATCAAAGTGAAAAGTTCAGTCATGATGTGCTAGGAAAGGGTGGAAGACAATATACGCTTATAAGAAAAACTAGTAACCCGAGGTGCAGAAGGGACAAGACCCTGAAAGAGTGATACATGCACTCAATCTTTGCGGGCGCGAATCCAGAAGCTGGATCCTAGGATGGAAGGACTGAGGGCTTTTGAGTAAAGCAGAACCGAGTTCAAATCCCAACTCCATGACATACTGTGTAATCTTACATTAGCTAGCTGACCTCTCTGAGCCTCATTTCCCTGTCTGTAGAATGGAGGAAATACCACCTGCCTCACAAGAAGACATTTCCATGAAAGAGCATGTGACCGGGGTTTGTAAACATCCCCAAGATCTGCTGTTGCAGGATTTCTTTTCCTTTAGCGCCTCCAGTTCTCCACCACAGCACTCGGAAGAATGAAGAAGTAGGCCAGGTGAAGAGTGGTGGGCAGCAAAGCAAGGTTTATTGAGCGATATTGAGGCAGAGTACAAAGCTCCCAGAGGGGGAGGGGGCACGAGAGGATTGCCTTCAGGGCTTCTAAGTCTAGGGGTTTTTATGAAAATGTTGACAGGCTATTTTAATCTGATTATTAAGCCTCCATGTGCCTGTCACCCAATCAGGTTGTGGTCCAGGAGCTCATCTACCTATCAGGTAGTTGTCCACGGAAAGGGTGGGGGGCTCCTTCCAGGGTGGTGTTTCGTAGCCTCAGGGATCTAGAGAGCTGTGGCTGCCGCTATCCTATGGTCAAGCCAGCTGCAGGCCACCAGATTCAGATCTTTGCTTAAATATCCCACTGGCTCTTGAGCTAGCCCCCAGGTCTGGGTTAGGACGCCCAAGGCCATTTCCTTTCTTCCTGGCACACACAATGTGTGTAAGTCCTCCCAGTAGGAAGACTTAAAGCTGGGGCACTGGGTAAAGCCTAGGATAACAGGATGGGGTCTTTTTCCTTTTAAGGGTAGTTTTCCTCTTAGGATAGGGACCCCTTGCCCCTGCCTGCCTTTCTTCTGATTATCCTCCATTATTGGCACATGATAAGTACTTATGAAAGCACATTGAATATCATAAAAGTTAAGCAAAAAGGTAATGAGAAGACTTAAAAAAAAGAGTAGTGTGAATAAAGACAGAGTTGGGAGTATGTGGGTATTAGCCTCTCTGGAATACCAAACTCTGTAAAAAGATAGTAAAACCATACAGAGATCTGTCCCAGCAGGGTTGTAAAATACTTTATTCTACACCCATTCCTTCCCCAGAGTTTTCTTCCTATCTCCAGCTCCAGTCCCACATTCTGTGGCCCAGCCTTTGAGTCATCCAGTCTAAGGGTCTATCTCCAACCTCCAGTCTTGTCTGGTAACAGGGCTCTGTCTTGGTGCCTATTTTAGTCCTATTTCAACCCTGTTCATGTTGTAGGTACTTACCCAGTACCCAGGTCCCTCTACTAGACCACCTGGGCTGCTCCTACTAATGCCCTCCCACAGAGATTCCCAGACTCCACCATGACTGTTGCCCTGATACCTCCTTGCTTGAGAACACCCAGAAGCCCATTGCCACTTCGTTTGGACCTCTTTACCATTTGCCTGCAGGACTCTGATGCAATACTGCCGCCGCCTTTGGACACCAAACTTGGCAGCCAGGTGGAAATTATCCCAGTGCTGATGAGTTGGGTGTTCCCCCCCACCCCTTGGTAACTGCCTTGCTCCCAGTGTAAAAATCCAGCTCTAGATCCAAGCCCTTCACTACACGTACCTGGGGTTAAAAAAAAAAAAAGAAAGGCAAAAAGTACTTTATATTTATATGGCAATTTACAGCTTAACAAAGCTCTTTCACGTTACCTCATTTGACCCTCACATCAAACTCATGACATAATAAATAATCAATTCCCCTATTTCACAGATAAGGGCAAGTGACTTCGCAAGCCCAGGAGGAAGGGGTTTCCCGGCCTGCAGGACTTTGCACACTAACACCAGAACAGTCCTGGGCAAATTGAGATATTAGTCACCCTGGGTCCCCGAACTAGTAAGTGACAGAGCTAGGATTTGAACCCAGCACACATAGCCCAGTACTGTATTAGTTGCCCTTAAAAAATATGTGTTAGATGAATGACACCTGGTCTGTTCGCTTTCCACTGCATCCTGTGCCTCTCATAAACAGCATCCCCCTGTATGTATTAATACATACAGGTCTTATTTGCCTTCTTTCTTCCTGAAATGGCAATCAGAAGAAAAGATAGGGGCGAAGCACTACCTTGCGTGAGAAAAACATCTTTGCATTAACTCCCATGTAGGAATAAACACCTAGTAATAATTTCAACAAAGGAATTAATTAAGCAGAGTCTGTGATTATCTTAATAAGAACATGAAATCAAAAGTGATTGTGAATGGGCCACTAACCCAATCAATGTACACACCCTGCCCCAGAACAATCAGAGCTGATTGCATATATAAATATTCAGTACATGTAAATTTTAAATCCTAGAATCAGATAATAACAGAGGCTTGTAAGAGGCATGAAGTATATCTCTTAAGTCAAGCCTAGCCTCACTGAAACCATCTTGGAAAAGATGACACTCTGTGCTCCTTTTAAAGAGAGAGCCCAAGAGCTTCTTCAGGTGACACTTTTAACATTTAAGCATCAAGGAAGGATGAGAGAGTAAGGGGATTTATGGAGGGTAGCTACCTAACTCATCATGGAAAAATCTTTCCTTTTCCCTTCACCCACCAGTAGGCCTCTGTCCCTCGGTAACAAAAAACAAGAAAGAGAAAGAGAGAAGAGAGGAAGATAAGCATTGTTATCCCAGTCTGTGGTTGCACACTGTTTCCAGTGGTGACACTTAGGGAGAAGAGGACAAGGGTTTCTTTATGACATCAATGAAAAGGTATCAAAATATGGCCCCTCCAGGGCCAACACTAGCTTGGGACTTTGTGCAAATCACAAAAACTCAGTTCCTCCAGGGTGACCAGTTAGAACAAGGGGTCCTATCCTCAGAACCGTCACTGACCCTCTCCACTGGTACACAGCTAGTTGAGACAAGGCCCAATGTCAGCCCCAGGAACTTAACCTCTCTGCCAGACTCTTGGGCAGAGCCCAAGTCACCACCCACTCAAGCCCCTGCCAGTTCAAGCTGTCACCCAAGATGCAACTGTCCTCCAAGGCTATATCCAGCCTTTATTTTCACATATTTCTTTCATTAATATATATCACCTTTTGGGACAAGCAATTCCCAAGACTCAGTCACATTGTAGGACATCCCTTGTATGCACACAACATTTACCTTTTTCACCACTTTACAATCTGTATATGCATCGAAAAGCTTCTGAATATCCCTCATTCACTTGACAAGCAGTTATAAGATGCCTATAATGTCTCAGGCACAGTGCTGGGTACTGAAATCAGCAAGGGAACAGTTACAAGGGGAAGGAATTCTTGAGGCCATTAGGGAACAAGGAATAAAAAAAAAATTCTTGGAAGAGACAACAGCGTCACACCATCAAGACAAAATGCCCAGGGCGCCTTGGTGGCTCAGTTGGTTAAGCGACTGCCTTCGGCTCAGGTCATGACCCTGGAGTCCCAGGATCGAGTCCCACAACGGGCTCGCTGCTCGGCAGGGAGTCTGCTTCTCCCTCTGACCCTCTTCCCTCTTGTGCTCTCTCTCTCTCATTCTCTCTCTCTAATAAATAAATAAAATCTTTAAAAAAAAAAAAAAAAAAGACAAAATGCCCAGATAACTACAAGTTAGTTCAGAAGGGCTGCAGGCAGGAAGTTTTTAGGAGTTGGCAGACATGAAACTGGATAATTCGGTACTTTTCCAGGAAGTCTTGTCTGGCTGATCCATAGAAAAGCAATAGTTTCTACCCTCTCTCCTTGAATAAACATAAGGCAATCAAGGCTTCCTACCCACCCCCACCCCCATTTTCCAATGCCCAATGCTTTTCCACCTTCCCTGTTTGCATTTTCTTTTCCATCTGTCTTCTGTATATACCCTACAAATTAATCCACATCAGTGTTTTCTGCCAGTAACCACTGGGAAGGGTGGAGTAGTCAGCGTTTCCTGTGACCCAGGAAGAAGAGAAAACAGAGGTTATCAGTTCTGGGCTATATCAAGCCACTGTGTGTTTCCTCAGAAGCCTGGTTAACCTATCTTACTGTAACATCAAATACCTATCTCTGCTAAGCATACCCTGTTAATAGAACAGAATCCCTTACATTCTCAAAGATGCTTTCCAGAGGCAGAAAGGGAGCTAAGAAAAGGACTGGCTTAATTCAGCCTGGGTTAAGAGCAATACAAACAGTGGGAAGGGAGAAAGGCTGAGAAAGGCAATGGAGAAGGGGAAAGAGGCCCTATGGGAAGTACTTCTGTCAGGCTTTGAGCACTGTCATGGGCATGACAGTCGACAATCAAGTGCCTGCCCCACCCACAGGCTCAGTGAGAGTGTCTTGCCCCAGCCCTAACTGCCAACCTCAGCTGGTCGTGAAAGGAATAGGATTTCATCCAAGGGCTGTCAACCCACAGGCTGGACAGTGACCTGTGATGCAGCCTGAGAACAGGGCAACAGTGACAATAACAGCTGGGATGCATTACAGGTTTACAGTGTGTCTAGAAGACAGGTTATCTCATTTAATCTCACAACAATGCTATGAGGTAGATACTATTATTAGCTCCCTATTGCAAACGACAGAACATGTTTCAAGAGGCTTTATAAATCTCCCAGGATCAGAAGATTAAGTCTAACTGTGGTCTGTCTCATTCTAGAACCAGCTCTTGCTCACCTTTCAGTATTGCCTTTCATTCACTTTTTTATGTATTCAACAAATATTGCTGAGTGTTCACTGTTAACCAAATACTGTAATAAGTGCAGAGGTACAACTGAGGCCAAGAATAAAAATGTCCCTGGGGCACCTGGGTGGCACAGCCCTGGTTTTGGCTGAGGTCATGATCTCAGGGAAGTGAGATCAAGTCCTATGTTAGGCTTCATGCCAAGCACAGAGTCGGCTTGAGTTTCTCTCCCTCTCCCTCTGCCTCTGCTGACCCCTCTCTCACTCTTAAATAAATAAATAAATATTTTTAAAATGTCCCTGCCCCCATGCAGGTTATACTCCACAGAGGAGCTAGATAAAGAACAAGCAAATAATCAATGAAAATAAGTACAGGTTGCATTAAATACTATAAAGAAGGTTAATGGAATATTATGGTAGAGAAAGATGGAGGAGACCTAGTTAAATGTATGGTCAGGGAAGGCCCCTTGAGGAAGGGGCATTGTGCTGAGATCTGAAGGATGTGACACAGCCAGGCATGAAGTAACCTGAGGAAGAGGTGAGGGAATAGGAAGACCCAGAACACACCTAACAACAAAGTTGGGGGGGGGGTCAGTGTGGCTTTGGTCTATAGAGAGTTTGGCAGGGACCAGATCATGAGGGCCTATAAAGGCCATAAAAGGAGTTAAAATTATCTTCTACGTACCAGCCATGCCATTGTAGGTTGTTCAGGAGCAGAGTGATGGCTCATTTACTTTTTATTAAAAAGAGGGGGAGCATACATGCATTGGCAGAACAAATATTGTTAAAATATCTATACTACCCAAAGCAATCTACACATTTAATACAATTCCCATCAAAATATCAACAGCACTTTTCTCAGAGCTAAAACAAACAATCCTAAAATTTGAATGGAACCAAAAAGATCCCAAATAGCCAAAGCAATCCTGAAAAAGAAAAGCAAAGCTGGAGGTATCACGACTCCAGACTTTAAGCTATATTACAAAGCTGTAGCAATCAAAACAGTATGGTACTGGCACAAAAATAGACACATAGCTCACTAGAACAGAATAGAAAACCCAGAAATAAACCCATAACTGTATGGTCAGTTATCTTCAACAAAGCAGGAAAGAATATCCAATGGGAAAAAGACAGTCTCTTCAACAAATGATGTTGGGAAAACTGGACAGCAACATGCAAAAGAGTGAAGCTGGACTACTTTCTTACACCATACACAAAAATAAATTCAAAATGGATGAAAGACCTAAATGTGAGACCTGAAATCACAGAAATCCTAGAAGAGAACACAGGTAGTAACTTTTTTGACACTGACCATAGCAACTTCTTTCTAGATATGTTTCCTGAGGCAAGGGAAACAAAAGCAAAAATAAATGGGACTACACCAAAATAAAAGCCTTCTGCACAGAGAAGGAAATAATCAGCAAAACTAAAAGGCAAACTGTGGAATGGGAGAAGATATTTGCAAATGACATATCTGATAAAGAGTTAGTATCCAAAATCTATAAAGAATTTATAAAACTCAACACACAAAAAATGAATAATCCAATTAAAAAATGGGCAGAAGACATGAACAGACATTTCTCCAAAGAAAGCATCCAGATGGCCAACAGACACATGAAAAGATGCTCATCTTCACTTATTATCAGGGAAATGCAAATGAAAAGTACAATGACATATCACCTCATACCTGTCAGAATGACTAAAATCAAAAACACAAGAAGCAACAGGTGTTGGTGAGGATATAGAGAAAAGGCAACTCTGTTGCACTGTTGGTGGGAATGCAAACTGATGCCGCCACTGTGGAAAACAGTATGGAGTTTTCTCAAAAAGTTAAAAATAGAATTACCTTATGATCCAGCAATTGCACTGCTGCATATTTACCCAAAAAAATACAAGAACACGAATTCAAAGAGATAACATACACCCCTATGTTTATAGCAGCACTATTTATAATAGGCAAGATACAGAAGCAACCCAAGTGTCCATCGATTGATGAATGGATAAAGAAGGTGTGATATATATTGGAATATTATTCAGCCATAAAAAGGAATGAAATCTTGCCATTTGCAACAACATGGATGGAGCTAGAGTATTATGCTAAGTGAAATAAGTCAGTTAGAGAAAGACAAATACCATAAGATTTCACTCATATGTGGAAATTTAGAATCAAACAGACAAAAAAAAAGCAAAGGGAAAAAATAAGAGAGAGAGAGAGAGAAAAAAAACAAGAAACAGACTCTTAATTATAGAGAACAAATTGATGGTTACCAGAGGGGAAGGGTGGTGGGGATGGGCTGCGATTAAGGAGTGCTCTTGCCATGATGAGCACAGGGTTATAAATGGAAGTGTTGAATTACTGTATTGTAAACCCAAAACTAATATAAAACTGTATGTTACCTAACCGGAATTAAAATAAAAACTTTAAAAAGAGAGAGGGAGCATAATGTAATAGTTAATAGTTAGAAGCATAGATTCTAGAGACAGCATGCCTGGCTTCAAATCCCTGACTTGCTGCTTGCTAGTGTTAAAAAAGGGACAACAGGCCCCAATGGAGTCACTTGTGCTAAGCCCATGTCACCAAACCAAGACTTAATACTGAACTTAATTACGCTTTCAACATCTCCCAGGAGTAGAATCTTAGGCCAGCTAATCTGGAATTTCCTGATCAGAACTGAGGTAATCTGCCTGATAGACCTCAGCCATCCCCTAAAGGAAGATGACCTTGCCACAAATAATCCACTCTTTGCTAATGACCTCCTTGTCCAATATTACTCAGCCATTGCAACAACATGGAGCTAGAGTGTATTATGCTAAGTGAAATAGGTCAGACAAAAAAAAAAAAAATACCATATGATTTCACTCATATGTGGCACTTAAGAAACAAAACAGATGAACATATGGGAGGGAGAGGGAAACAAACTGTAAGGGACTCTTAAAGATAGAGAACAAACTGAGGGTTGATGGAGGGAGGTGGGTGTGGGATGCGCTAGTTGGGTGATAAGTATTAAGGAGGGCACTGTTATGATGAGCACTCAGTGTTGTATGTAAGTGATGAATCACTGAATTCTACTCCTGAAACCAATATTACACTGTATGTTAACTACCTAGAATTTAAATGAACATTTGAAAAGAAAAAAAAATAAAAATAGATAAAATTTACTAGGATAACTTTTTTTAACAGATCTGGTGGCAGCAGTGGGATTCAAAAGAGACTTTCAACAGCTTTGGGGCTAACAAGAAACACAGACATGATACCCATGCACCCTCTGAGTTCTCTGTCTTTCTCACTGTTTCTGAGGGCCATAGGTTAGTTCCTCTGGGTTCTGAGCTCCACTCTTTCTACATCACACCACTGATTTATTTGGCTTTCCAGTCCAGGGCTTAGCATGTGAGCTTGGCCTGGCAGACAGTTCCATCTGGAACCTGAGTCTCTAGCACATAGTTCAGTCCACAGTTCCACATTTGTCTGGAATCCCAGTCCACAGTCCCCATTTGTTGGAGTCTGCTACTTCAATCCTTTCCCCAGTCCCCAGTTCAGTGCTGGGAATTGCTAGTGATGTGCACAAGGCTTTCTACTAGCCAGGCTTCAGTAGTATCTGCGGTTACTGCTGGGATGTTAACAGGAAAGCGTTTATCTCTCTTGTTTTGTATAGGTAAAGGCTATTGTTAAAGGGAATCTTGGAAGCCAAAAGCCACAAAATTGGTGGGCATGGGTCAAGCACCTAGAGGCTATTAGAACACTCACCACCCAACTCTAAGACTCCTGTGTTAGGATAAGTTGGTCCCAGAATGGGTTATATTCACATCAGGTCACCCAGCAACTTCAAGAAATTTCCATGCAGGGAGGTACAGTGTAAAACACCACACAATCCCCAGCCCAGTGGCACATCCCTCTTAGGAATTAGCTTGGCTCCAAAGGACCCAAAGACTTAGCTAAAGAAATAGGATCCTTAAATTCCAAAGAGTCGAGCATGCCACTTTTCATCACACCTGCTTATTTTATGTCTAAAAACTATGATCTTGGAAGCTATAAATATCTACAAAAGTGGCAAAATCATATTAAATTTGTGTCCTAAAAACTTGGTGTAGTAACTGTCAGGTTAGGGGCCCTGGAATATGGCTGGAAAGAAATGTGGTTGCACCCCCTTTTGCAGCTAGCTATGTGTGGACAGAAATGTGGGTTAAACTCCAATTGTGGCTCCTTAAAGATCCTACCAAACCACTGCCAGCCCTCAGGGAAATTACAGCCTAGAATGACAATGGTCATTATGGAGAACATTTCAATTAGATAAGATTATTCATTTAAGCAGTATGCTTGAAAGCAAGGACTCCCAAATCAAACAGAATGGGATACCTATTTTAAATGGCATGCAGAAGCTTCCAAAAGTCTTCAAGATTCCAAACACCTTCATTGAAAAAGTCACTACAAAAAGCTAATGAAAAAATTAAAGACACAAGCAGTACCTGAAGAAAAGACCATAAGATGGATGCGACTCCTACTACGCCTTCTATTTTTCTTTATTCAAGTACTCATTTCTAGTAATCCTCTATCTGAATCATCTTTCCACTCTGAAGAGACTACATGACCATAAACAAAAGCTCACCAAGTTACTTATAGATGCCCCCATATCTACCCTTGAAGGAGAGCCCCCTTATGGGCCCCTCCCAGGGTTGATGGGACTCTGAGGGGTTTTCTGCTAAACTGCCAAGGGAAACTAAAACTAAAATTAATAAAAATCCTTCCCAAATCCTGGTACATATCAGACCTACACTCTTCACTTTAAACCCCACTCAGTCCCTGTGGATGGGATCCTGGGAATACTTCCTTTATGGAAGGATTTACTAAAATATTCCGAAGACCTAAATAGAGAACATAGAAATCTTTTGATTTCCATCTTAGTTGGAAATCTCCCTGATATAAAAAAGCAAATTGATGAAAATGTGGTTGGATGGTGGATCAGTCCCTTGATGTTATTTGGGCACAACCCAATTCTTCGAGGAATTAAAAGCAACTTCCCTTATTTTACAAATCTCTGCAAAACCAGAAATGTGGCTCCAGAAACTATTTACAGTTCACCTACCTTTCTATTAATTCCCAAACCTCCCCTATTCATCTTAAAAGTCTTGTAAAGTACTATAAAAAGCCTGGCCTTCGAAACAGAAGTCCTTCTTAGAGAAACATATTCTGTGCCTGTGCTTTTGAGATGCAAATGTTCTACCCGATCTTCTCCAAGAACCCTTATTTAGGCCATCTCTTTGAAATTGAAACAAGAATGGGAGGAAGGAAGGAAGGAAGGAAGAAAGGAAGGAAGGAAGGAAGGAAGAAAAGAAAGAAAAGAAAAGAAAGAAAGAAAGAAAGAAAGAGAGAGAGAGAGAAAGAGAAAGAGAGAAAGAAAAAAAGAAAGAACGAACGAAAGAAAGAAAGAAATTGAAACTTCAAGGAGGTAATTCTTATCAAAAGGAAAAAAATGGTGGAGAGTATTTAAAACGTAGATAAATAAAAAATCATGTTTTTTCCACAAATATTAGTAAAATTCTGTAGCTATCAAAGCAGGTAAACAAGTTATTCCATCTACCAATGGATAGCACAGGGTTATAAATGGAAGTGTTGAATTACTGTATTGTAAACCCAAAACTAATATAAAACTGTATGTTACCTAACTATATATAGTTATAACTAGTGACTTTTGTATTATTGTACCTTATTCATGGATGGCTTAATTTTTTTATAACTAGTGACTTTTGTATTATTGTAATTTATAACTAGTGACTTTTGTATTATTGTACCTTATTCATGGATGGCTTAATTTTAGAATGGAATATAAGGTCTCTTTTTGCATCTATCTGTATGTTTATGTGTGTCTCTTTCTGTTACATACATATGTATATGTTATTTATACATATATGTTGTTATATACATAAGCAACTGTGTTTACGTATATGTTAACAAAAATATGCAGCATTCCCAACAGCCATAATTCATCCTCCATTCCTGAAGGGACATTTGGGTGGTGTATCACACTGTCTACCACAGGAGTCCTCTTGAAAACAATATGTGTAAGGAAGTAGGGGAAGCATGACTGGTCAGAGGGAGAAGTTGAACTGTGATATAGTTGTTAACAGAGACCTCCTCCAATTCTACAGGGAACTCTGGAACTGGCATGGCCCTTAAAGTTGTCCTGAACTGAAGACCCTTGGACCCTTGCTTCAACTAGCATTAAATGCAGATGGTTCTTGGGGAAGAGGTCTAATTTTGACCAGAGGACAATACTCATGAGGGAATCAGCTGTGAGCTGCCAACAGACAACAGCTCAGCTGGAGGAATGAGTGCTTAGTCCTGAAGGCTAGGTGTTAAACCATAGTCTCCAATAGGAGTTATCAGTAAATAGAGGATAAATTTGGCCATGGACATGGATGGGATCCCTGGGGAGAAAATGCAGAGAGCAAAGAGAATAGAACCCAGGACCTAGTCCTAAATCTAACTATTAGTAGCCAGAGGGAGAGGGCGGGTAAAGAGATGATAAAAGAGCAGCCAGAATTGTGGTGTCTAAATGGGGTGTGCCCAGTTGGCTGGGGGCCCCCAAATGTGGGGTGACAATGGGGTGGAAGTCAATGGTGAGAAGTGAAAGAATTCTGAGGCAGAACAAAGGAGATAGAAGTTTATTGGATACACCACATGGGAGCAGTGGGCAGGACAGCAGAGAAGAGACTGTCTGCAAGGAGGCAGTGGCGGGGGGCTGTTTTAAAGGGGGAAGATGAGGAGGTATGGCTACACATGGAATCTTCCCTTTTTTGGTAACTGAGCCTAGTTGTAAGTAGCCCATTGGCCAGTTACGGCCTGTGGATATTTTGAGGCAGGTCACCTGCTGGGCCTGTCAGGTGGTTGCTATGGGCCCTTTCAGCATTCCATTTCTCAAGACTGTTTGCCTGAAGGCGGCCTCTACAAGAATGGCAGAAGAAAACCCATGGGAGCAAGGTGTCACTGACATCAGGGAATAAGGATAGAATCATTCCCCATGGGGAATGATGCAGAGAGGCTGACAAGTACAAGACACAGCCTGCCCATTGTCTTGTCAACATAAAGGTCCTTGGTAACTTTGACCAAAGCTATTTTAGTGACTGGTGGAGAGAGAGGCCAGATTAGAGTGTGATGAAGGATGAAATGAAGTTCAAAAAGTGTAGACAACACATGTACAAAACTTTTTTGGGATTTACTTAAAAGGGAACACAAAAACAGGTGGAAGTAGTAGCTGGAGGTAAACAAGGGCTCAACCTAGGATTTTTGCATCTGTTGTATTTGTGCTTGCTTTTCAATCTGATAACTACTAGAGTATGTTTGCATGTTGAGGGAAGATATGGCTGATACTGGAGAAAAGATAAGAGAAGGACAAGGGTCAGTGTCTAACAGGCAGAGGCCATGGGTCCCAGGGCCGAATGGGCGAGACTAGACTTTGGTAAGAACAGGACCAAGAGGAAAGAAGATGAGGAAAGGGAAAGAAGTGGGCAGAATTATTGATTTGGTGGTAGGAGAATAAATAAGTTCCTAAAGATGACCTTTATTTTCTCGATGAAATATAATTGCCTTGAGTAGGTAAATAACTGCTTGTACCTTGCAGTTCTGTTCTCACCCTAAAATATAATGGCCTCAGGCTCTGCTTCTCATATTAAACAGGAAGAGAAAAACAAGGTGTGGCTTTGCAGAGCTAACAGCCGCTGGCATATGTTGCTCTGGTTCTTTGCCTTCTTTTTTCTTCCATTTACAGTCATGGGTGCCAACTTTCAGACTAGTAACAGAGGGTGGAGCTAAAGGTCAAAAGGTGATAAGATTTCAATCTGAACTCACTGGAGTGATCAGCTGTGCTTCCTCATTTTAATCAGGAAATCCTGGAGTGACCTAGCCAGCAAGAACGCATCTGGGGAGACAGAAAGGGACGTAGGGAAAGGAGAAGGAAGAGTCATGTTCCAAGGGAGGGAGAGGCTCATCTCTCCTCTCTGGGTCATTTCTTTAGTTCATATCTTTGCATATATTCTTTAAATGTGTGCACACTTGATCTCTGCTGTATCTCTTCCCTTTGAAGCTCTGTTGTTTTTAGAATCTGTTCCCTGACTAGAAGGGACTTCATTGCATTTATACATAAGGTCCGTTGATTTCCAGATACAGTCAAGATAATCAACATTATATCTTGCTGTATTGTAAAGCATACAGATATTAGTGGTAAAACAAATAAAATAAAACAACAAAAGCTATTTATTGATGTATAAATATAGTCCCAATATATTTTTTAATAACAAATGTAGGCTTTTAAAAGTGTAAATCAATAAGTAGATATGCGGGGCGCCTGGGTGGCTCAGTCATTAAAGCGTCTGCCTTAGGCTCAGGTCAGGATCCCAGGGTCCTGGGATCGAGCCCCACATTGGGCTCCCTGCTCAGCGGGAAGCCTGCTTCTCCCTCTCCCACTCCCCCTGCTTGTGTTCCCTCTCTCGCTATCTCTCTCTCTCTGTGCCAAATAAATAAATAAAATCTTAAAAAAAATAAGTAGATATGCATTTAAAGATATACATATATAACATTATTTATATATATATCATTTTATTTATATATATATACTTTTAAGTGGCTAATATTTATTAAGTGATTATTATATGCCAGCTATAATGTTAGCTCTGAGTTTTAAAAATAAGTGATATTTTAATTTAAAAATTTCATCAGTAGTTTTATTAATTTTTCTATATGCACTACTTCTGTAAAAATTTTAAGGTCAATTTTAGAGTCACTTGTCAGGTCCCTGGTAAACCCTGTCATTTACATACAGATTCCATGATTCCTCTTCCCATGTGCAACCTATAATTGTATCAGACATGAAGTTGGAGAATTCTTTCTTCTGATCTCATCTGACTTTTCTCTGCTCTTTGTAACATTTGCCAACACTCTGGGTCCAAGTCTGGAATGTCTTGTAGAGTTGATTATCTTCTGGGCTCTGTAAATCACTAACAACAAATTTCATGTGTTAAGCAAAATTAGCTTAATCTAATTTCTGTTCTCTTCTCAAAGAAGCTCTCTGATTTTTGAAAAGCCTATGCATGGTTCCCCATTACTTCAGTGTTTGTGGCTTTGACCTCAAAATCTCTTAACTACTTGAACGCCAGAAGCAGTTGCATCCTGTGACTGCCTTCTTGCAATTTATCAGAAAGAGGGCAATAAGTGCCTCCTCTACCCCCTTAATTGTCTCAGTTTTCACTCTACCTCTGTTGCTTCTTTTCATACAATGAGAAAGAAAACTTGACTCTTTCTTTCTCATAAAGTTTGGGCACAAGAGAGATGGTAAACGTGCTCAGAGGAACTAACTGTGTTTTTGTATCAGATGTCAAGTCATGTTCCAATCAGGAAAAGTTACCCTGGCAACTAAATAACCAAGTGCTTTTTAACACTAGTCTGTCTTCTAAACATTTAGTTCCCTGTTCTAGAGTTTGCCTACCTCCTAAATTCCGATAGCCATATGACACAGTTAAGCCTGCTGACAGTGACAGGCATATGTTAAAATTACTGGAAATCTTTTTTCCTAATTCTCTCTCTTGAGGTTGAAAATTATCTGAATATTGGCATCCCACATTTCCTATTAAGTCTCCCTGTTTCCTTTGGGGATCACAACTGAAATTTGGCAAAACCTCCTAAAAGAGCTATTTTAAAGGGGTGGGGGGGAAGAGTAGGAGCATTCCTTATTCCTGTTAGAAAAGAAAGGGCCAGAGAACCACTAGAATCATGTTTCCTGGTTTATCCTGCAGGCTTTTTGACCACCCTGTTGGCCAGTCTTCCTAATACTGTTCTACTTTGTCATAGTTTCCAGGGAGTATTTTCCTGAACTGATTATGCTGATTTTACTTATAGGAAAAGTCTAAGACTTTTACAAATCTAAACTTTTCTTTTTGGAAAATTCCTAAGGTCAGCAACACCTTAAAAAGTACAAAAACAAAAAACAAAACAAGTAAACTTTTCTTTTTGGAAGCTACTCCTTGAATAAGACCCTAATTTACATTAAAAAGAAAAAAAGGTAAAAGTATAAGAAAATACATTCAGAGGCTAAATTGTGTTTTAATTCCTAGCTTGTATCTGCTATGCACCCTGTTTGGTGTCTTTTTCTTTTCTTTTTTGAGAGAGAGAGAATGCATGCTCAAGCCAAAGGGGAGGGACAGAGGGAGAGGAAGAGAGAGAATCTTAAGCAGGTTTCATGCCCAGCATGGAGCCCAACAAAGGGTTCAATCTCTGAGCCCTGAGATCATAACTTAAGCCAAAATCAAGAGTCAGATGCTTAACGAACTGAGATACCAAGTGCCCCTTCCTGTTTGTTTCTAATTACTTATTTCCCCTGCACTTACTGGATTTGATTACCCCTACCAGCCAATTAGTGTTTCTTAACTTTAATCTAAATGCCTATTATTGGTTAAGGGTGGGGCTGGGCTTAGTAAAGAAGGCTGAATAGTAAGCCTAAGTCTTGGTCACAATTAGAAACATGACCTGGAATGCACCCCCATTCCAAGTGGATTGATGACCTCTTCTTTGTAAGGATCAGCATATTCACTGTGTAGGGGAGGAAAACATTTTTCTCTACCATTCTAGATTCTCTGGGCTAGTCTATGAATTAAATTGACATAAGACAGATTAACGGGAGAAAAACAGATTTAATTATGTTTGTAAGGGAGCCCCCCAAAATATATGAGACCCAAGGACAAATCAGTCAGTTGAAGCTTATATGCCATCCTGAGTTAAGAAATGGATAGGGTCCTGGGGTTTCAAAGGGGAGGTAGGTGATTCAGAGGACAATAAGAATTAGTTGTTTGCCCTAACATATAGATAGGTCTTTCAGACAAAAAGTTATCTTTGATAATAGCTTTCTTTCTGGGCCAGGCCCCTTATCTAAATTCTTCTAGGTACTTAAGGGAGAGGTAAAAGTTTTTCTTCAATCTGCTGTTTCTTGATTACCTTTAGCTCAAAATAATCCACATGCCAAAGTGGCATATTTCAGGGTCATGTATTTTGCTCCTCCTCAGTCTCACCTTTGAAACTTCCCCAAGAAGCTTCATAGTCCAGAAGTTGAGTTGGTAGATTGCTTACCCTTAATGAACCAGTCTCTTAGTCCTGAGAATAGTGCAGTTCAGTGAAACAGTTGTGTCTCATTTCAGGATGCAGTGATGCAAGTGGGCTCATGTTAGGCCTATCGTGAAAGCAATCTGATATTTAATAAGAGGCATTTCAATGGAAACAAAAGAAAAACAATGGCTAATGATTGGAGCAGACTATAGTCACAGTTTCTGAGTTCTGAAGGCAGCCAGTTAGGATTTCTAGATGTCCAGCTTGAAGCATCTTCAGATGGAGTGAGGGTGGGCAGTGACAATATGATAAATTTTCCTGATTTGCAGTTTGAATATCTCTGGTGATCTTTCTAAGTGGCCCTTACAGCAACAGGCATTAAGATCACCTATATATGGGCTGTTGTGGTTATTTCTCTGAAGTTTACAACAAGTTGTACAACTTTAGTTCTCAATGACTCCAAGTCAGGAGGGTAAGAGAAAATTGGAAATGTTAGTTTGGAGAGTTGTAGCCAAACACTGGAGAGAACTAAAGCTCTGTTTTAGTTTATAGGTAGAAAACAAAAGCTCAAAGCAATTAACAACACTAAAATCTCATATCCACAGGTATTTCTTATAGTTTCTACTAGAACAGAATTTTTCTCTTTGTAGTTACCCCTATTTCTATTAAAGAAAACCATAATAAGACTAATTTGTTTGCAAATTCAGTCCTGTTTCAATAAATTTGGCCATATTATTTATGTAAGTACAGCAAGAACAGTGATTAAACATTAGGCTTTTAAAATCTATTTTGCTAGAAATTTTTCATAAGGAATCTCAGTTTCCAAATTTTTAAAAGCCTCTTGAGGCTAGAAAGCCAACTTGCCATCAAAGTTTGTTGTAAAACCTATAGATTTTGGTTAATTCCTCTCTTCTGGAGGTCCCCAAAATATCCTGAGGTTCCCATGCCTGCCAGAAAGTGATCTTCCTTACTCACCTGGTAAGACTGCCAACAGCCCTGTAAGCGAGGCAGACCAATTTTTCCAAGGGGTTTTACTGGCTCCATAAAGTCAACCTTAGTTTCTTAAAATTGTTTGGTCATCTGAGTTTATCACATCATTCTCAAATATGACATTCTGGTCAAAGCCTTGGTAATATAACCAATATTTCAAATGGCGTCTTATTACAAGAACAAATTCCTATTGAACTTGCACAAATAAGTATATTGCTATGAAAATATAAGAATAGTCACATTTTTCAAATTCTAAAGAGATCAGATCAGGAGAAAATGTAATTATTTCATCTTTGTTCACAAAGGTATACCTTACCAAGTCATTGACAACTTAACAGAAAAAAGAAAAAGGTTTCCTTAAATCTGGAAAAATGGAACATAAGGAACCAGCAATGTTTCAAACAAAAAGTCATAAAAATTATAATCATCCTACTCAGTTCATTCAGTTCCATGTAATTAATATTTGTTCTTCTTGAATCAGGTTTTTCCATTAGTTTTGGAAATTCCTACCTGGCTCAGTTTTATGATCTTCATGTTATCAGAAACCTGTGCTTGTCAAAAGTCCTTTCCTTGAATGTCCTTGAAGATGAAGTACGTTTGTGGGAACAATTTTGCAAAGCATCAGAGTAAAAGAATAACTGTGAATGACAAAAGACTCAGCATGCCCATTGTTAAAGATCTGATCAAAGTTTATTATGATGGAAGTGACAAAGAAATTTGGTTATTTATGTGACATGCAACATTTTGATGTAAGAACTAAAATTATGACTGATAACATTATACCAGGACATATCAGAATTTTAAGAATTTAATACAGCTTCTAGAATAGTTAAACTAATAACATTTACCCATACAATATAAGTTAAGAAGGTTTGTCATCACTTATTTGGCAATGTTTCCCTGGTAATTTAACATACTAGCTAAGCCTAATTAGTTCACCCTCTCTTTTTTTAAAAGAGAGAAATTAGAGGTTAAAAAAACACAACAATTTCATTTAGAATATGATTTGGGGAAGCTTGTCAAAAATATCAGAAGGTTTGGACACTTGACTAAATAGGATCACAGATCATCATGAAACAATACTCAATTATCTATTTAACCAAAGTGACAAAAGCTTCCAAGGCAAATACAAAAGGTTACATAGTTGTGAGCAAAACCACTCAAAGACCTGATAAAGCACAGAAAATTATTTTGATAAAACAAAGAATATTTACTTTCGAGGCAGACTACTTAAAAGGTAAAGACGAAAAAAAAAAGGTAAAGACAAAATTTCCACAATCTCTTATCAGAAGTAGTACAAGAAAACAGTCCTTTTAGCACATGAAAGAACATTAAGTTTTAGTTACATAAGTACACTACTGATTTTAAAACTTTTATAACCCTTACATGATAAGGACAGCTGCTTTCAAGTCTTCAAATAATTAGATTGCAGCCTAAATGACATCATAGGTGGATCCACTCACCCAACTACACTATTTTCATTTTACTTTTTTTTTTTAATATCAGGGAACTTTGGAATATTTTAATAAATCCTATTACAAAGATTTTGGAAGGTTTTTCCTTTCCTCTGGGTACATTTAGCTTCATTTTAGCCTCAGGGGGAGGATCTTAAAAAATTCCTCCTTTTAAATACCTTACCAGTTTTCAGCAGGGACAAAAAATAAGTATTTCTGAAAGCCTTAAACAACCCCCCTTGGATGTAAGAGGGGTCCCCAAAGATGGTGCATAGGATATCGACATTCCAAGATCCAGAGTCACTCCCAAAGATAGCCAAAAGGGCAAATCAACAATATGCATGTCCCAAGCCAAGTTCTTAGGACACAACACTAGATAAGCAAGACGGCCAAATTATGGAAACAGTCCAAATGTCCATTGATTAATGAATGGGTAAAGAAGATGTGGTACACACACACACACACACACACACACACACACACACACACACACACACACAACGGAATATTACTCAGCCATAAAAAAGAATGAAATCTTGACATTTGCAAGGATGTGGATGGAGCTAGAGAGTATTATGCTAAATGAACTAAGTCAGTCAAAAAAAGAAAAATACCATATGATTTCACTCATATGTGGAATTTAAGAAACAAAACAAATGGGTATAGCAGAAAAAAGAGAGAAGCAAACCAAGAAACAGACTGCTATGTATAGAGAACAAACTGATGGTTACCAGAGGGGAGGTGGGTGGGTTAAATAGGTGATGGGGATTAAGGATTACACTTGTGATGAGCACAGGTGTTGTAGGTGTTGAATAACTAAATTGTACACTTGAAACTAATATTACACTGTGTGTTAACTAACTGGAATTTTAAAAAAAGGAGGCAATAGCTATCCCAGGAAGGGAAAGAATCAATAGCCAATAGGTCTGGAGTTATAAAGAAAGGAAAAATGTGAAATTTTATTTTTTGCTTCCCAGGGGACATGA
The DNA here is from genome assembly GCF_037043125.1 of Eumetopias jubatus. Classification (NCBI taxonomy): domain Eukaryota; kingdom Metazoa; phylum Chordata; class Mammalia; order Carnivora; family Otariidae; genus Eumetopias; species Eumetopias jubatus. The sequence goes on from NW_028274810.1 coordinate 21,922,671, forward strand.
ATTCCTTGGTGGCAGTCTAGGATACATCCGCAAAGGACACTATAGGAGGCCTGAAGCTGGCAGAGCCTGACTATAGAGCTCAGCAAAATGAATCCTACTGCATGTCCCAGGTGCTTCTGCCCAACTCACTTTCTGACTTTCAGGACTTTTACAAGTAACTTGTATACCCTGGGCCTGGAGATCAGGCTGAAGTGCTCTCTGTAAATCTTGAATGGAAATGAAGGTTAAAACAGGCAGATGGGGCCATATTTTGAAAAGGTGAATTTACCTTGTATTTAATTTTTGTTCTAATTTCCATTCTATCATCTTGTTAAGGGAGTCCCTAAAGTTAGCCATTATATCTCTTTGTATCCTCTTTTTAATTTGGTCTTTTCATATGTACCAATAAGACAATTTGTTCAGGATGAGAGCTCTCTAAAAATTTTTTTCTTTCAAACATAGCCAGTTCAAAGGATCCATCATCTGGCCATTGATGAGTAGGATCTTATACTAATGCCAGTAGCAGCGCAAACCAATAAACCTTTTTATGGCTTACTCATGGTTGCAAGAAGCATCCCCAAGAAGTGTGCAAAAAACAAACAAACAACAACAACAAAAAAAAACGCAGCTCTCACAAGATCCAGAAAGTTTACTCCTAAAGTTAGCCTAAGAAAGATTTAGCTGCAAATGGGGTGCAACTCACATTTCTATTGCCCCAAATTATGGACTAATTTGAAGGTTGAGAAGACAAAGACCCCTTAAAGACTGGAACCCCCTATGACAAACTTTCTTAAGAGCTGGCACAGTTGGACAAAGAGAATGCTGCTCATCAGATCCACAGTCTACTCAGCTATCTACCAGATGCATTTGTCCTCCAGTTGGTGGACCAGAGAAAATATTCTCACTGGTCATAAAGCCAAGCTCTCAAAGCATAGAACAAGATGAAAGGGAAACCTCATCTGGTTTTCTTTATATGCACATTAACAGCTCTAGCTAAACCTTGGGTCTCTTGGAGCCAAACTAATACCTAGAGAGATGTGCCTCTGGGTTGAGGATTGTGTGGTATTGTTTACAGAGTACCTGGTTGCACAAAAATTTTCTTGAGGTTGGCAGGTGATCTAGTGTCAGTCTAATCTGTCCCAGAACCAACTTCTAACACGGAGTCTTTGGCTTAGGTGGGGCGTGCTCTGATAGCTCTTATGAGCTCGACCCACTCCCACCAACTTTGTGGTGTTGGCTTCTTTTTTTTTTTTAAGATTTATTTATTTATTAGAGAAAGAGAGAGTGAGAGAGCACAAGCAGGGAGAGGGACAAAGAGAGTGGGAGAGAATCTCAAGCAGACTTCGCACTGAGCATGGAGCCTGATGCGGGGCTGATCCCACGACCCTGAGATCATGACCTGAGCTGAAATCAAGATTTGGACACTTACCCGACTGAGCTACTCAGGATCCCCTCCGATGTTGGCTTCTAAGATATCCCTTAACAACAACCTTTACCTCGTGTGCACATTAACACATATGAAAGTTTATCTAAGTAGACATCATTCTGGTGAGAGCTGTGAACTCATCACGATGTCTGTTAGGCAGGCTGATAGGGTCTATGCCGGTGTTCTACCCTATAGCTTTTCTCCTTATGACGAACGACACAACAGAGACAAAGAACAATGACCATCTCTGAGAGGAAAAGGGTCAATATAAATCAAGAGTACTCATATCAAATTTTTACGAGTTACTATACCCAAAGAACTAGTTCCACAAATATTTTTTCCTGCTACTCTTAAATTTAGAAAAGGTAAAAAAAAAAAAGACTCACCACTCTCGCTTCCACCAGTCCCTGTAGGCAGAGATCCGGGAGGCTGACATGGTAAGAATTCTTAGCTTCTGCTGGCTTTTGTCAGCGGTTCCAAGATAACTGCAGCAGCCTCGGGGCAAACAGTGTCCTGCCAGGAGAGTTTGTCCCATCTGGGTCACCAACTGCAGGTGACCGATTTCTCTAGGTTCTTTTGGCTGGTCTATGAATCAAATTGACATATGTATGACATATTAACGGAGAAAAACAGATTTAATTATGCTTGTGAGGGAGCCCAAGGACAAGTCCATCAGTTGAAGCTTGTATGCCAACCTGAGCTAAAAAATGGTATAGGAAGAAAAAAAAAAGAAATGGGATTTGGGCCTGGGGCTTCAAAGGAGAGGAAGGTGATTCACAAGACAATAGGAAAAGCAGATGTTTGGGAATTAATGTTTGCCCTGCTATATAGACAGGTCTGTCAGACAAAAAGTTATCTTTGATAACAGCTCTCTTTCTGGACCAAGACCTCTATCTAAATTCTTTTAGGTAGTTAAGGGAGAGGTAAAAGTTTTTCTTGAATCTGCTGGGTCTTGATTGCCCTTAGCTCAAAATAGTCCACATGTCAATATGGCATATTTTGGGGTCACATATTTTGCTGCCCCTCAACTGCATTTTCTTTTTCCCTGTCAATTCTGGCAGAATGATTTGGCATTGCTTCCAACAAAAGCAAAATAGAGTACTTGGGGAAGTACCAGAAGCAGATCACCATGGACTTACCACATTTCTGCTCAGTTCTTGGCAGGATTTTTTTTTTTTAATTTTATTTCTTTATTTGACACAGAGAGAGAGAGCACAAGCAGGGGGAGCATCAGGCAGAGGGAGAGGGAGAAGCAGCCTTCCTGCTGAGCAGGGAGCCCAACAGCGGGCTCAATCCCCGGATCCCGGGATCATGACTGAGCCGAAGGCAGATGCTCAACCAACTGAACCACCCAGGTGCCCCTCTTGGCAGGATCTGAAGAGTAAATAATCTCAGTCAGATACATGCACCACCATTTGTCACCTCAGGCTAAATGTCAAGGATGGTTCTAAATGTTTGAGGGTTGCTTGTACATGCTGTTTTTCATGGGACTCATGAACTAAATGACATGAACATGAAACAAACACATAGGTAAACATGTCATGTGATTCAATGATAGTCCTGTTTATATAAATCATTCCTTAAAATTGACCAATTAATATTACACATTGAAATTGGTCTTTACTAACACCTTGTGCCCATCAGTAATTGTGGTATTGCAGCAAGCTTCATTTCCTCCCAGTGCCTCTGATATCACTAGTAGTGAAGTTTCCTAAAGGGTCACAGCATTTTGAGGACAAAAAATCTTGTATCTCAAAATAACAGAGAAACTTGAGGAACTAACCTTGGTTTATTCCAAGCCATAAAGGATCTGGCCCTCCCACCCCCACTTCCTCTAAAACAGGAACCTGTGAAGATCTTTCTTTGTTCTAAAAAGAGGAGCCTTGTAGGAATCCTCCCCGTTCTCCCTTTAGGACAAACCAATCAAGGAAATCAGAAGGAAAAGGAGAACATCAGCAGGAGAGAAGAGAGATTAAATATGCTTTAGTTTTAATTTATACAGTCTTTTTGAAAACTCTTTTTTTTCCCTCTCTCTTTCCTAAGCCTTAAAATGTCAGTCACTTAACTACTCTGAATCATCATTTCGATTTTTTTTTAAGATTTTATTTATTTATTTGACAGAGAGAGACAGTGAGAGCAGGAACACAAGCAGGGGGAGTGGGAGAGGGAGAAACAGGCTTCCTGCTGAGCAGGGAGCCCGATGTGGGACTCGATCCCAGGACCCTGGGATCATGACCTGAGCCGAAGGCAGACGCTTAACGACTGAGCCACCCAGGCGCCCAATCATCATTTTGATTTGATACAAAAGCCTACCTTGATTCAAGAGGATACTGGGAAGTGGTTCATAGCAAGTAACTATACATTCTTTAAGTAGAATTTGTCTTCTACTTCAAAGACATACATACACACACTTACTCTTTTTTTTTCTAGAGTGAATGCTCCCTCAGGTTTTCTCATTGAGCCACCCATGATCTTTTAGGCAATGTCACAGAATAAAAAATATACCGGCAGAGCTCCATACCACCCGCCCCCACCAAATGCTACAATGGCACGATTTTAAGTGGGGAATGAATTGGCCATCCAAGAATGAAGGCAAAAGCAAAGTTCAAAGGACCCTGTTTATGATGGCCAGGATTTTAGAGATTAGGATTCCAGTATATTTTATTTTCAGTGACTTAATGGGGCAGAGCACTGTGAGAAAGATACAAGAAACAAAGCAAGAGAAAGAGAGGGAAATGGGAAGAAGAGAGGAAATAAAGATGAATGGTAAAAGACACTAAAAAAAATGGGAAGTTAAATATAATTTTAAAAATTAATAATCACCCAAACAGAAAAAGGGCAAATAATTTGGCCTGCAAGAACAAAACAGAAGAATGGAAGAGGAAGTGGTTAAATTAGCACAGAGAAAAAGCTGGAACCAAAATAATATGGAGACCTCCACTGTTAGCAATTTTGAGTGTGAAAATCTGAGCTTCTTTCCGTTTCCTGACTTGTACTGTCCTCTTTACCAACACCAAGATCAAAATAAGCAGTCATCAGACCATTAGTCAGCACTTTTAATAGAATTGCATCAAAGATTAATCATCTCTGAAAAGGAGTTCCCCATTATTCCCTTCAAAGTAATGGTTTTTAGACTAGTCATCATAAGACAATGTTTGAGTTCCATGTTCAGAGTTCTTGATCTTCACACGAAAGTCTAAACTATTGTTTAGAACATTGTGCTTTAGTGGAATGGGTTTAGAGGCCAATGAAACCTGGGTTCAAGTCCTAGGAGTGCCAATTATTGGTTCTGTAGCCTTGAACAAAATTATTTTTAATTTCTCTGAGCTTCAGTTTCTTCCTACATAAAATGGAGATTTTTTTTAAGATTTATTTATTTATTTATTCATGAGAGACAGAGGAGGAGAGAGAGAGAGGGAGAGAGAGAGAGAAGCAGAGGGAGAAGCAGTCTCCTAAGGAGCAGGGAGCCCGATGCGGGACTCGATCCCAGGACCCTGGGATCATGACCTGAGCCGAAGGCAGACACTTAACCATCTGAGCCACCCAGGCGCCCTAAAATGGAGATTTTTAAAACTTAAACGAAAAAGCCAATATAAAAAGACCTTTCACATCTCTAATATGGAATAGGGGCTCAATAAATTATAGCAGTGAATGTCACCACATTGAAGAATGAATGTTCACATATATAGAAGGACAAAAGGGAAAGATCTGGAAAGAGAGCTAGGGTGGCAGGGGCTATAGATGTGTACATACGGATGAAGAGAAGAGAGTGACGTATGTGTTTGTGTGTATGCATATGCCTGTATGTGTGCGCAGTGTGAGAGCAAAGTTCAAGTGTGGGATCAAAGAGAAAAAGAAACCCAATAATGAGAAAAAGATAACGAAGAGGAAGAGGAAGGGAGACACCACTGGGTAGAAGAGGATAAGTTTGACTGAAAAGCAAGTAATCTGTCACTGATACTCAATCAATGGACAGTAGGGCAGCTTCCCAGGGCTACCTACATCAGTGCAGTCCAGTCACATTGACGGTTAGAGGACCATAACGCTAATAAACAATGAGTTTCTTGAAGGCAACGGCCATGTTCTATAACAAGGGTAAATTTCTGAAGTGCTTTTTGCTTTTTGTCTTCCTGAGGAGAAATCTTTGCACTAGTCCGCTTTAGGCAGTAATCTGTCCAGAAGGAAGGTTTGACTTTTTTACAGAACAAGAAAAAGAACAATGTTCTGCTTCCGTCATTGGAAAAAATAGGGTGAGGCAGCTTCTTGAAAAGGGATTTGCTGGACTCCTTTGTGAGACCCTAGTATTTTAACAACCAGTCATGGAGGCTTCAGATCATAGAAGTCTACCACAATAAGGTTACAAAAACAAAAACAAAAACAAAAACAAAAAAAACAAAACCTGTTTATTACTAAGATTTAGCCAGATAAATGAAGTCAAGAAGAAGAAATGATGGAAAGAAAGATCTGCTCTTTGTTAGTATGGGGAATTGTGGGACGTGAGAAGAGCGAGGGAGAAGTGGCATAGGGGCTAGGGGATGTGAAATGGCCCAGGAAGGGAAAGGTGCACTAGGAAAGCAAGGTTACCTTCAAAGGCAGAGCAGGGGTCATTTGAAGATACCTCCCCACAGACTCTGGAACAAAGTGGCCCCCTATGTGTCATGCTCCATGCAAACCTAGGGACCCCGCCTGCCCTGAGGCAGTGTGGTAGGGTCAGACAGAGGAACGTAGAGAGAAGTCAGAAATGGAGCCTCTGTGCTGGTCAGAGGTAGGTGAGGCAGAGGCTGCAGAGGGCCAGCCAGACTTCAAAGCGCTCTCCAGTACCCGGGGAAACCGAAATGAGGGCATGTCAAACAGAGCACACTACAGACTTTGACCAGCCGGGAGATCAACCACAAGTCACACCCACCCAGTTTTTGGCTATAAACACCCACAGGGCCTGCAGCACCCAGAGGAAAAGGGACAACAGCCTGGGGCCAGGGCAAGCAGCAAGCTCTACCTGAAGACACCAACCCCTCCCACCACCACAAAGTTGCATAAGCCTCAGCCCTTCCCCCATGTTCCAGACAAGCTGGGGAGGAAGAGGTCGGTCATCTGAAAGGCTGAGCATTTTTAGCTAGGGGAAGCAGAATAGTACCTAATTGGATTAAATTATTGAATGGGACTACATTTTAAACCAGTGTTTAGTTAATGGTATTCCTTCCTCTATCCAGAAAGCAAGGGCTTAGAAAAGAAGCCACAACACTATAGACTAAATAAAGCTTATTTTTTGCACATCCAAGTTATAATGTAGGTTACATTTTGCAATACCATTACACATTCTTTCTTTGGTCCCATGTGAAAAGGCAATCTAAGCACAATATGTAATTGTTGACTGGCAGAACTGCCAAAGGAATGAATTCTTTGAAAGAACAAAAATATTCATTCTATGTGGTCTGGCCTTAGTGGAGAGGTTCAAGTGACAGAGAAGGAGGGAAAGAGAAGAAAGGGAGCTGGCTGTGGGCAAGGATTTTGTCTATTTTGTTCAACTGCCATGTTGGCTGTGCCTGGAGCAATAGTAGGTGCTCCGCAAATCTGGGTCAAGTGAATGAACATTTATACTCAATATATACTGTCTTCTGGCAGACATTGTCAACATGGTCCGATTTAATTCTCACAACAGCCTATGAGGTTGGTACCATTGTCACTCTTTGATCGATTAAAAAAAAATGAGTTTAGAAAAGTTGAGCAACTTCTTCAGTCACACACCTGAGAAGTGTGTGATGGAAACAGAATCCAAACACAGGCCAAATTGACTGCTGTGACTTCTCGAAGTATTGCCTCCTATGATGGGAAATAGCTTCATAAAGGATAAATTGCAATGAGGTCTTTGCCCTCTGTTTGATATTACAAGAAAGATCGTGATGTTCTCCACCACGACCTGACTCCCACTGGAATGACTCCACATTCTTCTTCGGCTGCCACGATCACACTCCGAAGGGTGGATATTGGGGCAGTTGTTGTATCTAAGTGGAAATGCTAATAGGATAGTTATCTGGGTAAAAAGAAATCATAGGAAAGTAGAAGGAGCTGTGTGGGACACCGAAATGCAATCCTAGAAAAAGGAAAGGAAAGAAGAAAGGGAAATCATGACCGTAATCAGCACTTTAACCGAAATAAGCATTTTTAAACGTCAAAAGAACCCTTGAGCTTTGTGTAATCAAAATAAACAACAACAACAACAACAAAAGGCTAAATTGCATAAAATAAGCCCTTTCTTGGGTTTCCAGTGACGTTACAAACCACAGGAGGCTCTACCATCTATTTAAATTACAGCATGAGTTTTACCCTCTGGTGGGTTGTTTGGTCAAACACCGGCATCTAACTAACATTTGCCACGCCCTCCTGCTTTGATCTGCTGCTCCCTCTAAATTCAGACGTTCAAGGGGTTGCAGAAGCAAAATCATTGTCATTTCAAAGACTTGCATTCCATTTATGCCAGTTGTAAAAATTAGCAAAGGGCCAATGGCCTAAGTGTCTAAAGAAACTTTGGCTGGATCTAAAAGAAATGAAGCTGGAGGCATAAAAATGGAAATATCCCCAGCAACACAAATTTTTCACTTTCTATCGTGGCTTTTGCTAATATGACTCTGATTTTCAAGTAGCATAAGGAAAGGAGAAATGATGACAAGTCAGGAGCAAGTCACTTATCTCTGAAATGAGGCAGCTGGACACAGGAATCTCTAAGATCCCAACCAACTCAGTGGCTCTATAAGTCTGGGGAAGCCTGAGGAAGTTCTCCTGGCTTTGCTGGGTCATGGAAAAGCAAAGCCCAGCTTCACTAGTCACTCGCTGCGCGGCATGGGGGAAGTTATTTAGCCCCATTAGCTTATAGGATTCCTCCTCCTCATGGGACAGATGGTGATACACAGTTCATAGGATTGTTGTGTATAGCTACTGAAAAAATGGGGAAGTCAGACTTGTTCATACACTTTTTAAGGCTTTTAATTTTTAAGGAATTTTACAAAGGGAGGACAACGGGGGGAACGAGCATTTGTTAAGAGCCTAGGATGCTGCATCCGATGCACATGACTGATTTTCTCAATATGCTACTTTGTTGTTCAACACGGCACCTTTTAGAAAGGTTGAGATGTGACTATTTCTGAACCCATTATCACCAAGCAATGGAAACCCAGGAGCTGGAGACCTCCCATTCAGATATGGGGCAGACTCCAATGATCAGACAAGCCAACTTGGAAGACTACCTAACACTCAGTCCCAGAACTCAGGCTGGCCTGTTCTCCCACTCCACCCAGGGCCCTCACACCCCAGGCCACCAAAAGGAGACAGCTCTGAAGTGGGACTGACTTAGCCCCTATGGTGGACCTCAGGCGATAGGAGCCCTGAGGTCACATATGGCTACTCTCATGTTCCGTTTGGCCTGAATAAGATTTTTTGAAATTGAATTAGTTACCAGTACTTAAAAATCAGGAGATCACACATCAGAATCCATATTTTCAACTCCTTGTGGAACACCTAAGTCCATTGGGCTCATATGTGTAGCTGCAAGAGCAGGAGGAGTGTGTCCATTGAGATGGACGTTACTCTCAGGTTCACCACAGTCGCTACCCAGCCCCCTTCGCTCCAGTACGTTCTCTGCCTGATGCCTAGAGGCATTTGGGTGCAATCACTGATTCAGAACATCTAAGCAGACTAGAAAATTTCTGACAGCGCTCAACTGCCAGGATGCAATTCCCTCAGGATGGAAGTGGCTACTTGGGCATCTAGTTGATAGAGTGAGAGACCGATTCTAGGCAGCCCTGAAAACCAAATGATGGAAGAACACCAGCCAGTTCAGTGGTGTGGCAGACAGGCTGGAGGGCCTTCTAACACCGACAAGGAATCAGGTCCAGGCCAGAAGCATTGTTTTGATATTGCAAGCGCGTTTTAGGCTGTTCTGCCACGTATGGAATGTAAAATATCATTTTGTAAGATAGCTTGTTCACTAGCCAACAAATATATGGAGGCATTTCTACAATATCAAGGAATAGTTCAGTGTCCTTCAAGCTGAATCCAAGCAGGGTTTCACTAAAACAAATGCTTCCTATATCCTACAATTCTCTTCAATAAAAATAAACCCAGTTCCATGGAAAATACGATAAATCACAGAGATCTCGATCTTAGCAGAGCTTAACAGATAGATCCTTATTTTACCAAAGCCCAGACTTGGCTCTTTTCAGCGGAATTACTTTTGGTTTCTCTGTGCTATTTCCCAATATATGATGGTTGTCAGCCTGAATACCAGTCCCCAGATCAAGTCCTACTTGTGGGAAAGAGCTCGGTGCACTTCGACTTTTATGTTAGTTCATCCCATTAAAGAGCTTATGCTTTGTTATCCTTTCCTGAACCTTGGCAGGGCCTCTTCATTCTCTTACAAGTTAAGTGAAAAGCAAAACTCTGCACTGGGCTGTTAATGATTCCTAGTGAGAGCCATGAAATGTGAATGGTGTTCATCCTGAGATTATTCAAGTAGGCAGCCGCAAATCCCAGGGAGACTCTGTCAGTCTAAAAACGTGGAAAACACAGTTGTACCCCCAATATCTGCCCCTCCTTAAATTTACCAAAAAAGGAATTTGGGAAAGGGAAACAATGCTGCCAACTTTATTCGCTGTAGGGTGTTACAGCCTCTGAAATAAGAGTTAATGCTATGGATTTCCTCCAAATTACAGAAAAGTTCATGGAGTGACATATAAAGAATGTGGACAGTTTATAACACAGAGAAACTATAGTAATCCCTAATGTCTAAGACGCCTTTTGTATGGAAAACAAATTGCTCTTTTTCCTCTTTTTCTTCAGATAGATGGAAACGAAAGTAGGGAAGAAGTAAAAGTGCTTTCAGCAATGAGAAAATGTTGTAATTACTTTGCTCCAAATAGAAGTTTCCTACCAGTTACCAGTGCATTCTTAATTGATAATGAAATGCAAAGTCTCAAGTGAACTTACTGTGGTCACACACGCACACACACACAATTCCACATGAGTCAAAATTCTGCAAACCACCTAATAACATCATCCGCAATGCCAAGCTCAACCCTGGCATGATGAAAGGCAGCTGCGGTGGTCTGAAAACTATCCTCGCTGGGGAAGAAATCATAGCATTCGATCACTGCGTGGTTTTTCAGTGAAATGCCTCTTTGGTGTGCTTTTCTTTCCCTTCAGTGTTTGTGTAATTCCTCCAAATTTTCCACAGGCATCTCCTATCCATTAGGCAAAAATCATGCGTGAATAATTGTTTCTTATAAGACACTCTCATAAAATCATATAGTACTTCCCAAAAGCCAACTATCCATAAATCAAGGAAGTTTTATAACACAAAAAAAAAGTAATTGTCCGTTCCTTAAAGTAAATATAGTTTAGGTTTTCAACATTGAGCATTGCACTGAATTAATACATTTATTCTAAAGTTTTACTTTGGGGAAGAACTAGTTAATTCATTCCTTTCCTGAGAAGACAAACAAAAAATTGAGCAATTTTTTTTTTTTTTTTTTTTTTTTTTACTCTAGTGGCACTCTGATGTGTATTTAGGCAGCAGGATCCCACACTACGAATCCTCCAATAGTTAGCTGCTATGAACATTTAGGTATTAACACACACACTTCAAAAATATGCTCTAGTTCCTTGATTAGTATTTAACCAAGACTTTCTGAAAATACCCAACACTGGCCTTTCTGCAAATCTAATAGAAAATCCAGATGAACATAGAAAGATGATATCAAATAAACAATCCTAGAAATCAAAATCTCCTTATCGGCAGGCCCCAGAGACCTCAGCCCAGCTCCTGCCTTAACAGTACCCCTTTAAGGAAAGAAAGTACAATCCAGATATCTCCTTTAACTTTACCCTTGGTAACAAGTTCCGTAACTAAACTGGTTTGTATTGAATTCCTTGGAAAATGAACAGAGCGCAGAAATCCATTTGATACAAATCACCTACAGATGTTTAAATTATGTGAACACATTTCAATTTTTGCTACTTGGGGCTACAATTCAAAATAACTGATTATGAAAAAAACAAGACACTGAATGAACATCATTTTTAAAAAGGAAAAATAATAAAATGAATATGTAAGATGAGATAATGTATATGAAACTTTTCTAAACCACATGTTATTTGATGGGGTCTTTTTGCCCCTTTAAATTAGGAGGTCCTTGTGGGTATGTCTTCTAAATTCCTTATAATTCTGCAACTTTTCCTGTAGTGCTACATAGAGAATAATAATTCAGTTGGGAAAAAAAAAAGTTGGCATAAAACATTCAGATAATTGAGGCAAAGGGTTTTATGGATTAAATAATCTAGGTAAGTCTTTGGTATCCTAATTCACTTTGCACGTGTGCATGGGAATATGAAAATCTGTGTTTTTCTAAATGCCACCCTGACTAGCATCTAGACAAGGAAGAGAAACCAAGAACTATTTCTGCAGGTGGCCACATGAAGATCGCCGAAGCAGAACAGCATGTGAGAGCTAACCACTATTTCTGGGGCCACAAAAGAAGCTGGGTGAGTGAAGACACTCCAGGCTTATGATAGTTAATGTCTTTATTAGTCTTCTCCTATTTTAGAACATAACTTTACTGGTGATTTAAATTTGTTTTTCTCCGAAGTGTCTAGACAGGCACAAGAGAAAGCCTGAAATTGGAAATAAATATGTTTTCCTTTGTGCAAAAAAAGAAAAAGAAAAGGAACCACTAGTTCTGCCCCCAGAAGACCTTTGAGGAGTAGATCCGGTAATGGTTAGTGGGCATCTGAGCTATCGGCATTCTCAAGGATCCTCCTTATGAAAACAGCCCTTGAATGTGAGAGGCCTACCTCTGGTTCAATGGGTATGTAAGACTGGGGTGCAGAGTTCTTGGGCTGCTGGGAGTGAGACCCAGCTCCCTGGCAGAAGTAGCCACTGAGACATATAGCACCCAAAAAGGCCTTTCTCTAGCCTTCTAGCTGATTTGCAATTGCTCAGCATTAGATGGATTTGCTCAGAATGATATTAAGGATGTGTCATGTTTCCTCTCGAGTTGTGCATTTTGGTCTCCCTTCTCTTTCATCCAAGTTAAATAAAGGACACCACCTAAGATTTATTCAAATGTAGGCTTCATTTGCTCATTTTAACCCAAGTGGCTCCACCCAAGAGAGTTCAGAGCAGTGTTCTACAAGAAAAACACAAATTAAGGTGAGTCAGAAACTAAAAACATGAATGTTTTGATTTCACATGGGGCCTAGAACTTGAAAAATTGAATACAAATGCTGATACTTCCAACAGCATCCAATAACATAAAGGACTTGTCTCCATTCCAAATCTAAAAGTTAATGCCTCATTATCTAATTTTAAGTTATTTAGAGATATTGGTTAAATAATAGCTGCTAACATGAATCATGTTTGCAAAATAAAATTATTTTACATTGCTTAAGAACGCAATATATTAAGGGAATGGTACAGCGGTGGCAAACTCAGGTTCCCTGGACCCCAAAGAGAAGGAGCCAATGAAGCACCAGAGCCAGAAGAGTGAATCCTGTAAACTCTGGGAAGGCCGGGATTTTTTTAAAGGTTTGCCTCATAACCATAGCATATAGCCTAGGGCAAGCATTCTTGTTGAATGGATAGGTGAGTGGATGGGTGTACCCATCAAGAGGGGTGGGAGCAGGAAGCCTGGGCCACCCGCACCAGGCTTCCTTAATAGGGTTGTTCTTTCTGCCCTGGTATCACAAAGCAGCAGAAAAGTGGAACAATAATGGGATCAGAGCTCTAGGGAGTAGATAAGTTAGTTACCTTCCCCTCTTGGTCATCCCTGGTATCACTGCCCCTTCTTTCCCGTTCCCATTTCTCCTTGTGTTTAATCAGCCTGACCCAGGACCGCTGCAGCACCCGAGGCACTTCAGCCCTGCCCAACAACTCCCAGAGCCGGCTGAAGAAGAGAATCCTTTGACAGGGCTGAGCACAGGCAGTGTATCTAAGCCACAATAAGCTTATGAAGGCCTCAAGAACGTGAGCCTGCCTTCCGTTCATTTTGTGTCTCTGTGCATTACTTCTAACAATGCCGTGCTTGCACCGGGGACGACCGTTATTATCTGACTGGATGCCTTTTATAGGTTTGGTCAGGTAGTAAGAAATGGTTTGGCACACTCCAGGTTATATGTCACCAATATTAATATGTGTCAGTACCCTTGCCAGTGTGTAAAAGCCCATTCTTCATAAGGTTATTTACAGTACATTATATATTCCTAAGACTGAAATCTGAATGTCAACAGACTTTTATTGTGACAGTTTCGTTACAACCCTAGACTCTTCCAAGACACAGAAATTCTTTAGGGATTACAAATACCAATACTAAGCCAAATTCTCATCCTATAGAAGCAAAGAGAGTATCATCGGGTCACAGTTATTTAGCATTTTAATGTTTGGGTTCTAGGACTTAGAAGAATGCTAAAAGAGCAAATGTTTCTTCTGTGGAACACTTTGGAACTTTTGCCATGTTCTATTGAACTCTTTGGAACCTTGTTTCATAACTTCGTAGAGAAAGTCCCATATAACCCTCATATTCAGATGGAAGTCTACCATACTGATTAAAAAAAAAAAAAAGTTTTCAGAGGCCTTAATATAGTTGGATAAGTTTAGACAAAGGCATACACCCAGGTGAACAACATCCTAAAAAGAAAGATACAGAACATTGCTAACAATCTATAAACTTCCTTCATGTCCCTTTCCAGTTTACCCTCTCTGCACGGCAACCACTGTTCCGAGTTCCATCATCATAGATCAGTTTACCTGCTCTTGAATTTCGCATAAATGGAATCAGGCTGTATGTTCTCTTTTGTGGCTGGCTTCTTCTGCTCAATAGAATGGTTTTGAGATTTATGCAAATTGTTGCAAGTATCAGTAGCAGTTCCCTTTTAAATTTCTGAATAGTATTCTGTTCTATGAATTTACCACAATGTGTTTATCCATTGTTCACCCAGGCGCTGGTTGGGCACACGATGGTGCTCCGGTAAAAGAAAACGGAGCAATTCTTGTTCATTCAAATATGCGATTCACACATGCTTTTGCTAATGATTATACCCAGAGCTAAATCTGATTTTTAATCCTTTAACCCTCAAAGGGATGAAAAAGAGAGCATGAGAAAAACAGGAATCACTTGAAAGTCTGATTCTAAGAAGCAAGCACCAGGAGTAAGAGATAGGATCTATTAGGCGAAATATCTTCAACATGAACCAAATTTGCTCTTGGTCCCGGCTCTTGTCAAGGACTGTGAAAAGACTGAATTAAATTCAGGTCTAACCCCCATTCACTGTTATCTTCCTCTTATCTCTCCCAGCTCTTTTGACCACTGGTTAAAAATTCTTTTTCTTTGTAAACAATCTAAAGGTTTTTGGTAATTCAGGTAGACCTTGCTTGCTTGGGCATTCTGGAAGATGACTCCAGTTCCAATCAGTGTGGCAGTGCGGGCAGTGGTATGTGTAAAAAAAATATTTTGAGTCCCTTTCCTTGGACCATGTGAAAGACATCAAAAAAGCAGGAAGGTTGGGGGAAATGATGTAATCTATTATGATTTCTCATCATCAAGAACTTAACCCTGTCCACAGGGAAAGAATACTCTAATAGGTCCTATAAAAGTTTCTTTTGGTTGTGATTCCTCCCTCAAGATGTTTTAAAACTATTTAGAGAAAACACAGACAAATCTAGTTTCATCTAGCTAGTTAGAAACAAATGAAATCAATCTAGTTTGACCTAATTAGTTAAGTGTCCACAGGAAACGCCATTCCAACTGAGTATGGAGCAAGCACTATTAAAGAAAAGAATAACTGAACATTACACAGAGAGCACAGAAAATCATTATTGCAAATAATGTAGGTAAATAAGAGTTCCTAGTTAGACATTAAGTTTTGAGCCAGTGACTACAAGTTCAAATTTAACAGTTTTGTAATTTAAATATTTTTTTAATGTTTCACTTGAGTATTATCTCTTGCTTCTCAATTGAAAATGGGGTTGCTAATATTTACAATTACTTGAACTTCAAGTCCTCCCTTGGTAGGATTTCCCCAAAAGAGCTAATCATCTTTCTTAAGTTGCTATTTCAGAACTTTTTTTTCTTTTAGCTCCCAAATTGAGCTATATTTGTAGTGACCTAGAAAACATGAGGGGTCTCAGTGATATGCTGAAGGGAGGTATGAAGGGTCAAAATCATTCAAAAAGTACAGTCTGGGTTAGAAGTATTACAAGAGTATTACATTGGGCACATCCTTATCATAGGCAGTGTCCATGACAGAAATTAATCCAATTTGAGAAGAAGCTAACATCCTCATAATAAGACTTTTTCCATTGGGGGAACATTAAAGATACCATAAGACACAATCAAAGTGCTGTATTACTAAAATAAAATCCAGTCTCTAATTAACATAAATGAAAAATTTCTATTACTATAAATTTTGGAATTTCTAATATCACTCGATGAACTTTTATTAAAGAATTTAATTTTTCTACTTATAATGAGGCTAAAAAGCAAGAACAAACATTTGTCTTATGTATCTATTGAAATGTTCTGTAGAATTGTAATCACAATTAATGTTGTTGGAAATAAAGTATTCTTTTTTACTTTTTATTTTTATTTTTTTAAGATTTTATTTATTTATTTGAGAGAGAGAGAGAGAGAGAGAGAAACAGCATGAGAGGGGAAAGGGTCAGAGGGAGAAGCAGGCTCCCCGCCGAGCCGGGAGCCCGATGTGGGACTCGATCCCGGGACTCCAGGATCATGACCTGAGCCGAAGGCAGTCGCTTAACCAACTGAGCCACCCAGGCGCCCCAAAGTATTCTTTTTTAAAAGATTTATTTTATTTATTTGAAAGAGAGAGCATGGGGGGAGGGGGGACAGAGTGAGAGGGAGAGGCTCTCAAGCAGACTCCATGATAATGTCCCACATGGGGCTCCACATCAGGACCCTGAGATCATGACCTGAGCCAAAACCAAGAGCCCGACGTTCAACCAACTGAGCCACCCAGGTGCTCTGGAAATAAAGTATTATTTGATGTCAATTTGTAACTTCCTGAATATTTATGAGTCAGAGGCACTTCTACAAGCATATGTCAGGCATTGCTCCAGTTGCCTGTTTTACTCCTCTTATAAAACACTACATACGTTTTTTAATCAAAGGTTTATGGATGTTTGTTTTAGTATAAAAATATAGTTACTGAGTTTTTTTTTCCATCCTCAATTCTCAGGATATATTAAATTAAAACCAGATATTCATGTTGAGATACCACCAAGGATTCCTTTATCTTAGCCATTGCTTCTTGGCCAGAGGTAGGATTCTTGTCCCACGTCTGCCCAGGAAAACTACAGTCAATGACTGTCTAGCTCTCTTGGAATGAAATGCATGGTCTGGAATTTCCGGGAAGAATGCACATTCAACAATTGGATAATGTGCTCACAGGTGGGCAAGCGAGGCTGTCCTCTCTGTCACTGTTGTCATGAGCTCCCCAATCTCCACCAGGGTCAGCTGCCCTACTTCATCTTCCCCATGTTGTGTGAGTCATTGCTGTGCTCATAAAGATAAAACCAAGAGTAAGAACACTTATCTTCCATAGAAACACAAAATGGACATGCTTTTCCATTATGCTTGACTCTGTAACGAAAGCTCTAGGAAGTGAGTGCAGCATGAACTCATTCCTTCCGCCTCAGCAGACAGATGGATAGAGACATTCCAGTTTGTTTCCAGTCTTTTGTCTTCAGAGCATTTTTGGCATTTCCTTCAGGAAACTGGAGGTTGTGACCTAAGGTTTCCTTAGTGAACACACTTCTGTTTCCCACAGTTAACCTTACCCAGAAATGACATCTACTCTGTTAGGTGAGGTTTATCTTCGTGTCCCAACTGTGTCCTGTGCATATTCAATGACAGTTGAAAGCACAAATTCTGAAAGTAATAATAGGACTGAAGAGCCAAACACACCAAAATTCTTTGCATTAATCCCCAGCAAAGGTGACAATAATGTTGAAACAAGAATGAACTATTACAGTAATTCTATGATGCTTACAAAGTGCCCTTGCTCTCCTTGTATAGTTGGAGAAAGTAATGGCTAGGATGTTAAAACTTTCAGATACTATTGAAAGTTTTCAGATATGAGGTGTATACTATTCCAGCTACATTCTGCAACTTGCTACTTCACTGATACCGTATAGTCCCATATTGTTCAAAGGATAGTCTGGGAGAAGCCCAGTGTCCTGAAAAAAATTAAGTGATTTAATATACTATCTCCCATATCCATATCCCCATTTCTCCAGCATGTTGGTGGAAAGCCAAGCATGTAAGCTTTTATTGCTGGGTTTGCCATGACCATTAAGTTTCATAATTTAAATTAGATATGCAACCAAGTTGTTGTATATTGTTTTTTTTAAACCCATGTTTTAGGACAAGAATTATTATATATAATTTAGTTTGGCTTGAATGCAATTTAAAACTCCAATAATTACATTTACTTGTCAATGTGGTATTTAGAGGTTGGTGGTTTTCATCACATTTTTTACTACTCTTCAATGTTAACTTATTGAAGTTTCTCTTCCTGAAAAAGATAGAGCGGTTTTTAACAAACCACATTTTTTTCACACCCTAGTTTATCAAGGTAAAATCCTTTAAAGAGTAATAGAAATTTGCCTGTAACTTTGATTCTAAAAAGCCACAGTCAAATAGAAGCTTAATAATTATTTTTTAAAAAATGCTCTCCACAGAGGACTCTTTAAAAAAAATCAGTTTATTAATGTTTAAAAGTTGATAAAGCTATGTGCAAAATGATCCACAAAAGTCAGAAACCTATTAAATACTATTTTTAAAAGACATTTCTCAGTTTAATTGCACTGAAAACCATACTAAAGAGACAGCAATATATTTTTTTTGTAACATTTATACACATCTTTAATTGACTATTTAATGAACAGCTGTATTGAAAAACTTCTGGTATTCCCTATCAGTTAAAGTAATGCTTTAATGGCACAAGAAGTTTGTATTTTCTTAGGAAATACACTTTCAACGGTGTTAACACAAGTTAGAAAAATCCAATAAAATGCTGAAACAAATACATTCAAAAATCACTGAAAGTACTTTTAACACAACAAAATACAACCATCCTGTTGGTTGAACTAATTCACAACAACACTCTGAAATAAACATCAACAAAGTGCCAAAGACAGATGTTGTATTTGTTAGACAGATTCATTAAGAAATCTCTCTTGGTTTACAGTCACCCCACCCCACCCCCCAGTCAGTTTTCACCTGGTTTTGCTAGTTTGTTTCTCCTATGACACAAAGGATCCTGCCTGATACCATTTAGATAAATTGGACTTCCTTATGCAGATTTCAGCCACAATGGATACTGACACTGTAATACATTTCCTTGTAAAGTTGTTAAAAGAAAAAAAATCAAAGTGACTTTAACCAAATTCCAAAAAACTGATCCAGCTTACATGGAAACTTTGGCCTCGGGAAATAAAATTGCTTTATATCTCCAAACCATCTCCATTCCTCACAGTTGACCTCCTGGACTCAGCCTACCTGCTACAAACCATCAAGAAATGGACCATGCCACAACCCCAGCTCTGATGAAAGCCAGGTAGTTCGAATATAAAGTAAAAGAATTTTGAGGAGAGGTGTGAAGGCGGAGGGAGGGTGGGATATGCAGAGCATACCCAGAGAAGCAGAAGTGCACACAATCCCTTGGGCTGGAAAGGTGAAAGAAAACATCTCAAAGCTCCGGACAGTCGCTTTCACACTGGGACGTTAGTCTTCCAGGAGGGGCCGAATGAACCCTTCAGGAGCTTGACGATGCTAGACCTTTGGCTCAGTGCAAAATCAAAGCTCCAGGGCGGGGGGGTTAGGAAATAGATTCCAGACGAGGACCTGATCTCCACCCTTCCCAGTGCATTGTTCACAGGAACTAACCCACCAACACCCCGGCACCACCAGGCTGCTCTTACTATGCCCGCCCTCCCTCTGGCTCCCAGCAGCTCCTCCCTGGCAGTAGTCGAGACAGAGATTCCCCCCCCCCCCAAACACTGGGTGGTGGGTGACCGCGCAAGAATTCTCCCCGTGGGTCGGCAGCACTCAGTTTTAGGAAGAAGAGTTGACATTTCCAGAGGACATAATGGTCTCTGGGTTGTCCCCATCGTCCTTCTGCGGGTGGGAGGAGTTGTCCGACTTACTGCGGCTGAATTCCATGCCGGCAATGATGGGTCGCTTGAATTTGCCCGCGGAGTCCCCGCTGGGGCACTTGCAGCAGGACAGGATCCGGATGAAGGCCCGGCGCATCTCCTTGTTGGTCAGAGTATAAATGATGGGGTTGGTCCCGGAGTTGAGCACTGCCAGCACCAGGAAGTACTCGGCTCTGAAGAGAATGTCGCAGGTCTTCACCTTGCAGCCCACGTCCAGCAGGAGTAGGATGAAGAGGGGAGCCCAGCAGGCGATGAAGACGCTCAGGACGATAATCACGGTCTTGAGCAGCGCCAGCGACTTCTCCGAGCTGCGGCTGGCCTTAGACACGTTCTTGCGGAAGGTCAGACGGCGGCTCCGAGTCCTGACCAAGGAGTAGATCCGGCAGTAGAGGATGACGATGGCGAGCAGGAGCAGAGTGAAGACAGTGGTGCAGAAGAGGATATAGTGCTTGTGGTAGAGCGGCAGGACGGTGGAGCAGTTGTACAGCACGCTGATGCAGTTCCAGCCCATGATGGGCAGGCCACCCAGGATGAGGGAGATGACCCAGCAGGCACTGATCAGCAGGAAGGAGCGGAAGCTGTTGCTCCCATTGTGGAGTTTCATTTTCAGCATTGTGATATAGCGCTCGATGGCGATGGCTAGGAGGCTGAACACGGAGGCAGACAAGGCCACAAACATACTCCCTTCCCGCAGAAACCACTGGGCGGGGGTGAGCTTGTAGGTGGTGGCGCCAGACAAGAGCAGGTTGGCTGTGTAGGCCACTCCTGCCAACAGGTCTGAGAGGGCCAGGTTGCCAATAAAATAGTACATAGGTCGGTGGAACTTCTTGGTTTTCCAAATGGTCAGCAAGACAAAGATGTTCTCTAGGATGATAAAACAGCAGATGAGAATGAACACCACCGAGCTCAGTTTAATGCCATTCTCCTTGTCCGCGCCGATATTCAGCTTTCCTGTGTAGTTATAATGCCGGACGATAATGTCATAGTTGACATAGTCGGAGACAGGACTGCGGAGGGCCTTCACCAGCGGGACGCTGGTAGACCCCATGGTGCACAGTGTCTCCAGGAATCCGGGGGTGGCGCTTCTCCAGAAGAACGCTAGAGGGCGAGGCCGAGCGAGCCTTCACTTGCGGCGGGAGGTGGTTCTGTCCGAGAGTTCCAGGCTTTTTGTGTCTCTTTGCCTTGGTTGGAGAGGGCCTCGGAAACAGCAGCTTTAAACAAGTCACAAAGAGGAGAGAGTCAGGGAGAAAGCCACAGCACACTGGCATAATTCATTCTAGCTAAGGCATTGCTCCAGTTTTGTCGTGGATTTGTTTTAAGGAAACTTGGAGCAAGCGCAAAGAGAGGGATTTAAAAAAAAAAAAAAATCAAATTCACATTTCTTGCCAAATGGGGGGGGGGGGGGAGGGCAGGGGAGGGAGAAAGAACAAAAATTTACCCAAACTGAAAACTCCAAATCGACAAGGCGAAAATTCTCCTGTGTCACATCCAAATCGAAATGGGAAAACTAGAGAAGTGAGCTCCATAACACCTCTCCCGCCCTCTCACCGCCCCCCCCAACTCCAACCCCCTCCAGGTTTCCAGCTTGGAGGTTCTCTGAAGCGCTGGCCCACTCACCAGCGGGTTCACCTTGGTCTTGGTCTTGGTCTCACCTCGGAAGAGACCCAACCCCTAATATGAGGGTGGAGACGCACACCACCTCTGCTTGCCACCACCACCCAGCTAAAAGAGCTGAGAACCACCTCCTAATTGCCTTGCAAGACATTAGATTTGCACGAAAATCATTTGACAGAGTAAGTCATTCTTTGGGGTCTATTAATAACTCTCTAGGAACAGGTGTGCTCAGGGTCCGAGGGGTGTGGGCAGCCAAGCCCGCCCCGGCCTTGCGGTAAACAGGAAAGCTTACGCTTCTGTGAAGCAACTGCCTTTTCTTAATTTCTTCTTCTAGTCTTTTTTTTTTTTCTTGTAAGCCAGTGCAAGAAAATATAAAGGTATTCAGTGAAAATCATTCATAAGAGATTGCAATAAATCCCAGGAATTTAGTACATTCATTGATTGTATAAGGAGTATGTTTAGTTACTGTGGGTTTGGCCAAAACACACACAGGCACGCACACAAAAGAGAGAAGTTATACTACTAATGATAACGATACATGCCACTACATTCCTAATTCCAAGTTCAAAGCTTCTGTCCAGAAACATAAATGTACGTCTGGTGCGTTGCTGAGCGAGAGCCGGCCGTTTCATTTACTGCCCTCCCCCAACATGTTGCCTCCTCTCTTAGAACTACAAAGTGTGGAGGGAATGAAACATGGCACTGGTCAGCAGAAGTCTACTTGCAATGTTTCAAGATAACGCAGCAATGTGAAAGAAGTGGAGTAATAGAGGCAGCAACAGCAGTTCCCGGGACAGCAGAGGCTACTCGCGCCCAGAAGCTCTACATTTCTCCCATCTAATTCCGCACCCTGCTCGCCGGCAGTGCAAGTTTAAGCCCTTACCCCACCTCCCATATTCTTTGTCTATAGGATTTCCAAATAAAAGCGCCTTCCCTCCCTCCGCGACCAACCGCAGTTTTCACTATCCCCTACCCGTGGTCGGGTTTACAACTGGAATTAACCCTTTTCGGAACTTCATAAATCACAAGTGCCCCAAGAACAATCCGATCGCGTTGGGCTCCTTAGCAGCCCAGGGATGAATGTTTCCAGCGCCCAGAGATGGATGTTTTAAAAGGTTTTGGGTTTGGGTTGGGTTTGGGTTCGGGTTTTTTTTTTTTTTTTTTTTGTATTTTTTTGTTTTTGCTTCGTTCGGGTTTAAAAATTCCTTTCTAACACTGAAGACCTCCTGCAGCGGCGGTCCCCCGCGCCCCCGGCCCGCGCTGGCAAGGTGCAGTCCCCTACCTCGCTCAGGCAGGACGAAGTTGCGTTGGGAGAGCTCCGGGTCTCCACTGCGCCCTCGGCATCTTGCTGCTGCCCCGGGACTGACTGCGACGCTCTTCCAAACTTACTCGAGTCGGGGTCCCCTCCCTCCGCAGCCGCACACTCCAATGGCCAGCCCTGCTCCCCGCGGCCAGCGCCGGCCCGCTTGCTGAAGTCGTCGAGCGCCCCGCTGAGGCTGGGTGGCTTCTCTAGGAAGAGGCGGGGAGGGGTTAATATCTCAACCCCCACGCCCTCCGCCAGCGGCTGGGGGCCTCCGGATCTCGGCTGCAGAGACTCACTGTCCAGGAAAGATGTGGGGCAGAAGCGCGCGCACGCACACACACACACACACACACACACTCCTCCCCCACAGGCAACCGAAAAAAAAAAAAGAAAGAAAGAAAAAGAAAACAGAGAAGGGACGTAGGCTGGTGCCCCCTGGATTCTGATGCATAAATCACGGCCCTAGCCCTGCTGTCCTCCACTCCCGGAGACCGTTCTCCCAAGTCTTACAAAAGAGAGGAGGTGGGAAGCCTTTGGAAACTTCCCTCCTGAAAAGTCTTAGGGGGCAAAGGACCGCCCGGCGTCTCGCAGCGCACCTCTCTGGTCCCCTAGGCGCTGGAGTCCTTGGTTCGATCCGAGTCCGGAGACTTTGGCGGGGCGCGCCCGCGGCCGCTTCTGCGCAGGCAGAGAAAACCCCAGCGAGACCCCGAGAGTCCCGGCCGCTCTCTGGGGAGGAGAAGCTGGCAAAGGGCAGCAAAAGACACGGAGGAGATATGCAGCAGCCTAGAAGGGAGAATGGCCCCGGAGGTTCCTTTACGTCTCCCCACCCCCATCCCGCTGCTGCCCTGAAACTTGCGGTCTGAGGGGCAGAAAGTGGCTTTCCCGGGACTCGCGGTGAGATGGACCAGCGCCTGGCGAGACCTTGGGTGGGGGTTTCCCTAATTCAACCGGGCGCAAAGTCAGCTGTGTGTCCCAGATTCTGGCCAGTGGGAGACCTCTGGGGACATGGGCAGCTGCTGGGGCCTGAGAGATTTAAAAAGCTTGGGCAGCACAAGACTTTCCAAAAGGGAAGAGCCTCTGGGCCCAGCCAGCCTAGTCTGAGGCCGGTGCCCTTCTCTCCCTTTCTACTCGGGAGAACTTAGAGGCCCCCACACCTAAAAGCTCCCAACACGCCCACTCTTTTCTTTCGCTTAGATGCGACTTCAGAAGGTGAGACTAGAGGCGGCTTTGGTCAGCTCCGCCTCAATGACAAACTCAGAGCACTTCTGCCCTGCCCTGCTGCAACACAGATTTCCACTCAGTCCCTGGTCGCACTGGCTTCCCATCCTGGCAGATGTGAACGCAAAACTTCTCCGTGTGCAGTTTCAATTGATAGACACACCCTGTACCTGAATGACTCAGAAGGAGGCTAAATGAATAAACAGACCCCGACTTCTGGGATCTTATGAGTTTGCAAAAGAAGAAATCAAACGACAGTTAAAATCAAGTTCACAGCTGCCTGAAAGTCTTCATTAACGGAGTTGAAGCCAGCACATAGCCACAAAGTCAACAACAGTACATGCATACAACATAGAAACTAAGATAACGGTCCTCTAGGCTCTAGAATAGATCGGCTCTGATTGGGCTTGAGGACTTATTTAAAAGAAGAGGTATGTTGAGTCTACCCTGCACAACATAAGGTGGGGACTTGGCAAAATCCACCCCACCCACTAATTTATGAGTTCTTTAAGGGAAAGGAATTAAAGTGAATTGCGCACCAAAACTCTTATCTATCATGGTAGATTATCTAACTTAAGCAAGCACTGTTGGTCATTTTATTGATGAGAGAAATGTCACTCAGCTTAAATCACTAGGTATCCCAGCTAGTATGTGGCAGAGCTGGGTTCCACATCTTAATGCCATGTCTCCCAGATGTCATGACCCCCAGTTCAAACACCTTCAGTCAATAAATAGTTAAGGAACTGAAGTGTGTGTTCCCCAAAGGGAAGCAAACCTCTAGCTTTAAAATTTTTAAATTGTGCTAATTTCTTTCTTTTTTTTTAAAGATTTTATTTATTTGACACACACAGAGAGAGACAGCGAGAGAGGGAACACAAGCAGCGGGAGTGGGAGAGGGAGAAGCAGGCTACCTGCCCAGCAGGGAGCCCGATGCGCAAGTGGATCCCAGGACCCTGCAATCATGACCTGAGCCGAAGGCAGACGCTCAATGGCTGAGCCACCCAGGCGCCCCAAATTGTGCTAATTTCTTGACTATATATATGTCAAAAATGTATACGAAGATGGGCTAATGAATGTCCTTTCAAAACCACTTATTTCCTGACTATGCAAGTCTATAAAACATATACAAAAGTTATGCTAATAAATGTCTTTTTTTCACCATGAAGCATTTTCTTTTTTGCTGAAACGTTTCATTAAATTTTTTATTAAATTATTAAATATTGTGTTATTTATTAAAAATAAATATATTTCTATTTTTACCACCTTTTAAATTTTTTTAAAGAGCATATATATTTTTTTTTAAAGATTTTATTTATTTGACAGAGAGAGACACAGTGAGAGAGGGAACACAAGCAGGGGGAGTGGGAGAGGGAGAAGCAGGCTTCCCGCGGAACAGGGAGCCGGATGTGGGGCTGGATCCCAGGACCCTGGGATCATGACCTGAGCCGAAGGCAGATGCTTAACGACTGAGCCACCCAGGTGCCCCAAGAGTATATTTTTTTTGAGATTTATTTATTTGAGAGAGAGAGCAAGCACAGTACATTTGTTACAGTTGATGGGCCTATACTGACACATCATTATCATCCATAGTCCATAGTTTATGTTATGGTTCACTCTTGGTGTTGTACATTCTATGGGTTTGGACAAATGTATAATGACATGTATTCATGATTACGGTATCATGCAGAATATTTTTACTGCCCTAAAAAACCCTCTGTGTTCTGCCTATTTATGCCTCCCCTCCCCTATGAATGTCTTTTTTTAAAACCACTGATTTCCTGACTATATATTTCCTGACAAAGTGTACACAAATGTATAGTAGTGAACATATTTTTATCTACCTATAACATCTAATGTAAGGTTATATATTTGGGTAGCGGATTGTAAGTATTACACATTTTAACTCATTTAATCCGCCCAGTGACCCTACAAGTTAGGAATGATTATTACCCTAATTTTACAAACGAGGAAACTGAGTCCCAGGCATATTATATTAAGTAACTTGGTTAACGTGGTCTGTGACCATAGATTGGCTGTAGCCTCTTAACCATGAGTCCAAATCACCACAATAAACCTCAAACATGTCAAAGAATTACGTGGGGGAAATCAGTCTTTTTCTTGTGAATACTGCTGGTGAGAACAACATTCATTCAGTATTAACCCAGTGTTTTAAAAAGCCCAAATACTTTGCAGGTGATTACTTAGAAATATTCATCCTTCTACACACCTATAAGACGTAAAATGTAGATGACCACTTAGGCAAAATTAGAAAGTAGGCAAAACTATTTGCAGCAATGGTTTCCCTGCCAATTCCAAGTCTCTGGTTCCCACACATATCTCTTCCCATTACTCTCAGGAGAGGCCCTAAGAATTGCATCCTCAAGCTATCCCCTGGCTGTCAGCCCAGCTCCCTTTCCGCTGCTGCCTGGAAGGCCAGCCCAATGTTTTACCTTACTTCTCCTGGCAATGAGGTTACCTTCTGACGCCCAGTTCACACTGAGGTTGAGCCATTCCACACTTCTTATTTCAAAGCAACTTTATTATTCTTTTATGCATGCTTTCCAATCTCTCTTTAAGGGTTGCCACAGAAAATGCCATGTCATATTTGGGACTTATACTAAAAAAAATTATTTGTTGTTACTCTGCAACTCAAATTTAACTGAGTGAGCCGTATTTTTATTTGCTAAGTCTGGCAATTCTACTCTCTTTCCTAAATGCTCCAGGTACTTTCCAACCCCCCTCTGCCCACAATCCCCTGTAAAGATCCAGCCCTCCCCTTCCTCATCTATTCTTAGGAGACTAACTAGCCTCCTACTTGGTGGAGAAAACGGTGTCACTGAGATTTCTCTCCTCTAAGGTAACAGCAACTTCACCCACACTTACTTCCTGCCAGTAGCTTTGCTCCTTCCCAAGGCAAACCCTTGCCCATATCACTGTGCTAACTCCCCCCAGACTTTCGAAGACATGGCTCATGTACTCCTTCTCTCTCTTGTCCTTTCAATTCTTGGCCTCTGATGACTCTTTATCTTCAACTTACCTTAATATTTGTGTGTTTCCTCTACCAAAAACTCACTGTCTTCCACTCATACTAACTAGGTCCCCATATAAATCTCTCTTCTCTTGTTTGCCACCACTCAAAACTACATAGTGGGACATGACAGTCTTGGATTCAGCCATCATTCTGCCTGTTCCCCGCTGGGCAACTTTTGGCAAGTTCTTTAACATCCTTAAGCGTCAGTTCCTGAACTCTCTCTCTTTCTCCACAGTGTTCCAGAATTATACAATAACATATCTTGATTTTCCAAGTCCTCTCCTGGACATACAATGGGCCCTGTATAGTCTGAGAAATTATCCAAAATTATTTCTCTGATAACCTCATTTTCTCTATTTCTCTATTCTCTCTTTCTGGAACTCCTACTATTCAGATTATGGGCCATCCAGGAAGTTTTTATATTAAATATTCTTTTTTAAAAATATTTTATTTATTTATTTGACAGAGAGACTGAGAGAGCACAAGAAGGGGAAACAGCAGAGGGAGAGGGAGAAGCAGGCTCCCCGCCAAGCAGGGAGCCCGATGTGGGGCTCAATCCCAGGACCCTGGGATCATGACCTGAGCTGAAGGCAAACACTTAACCATCTGAACCACCCAGGTGCCCCTATATTAAATATTCTTCATATTTATTTTCCATTTCCTATATCTTAATCTTTTTTTCTGATTTCTGGGAGACTTCTCAACTTTATGCTTCAATTCTTCAGTTAATATTTCCCTGTGTGTTATCAGACTTTTGAGTCTAAATGCTCTCTTCTTTTTTTTCTGAATATTTCATTTTTACAGAACCCTGTTTCTGTTTCAGGGATCTCATATCTTTACTTACCTCCCAGAATATTAAAATGTCATTGCTGTTGTCAAGATTTTCTCCTTTTTTTTTCTTGTCTTCTCATTTTCCTGTTTGTTTTGATCTTGGTTCCTTGTGTCAGCGGCTTTCTCAATTGTCAGGTGATCTCTGGCTTTCCATTCCTGTTTCAGACAGAAGCACTGAAAACTAACTAAAACTCTTTGTGGGGGGTTTCTCAGTGGAAGGGTGCTAGGTAATCAGGTATGTTCTTTTATTGGAGGACCCCAAATATCAATATTTATAGATCTCTAATCCTGGTCTGGTCAATTTCGTCAGCGAGGAATTCTAAAATCTCTTGTCTGCCTTCTACTATTTTCTGAAGTGAATCGAGGAAGGCAGGGGAGAGAAGGAGAAAGAAGCTGGTCATTTAGTGTTTCAATTTTTTTTAATGAAAAGATTTTATTTATTTATTTAACAGAGAGAGACACAGCGAGAGAGGGAACACAAGCAGGGGGAGTGGGAGAGGGAAAAGCAGGTTTCCCGCGGAGCGGGGAGCCTGATGACGCGGGGCTCGATCCCAGAACCCTGGGATCATGACCTGAGCCGAAGGCAGATGCTTAATGACTGAGCCACCCAGGCGCCCCTCAGTGTTTGAATTTGAACTGAATCAGAATGATGGGGACCTCCATGCACATGCTCTCAGCCCTGCCAGGTGTCCCTGGGTCCAAATACCCTCTGAGATAGCCCATTTATTTATTTATTTTTAGATTTTTATTTATTTGTTTGAGAGAGAGAGAATGAGAGATAGAGAGCACGAGAGGGAAGAGGGTCAGAGGGAGAAGCAGACTCCCTGCTGAGCAGGGAGCCCGATGCGGGACTCGATTTCGGAACTCCAGGATCATGACCTGAGCCGAAGGCAATCGCTTAACCAACTGAGCCACCCAGGTGCCCTGTAATTGGAGAATTTGATCCTCATTGATACCTAGTTAAAACAGAAGTTCTCTTTTGTTCTCTCTCCAGAATATATTTAATGACTCAGTATATATAATTATTAAACATGTCATATGTTTTTCCCACTCTTGATGGAGTTCACACAAAAAATATTGATCAGAATTTGTACATTTGTCTGGTATTTGTAGGGTGTAACTATTGCAATTTGGACGAAACAAATTTAGGATAATTTCAATAGAGTATGGGAGAAATTACAAACTTCTCATTTGGATATACTTAAAAGGATACTTTATTTTATCATCTATAAATTATTTAATAAGGATTGAGAGCAAATCCATTCTAAAAATCATTGAAATATGAAACAAAAACAATAAAATGAGCAATTAAATCAATAGGAATTACTCTGACACCGGAAAAAAAGTTGTATCAAAAAACCTTTCAGATCATAACAAGAATACAATAAGACAAGTACAATACATACAACAGGGCCAGTACCAACATCCCTATTCCATTATTAAAAGGAAGATAAATGTTTTGTATAGAAGCAATGAATACGTTCTTGGAGTGTTGATAATCCATATAATAAAAGGGAATGAATCATAAGAACTAGAAAAAGATAAATTTCCTGCTGATTTGACACACAAAACAACTGACACAGAGAAAGGGTCTATCAAGCTCAAAATATGTCACTATGACATGAAGACATCAATAACAAAATACTAATGATAATCTCAATTCAAGTGTATTTATAATTAGATCATAAGAAAACTCAAAAAGTTTTGAAATTCTACAGCTTATATATGGGGAAAAAAAGTCATAGCAATTTTCCTAAATTTGGCAACAGTCCTGAAATCTCACATATTACCAATAATGAATTTTAGGGTTTTGTTTTTGTTTTGTTTTTTTAGACAGAGAGAGAACGCAAGTGGGGAAGGGCAGAGGAAGGAGAGAGAATCTTAAGCAGTCTCCACACTCAGTGCAGAGCCCAAGCCCAAGGCAGGCCTCCATCTCATGAGCCTGAAATCTTGACCTAAGCCAAAATCAAGAGTCTGATGCTTCACTGACTGAGCCACCCAGGTGCCCCACCAATAATGAATTTTGAAGCTGAAAGAAAGTTTTCTAAACAAATAATAAAACATTTTTTTTTGACTAAGCGTACTGGAGGGAAGACTAAATTACCTTTCTGTTCACTCTAAAGAAAATGATACTTTAAATTTTTATCCCATGAAGTAGAAATCAAAGGGTATATAACCAAAGATGTAAGAAAAAAAGCATTATAAAATGTTTAAGGCAGTTACTAAAAATACTGTTATTTTTATAAGTTCATGACATTTGTTAGCTTTTTAAAATTAGTACATTGTTGTGATGTCTTTTCTTGTTCTAAATTCATTTTCATACCTACTTTTGTATTTTTTTCTAAATGAGTATCCTCGGTCTCCAATTGTATAAGCTCCTACCTGACTCTCCTTTCTTCTTCCATTCTCTTTGTCCTTATAAGTTGATTTATTGCTTTTAGTGGGAGAGGGAGGGGAAGAAAACGGTTGCAAATCTCCTTATTTTGACAAAAATTTTCATTAAAATAGTAATTTTTATTTAGTTCAACTATGTATACAGTTGTTAAATGAAATATTTCTATAAAAGTTATTAAGTAAAAAATAATTTCTTCTCCAATTTTTGCTTCCCAATGGCAACTACTTTTACCTCTTTTACTTTTCCTTTGCATATTTGCCCCCATGATTTCTAATAATGTGCTTATGTTGGCTTTTAGATTATTTTCAATTTTAAATATTATATATTGACCTTGTCCTCTGGAAATTAGGATTTAGCTCCTTTACCTATACTGTACCCCCACAGTTTCCTATTCTCCAAATAGAGATTAAATTTAATTTTTTATATTATTATAAGTATGCAGATTTTACTCACAGCTTAGCCATGTGTGTACATATTTACTTTCACGTAAATCGTTTGGCTTTCCCTAGACTTAAATATTGTCTTTTTTGTTGTTTGCTCGGTTTCCTATGTACTTGTTACTAATCCATTCCCCCACTCTCAAGGCATTCAAACACATCAGAAAATGTATCACATTCTTGGGGACATCACACTCGAGTCCTCTGTCCTTCTCTCTAGTCTTAATTGCTGCATGGTTGTCGTCCTAGTGGTCATGGGTGGGAGTTCCCTTCACTTTTCTCCTGTTCCAAGCCTCAGTTCCTGGATCTTCTCCATTCTCCATTTAATGCCTTCGTATTGATGGAGTTTCCAGAAGTTTCCTGGTTAAGGGTACATGGAAGATAAATTCCTTGAGAAGTTGAAGATATACAGATGTCTTTATCCTGTCTTGACTCTTTAGTCATAGCTTGGCTGAGTATATAAATTTAGGTTGAAAGTTATCTTCCCTGCACATTTTTAAGGCTTTGTTCCATGTCTTCCAGCATCCAGTGCTGCTAAGAACTTGTGATGTCATTGTCTTTCCCCACCCTTTATCTATAAGCTGTTTTTATTTCTTTGTGTTCCCTTCCATGTGCCCTTCTTATAGGATAACAACTTACACTCCCCTGTCAAGGGTAGGGTCTATGTTGCCTCCAGCTGGACCTGGTAGAACTTTGTAAGCAGACCAAAGTACAGATGATGCTGAGTAACTTCCAAGGCTAGGTCATTAAAGGTGATATGACTTCTGGCGCTTGTTCTTTCTGGCTTTTAGCACTCACACCATAATGTAGACACTATATGAAAAGATGAGAGAGATAGAGAGAAATACCCAAAGCACCATTCATCCTTTGTCAAGACTTTTGACACTCAACACAGAAAGACTATGGAAGCACTATGTGCATGAACATGGCTTGTTGGCTGGTGGACATCACTGGAAGAAGATCTGGCTGAGTCATTTCATTGATGGACCCCTAAATGTCAGTATCTTTAGGTTATTTCTTCTGGGAGTGCTCATACATCCAGAGAAAAAGGCTTCCACTCTTCCCAGAAGATACAAACGTGGTTGCAGCACCTGGGAGAAGAGGGAGAGAACGAAGCTAGGGTATCTCACCATTCAGCATAGGGATTTCCACTTACCCTTCCTGTCTTTACTGTGGTGTTGCACCATCAACTGTGCACCCTCTCTACCCCCAGTTGTCTTTCCTAATGAGGGAGTTTCAGTCCCTCGGGCTGCTCAGGGCTGGGGAAGATCATGGTGAGGCAGCACGAGGGGGTGAGGATGAATCTAACTGCTTCTAAAGCAGACCTTCTGTTTTCATCTTCACTCTCACCCCCACTTTCAGAGACACCTAAAATCCCCAATTTCTGGGCCTTTCTGGGGTTCTGTAGAGCAACTCAGCTTGCTTCTGGGCTTCCCCCATTGTTGCATTAGTTTTCAGTTTTCTTGGTTGTAGTGAGAAAATTAACATTCATCCCTCTGCTTTTCAGTTGCCATAATTTTGTTCTCTTATCTCTTATCTTTTCTTTCTCTTTGCTTATGCCCAAAGCAA
The DNA here is from genome assembly GCF_037043125.1 of Eumetopias jubatus. NCBI lineage: Eukaryota > Metazoa > Chordata > Mammalia > Carnivora > Otariidae > Eumetopias > Eumetopias jubatus. The sequence goes on from NW_028274810.1 coordinate 21,954,694, forward strand.
AGCAAACCAAAGCAAAGCAAAACAAAACAAAACAAAAAACCCTTTACTATTATGTCAGTGGAGTGTAGGAGTGGAGGGAAGTGAAAGTGTTCAATTTACTAGCTCTGAACAGAGGTCATTTACATTTCTCTTAAACCCATGCTTCTGAAACCATTCTTCTGAGCCTGCCCTTTCTAAGGACACCAATGACTCCCTAATCAACAAAGCCAAAAACTTCTCATGAACCCTCATTTAGGGGAACTTAGTGTCACATTTGACACCGTTGACTACCCCCTTGCTGAGACTCTTCAGGCTGCTCTTCAGTAGCAATGCTTTCTTGCATTCTCTTCCGACTCAGATTGCTCTTTCCCAGTGCTCTTAACTGGCTTCTCTTTTTCTATATTATCTTAAAGATCCTTATCCCAAGAATATGAAATAATTATGTAACCTGTATTATGTGCCAGGCACTGTGCTAGATAAGCATTGTCTATGCAATGAATTCATCCCCTCAACACTCTACAAAGGAGGCACTATTAAATAACCCATTTTTACAGATAGAGAAATTGAGACACAGTAAGGGGCGCCTGGGTGGCTCAGTCGTTGAGCATCTGCCTTCAGCTCAGGTCATGGTCCCGGGGTCCTGGGATCGAGCCCCACATCGGGCTCCCTGCTCAGCAGGAAGCTTGTTTCTCCCTCTCCCACTCCCCCTGCTTGTGTTCCCTCTCTTGCTGTCTCTCCCTCTCTCTCTGTCAAAAATAAATAAATAAAATATTAAAAAAAAGAAAAGAAAGCTTAAGTAAGTTGTTCAAAGTCCTAGCTTTTTCCCATTGTGCATATTGCCTTTTCAAATGCTACATCCGCAGTCTTCCCTCTTAACCATTTGCACTTTCTTGGCTTTTGTCATTTACTTCTAGGGCTTTATCTATCACATACATGCAGACAACTCTGAACTGTACACCTCTATTCCCACCTTTCTCCCAAGCTCCAAAATCAATATCTAAGTATTTATTGGAAACCTCCATTTGTGTGTCTCACAAGCACGTCAAGATCAAAATATCCAAGGCCCAACCATGTCATTCTGACCATTCTCTTCCCAGGACAATTCAACCTGCTCCCTGATGTATGTATGAGTGAATGGCATCAACATTCACCTCATCAGACAAGCTAGGACATTCCAGATTCCATTCTGACTGCCTCCACCAAATGTGAAGTTTGCTGCCAAGACTGTTGTCCTCTGAAGGACCTTCTGAATTCATTTCCTCATAATCCTCGAATGCCCTTGTGAGGTTCTTACCCCCACCCCTCCATTTATAACAACTTCCTCCTCAGAGATCTCAGCTCTGAGCATCCACACCACCATCAGCGCCGCTTTTCTAAATACCTGAGATCTGTTCATTCTACTTACTTAAGGGTGACAGGTAGTCTCCAGGAGAGGGAAGGGGTTCCTACATTACTAAAGTATGGCGGGATTTCCTGAAGAAACATCTCTTGTATATGTTTACAGATCAATAAACACATACCAAGAGAAATTAAAAGCTGTATAATGTTCCAAATCATTGATGATTAAGTACCAATCAGAAACTAAGATAAAACAATTCTGAGATTATAGCAATAAAAATGGACACGCATTTATTTATTCAATTTTGCTTGAAAAAATAAAGTCTACTACTTTTTTTTTTCGTTGAAAAATTACAGAGGCACTATTTGTTGCCTTTCTCTGTGGCTTGTTCTCCTGTAGCCAATCACTTTCGTCTCTCCTCGTTCCATTATTTCAACTGCACTGAAGGATGCTAGCCCAGTCTTTTTGGGGTATCCTGGGACACTCTAAGTTTTTGTGTGTCTATTTTAAGTCAATCCATCCTAATCCCTCTTATTTTGAGAAAAATCTGTCTAGCAAGTTTTGCATGAAGATGCAAATTTTGTTGACATAAATTGCAAATATTACAGTCCCTGAAAATTTGTTAATATCAACATTGTAAAATCACCTGAATCCTTATCACCTGGAAAAAGCTGAATGAGGTCGCTGAGACATTTAAATTAGAAACAATTTTTTTAAGATTTTTTATTTATTTGAAAGAGAGAGAATGAGAGATAGAGAGCAAGAGAGGGAAGAGGGTCAGAGGGAGAAGCCGACTCCCTGCTGAGCAGGGAGCCCGATGCGGGACTCGATCCCGGGATGCCAGGATCATGACCTGAGCTGAAGGCAGTCGCCCAACCAACTGAGCCACCGAGGCGCCCTAAATTAGAAAGTATTTAAAAAAGTAATTTCATCCTAATTCCTTTAAAATCCCCTGGCTTATAAGAACGAGGGTAACCAAGTATTGTTCAGAAGAGGGGTTTTGCTGAATGGAAGGAAAAACCAGCTCTCATATATGTGAGGTAAACATGTTCCTCAAGTACTTGAAGGATCCTAATATATTTACTTAGAGCCCTTAAGTATTGTGTAGCCTCAATGGGATTAGTAAACTTTGTCTTCACAGGTTATTTTGCCCTTGGCACATTCTAATTCTCATTCTCTCTGGTTTTCTTTGTTTTGTTTTTTTTTTTTTACCTTTTTTCTGTGGCAGGGAGGGGAACTGATAATTGAACAGAAGCAAAAGGATAAACAGATAAAGTGATTTATTTGTTCCCACAATTCAGCCAAGGATTTCCAGCCACTGGAAATTTGAACTAAATTTGAACTGCTGCAATCTGAAGAATTTTAGAAGACTATATGGTAATTACTCTCCTGGTGTCTTGCTTATTTGACATAAAAGGGCCTACTTTAAGGAATCGAAAGGAAAAGAATAGAAGGTTGTTATTTAAATCCACCCATAAATAGTTGTGTGTCAGTCCCTCAACTCTGGGCCTTTGCACTTGCCATTCTTTCTGTGTGGAATGTTCTTATTATCCTCAACTAACTCCCATCCTCACTTCATTTGGGTTTTAGATAGAATGTCATGTCCTCTGAGAGGTCAGCCCTGACCCCTATCTAAAAATACACATTCTCTCTGCCCTCCATCTTCTTGGACCTGCTTCATTTGTCTTTATAGCACTTAAATTGTCACCCAACACATGATCTGTTTGTAATGTGTTTGTCTTCTCCTACCAGAGTGCGAACTCTAGAAGTGAATTGCTTTGTGTAGCCCAGAAAAGTCCCCATGACAGTAGTCTATCAAATATTTGTTGGGTGATAGACATTGGGGAGGGTATGTGCTATGATGAGCACTGTGAATTATGTAAGACTGATGAATCACAGACGTGTACCCCTGAAACAAATAATACATTATATGTTAATAATAAAAAATTAAAGATTTGAATGAATTAAAATCACAAAAAAGTAGTGATATTTCTTTCTCTTTAAACACCAAATGCCTTTTTTTTAAATTTAGAAAGTGAATATTCTCCGATTGAAAGTACAAAATTCTCATTAAAGGCCAATAAAAGCATCAAAACCTCTAAATCTCTAAAGTAAAATCTAGAGCTTTCATAAAAGTGTTTATGGACATCTTCAAACTACACCTCATACAGACATTGTATCATCCTTAGAAGAGTGAATGTCTGCTAAATTACTACTAAATTATTAAATTCAGTCAATTTAATGAAAGAAATCTGTGAAACTAATTGTCTGCCATCGCATAGAGAAAACAACTGGTTGCTTGGTTATAGTTGTTGCCATCGACTTGACTTCTGGTAAGAGCATTGGATCTATATGAACAACCTAGTGGCTCAAAGTTGGTTTTCTTCCTGGCTCTTCCCATTTCTTCTAGCCTATGTCTCTGTAAGGAAGATTTATTTATATGTTAATCTAATACACAAATATCCAATACTGCATATATGTTAATGCTCGGGGCATAAAATCTTTGGCCTGTACATGTTCAGTCTGGTAAGGATGACTGAAATGAACGAATATGTACCATGCTGTGTAGTACATCATGTAATCCACGTGTGGTTCGGTATCCCAGCTGAGCTTGTGTTCTTATGTACCCAGGTTCTGAGAGCGCTCCTTCTTGCAGGTAACTACTAGAGAAGGAACTTCATACCTGAGCCTGAGCTACCTGAAACTTGGCCTCAAAATCATCAAAACCTCTGTAAGAGGTGGAAATAAAGTTGGAAAAACTCATACCAAAACTGCAAGCAATTTTCTGGAGAATTTGACACTTGAGACATTTGAATCAGTTTTATCTTTTATTCTTAAAAAAGTGGAGGAGGGGAGGCTACAGTTATGCAAATAAAAAGTAAAAAAATCCAATCAGGAAAGGTCACCTTTGAGAAACTATGGCATTAGAGAGCGAAACTTCTATTTCCACAAAGAAAAACAAACAAAAAATAACCTACTGAATCTCCAATTGACTCTCTCAGACATCTCACACTCAACATAACTACAATGGAACTCTTGATTTCCCCTTCCAAAAACCCCTGTGCACCACAGCCACCCCCACTCCCTCCCATCTTCCTTTTCTCAGTGAATAGTATCGCTAGTCACCCAGGGGCATTGTTGATTGTCCCTTTCCTTTAAAAGCAGATTCAACCCCTCAGCTAGCTCTGTCAGTTCTATCACCAAAACGCATTTGAATCTGTCCACCTCTCCCTTTTTTCGCTGTCACACTTGTGTCCGAGTTACTATCATCTCTCACTGAGTTACCTCAGTGGCTCCTTCAACTCCCACTCCTGCTCACCTCCAGTTCGTTCTCCGCTCAGGAACAAGAAGGAGCTTCCTCACCCCAACTCTTTAATGTCATAATTCCATTTTCTAATTAATAAAATTTATTTTTTAGCGCAGTTTTAGGTTCACAGCAAAATTGAGTGGAAGGTAAAAGGAGTTCCCCTATACCGCCTAACCCTGTACGTGCACAGCCTCCCCCACTATCAGCAGGCCCACCAGAGTGGTACATTTGTTACAATCCCTGAACCGACACTGACACATCATGGTCACCCAAAGTCCATCGTTCACATGAAGTTTCACTCTTAGTGCTGTACATTCGGTGGTTTTGACAAATGTATAATGGCATATACCCACCATTATAGTATCATATAAAATAGTTTCACTACCCTGAAAATCTTCTGTGCTCTGCCTCTTAATCCCTCCCTCCCTACTAACCCCTGACTACCACCAGTTTTTGACTGCTTCTATAATTTCGGCTTTTCCAGAAAGTCATAGAGTATGCAGCCTCTTCAGATGGGCTTTTTTTCACTCAGTAATACACATTTTAGGTTCCTTCTCATCTTTTCTTGGCTTGAAAGCTCATTTATTTTTAGGGCTGAATAATATTCCATTGTCTAGATGTACCACAGTTTATTTATTCATTCACCTGTTGAAGGACATCCTGGTTGCTTCCAAGTTTTGGCAATTATGAATCAATCTGCTATAAACATCCATGAGCAGATTCCTGTGTGGACACAACAGCTCATTTGGATTAATACCAAGGAGCCCAAATGCTCGGTCACATGGTAAAAGAATGTTTAGTTTTGTAAGAAACTGCCAAACTGTGTTCCAAATTGTTATTTTACATTCCTGCCAGCAATGAACGAGAGTTCCTATTACTCCACATCCTCACCGGTACTTGGCATTGTCAGTGTTTTGGATTTTGGTCATTCTAATAGGTGTACAATAGTACCTCATTGTTGTTTTAATTTGTAATTCACCAAGGATGTTGTTGTTGAGTGTCTTTTCATGAGCTTATTTGCCTTCTGTATGTCTTCTTTGGTGAGGTTCAGGTCTTTGGCCCATTTTTTAATTGAGTTGTTCATTTTCTTATTGTTGAGTTTTAAGAGCTCAAGGTGTCAATAAGTACTAGTTGAGCAAATGAGTGATTGAAAGTTCTAGCCCATAGCTATGTAATCACATATACATTAGAACACTCTACGTATGTTCCAAATGAGATCTGTTAGTCTTTTCAGTACTAGAATTCACTCACAAGAATAGAATTCATATATAAAGAATAATTATTTTAGAGGAGGGTGGGGCAGAGGGAGAGGGAGAGAGAAAATAGTAAGCAGGCTCCATGCCCAGCGTGGAGCCCAACGTGGGGCTTGACCTCACAACCCTGAGATCATGACCTGAGCCGAAATCAAGAGTGAGATGCTTAACCTATGAACCACCCAGGTGCCCCTAAAGAGTAATTTTATATATTTGGCTAGTAATTAGGTAACATAAAACAACATTGTTTCTGGCTTTCTTGCCTGTAAAATGACTACGGCTATAACAAAAAAAAGTCAGATAATATTCCTTTTTTCCTTTGAAATAGATAGTCTGCAGAGAAGAAAATTATTCCCAATTATAATGCTATCCTTAGATCTCATGAGCCTCCTAGAAAACAATTCATGGAGAGCCCACGAGCCAGCCCTTTGTTAATTATATAAGAAGCAGGGCCCAGCTACTACTAAGGTGGTATTTTTGGCCTATGGAGACAGAAAGGGAAACTAGTTAGTGGAGTATAATTTTCTTCATTCTGGCTTTACTTTACTCTCTAATACCTTTTATATTTTCCTTAGGCATGTGAATGCATAATCTTCAACAAGTTAACTAATCATTGGAATGTGGAAACCACTGACTTTTATTTTTAATAAGGATTAAAATTAAGTAGGTATTATATTAAAATGCAGTTCTAAGGAAACTTTTAACGTTTTATTAAATGTTGTAAGTAAATTTTTGAACTATGAACTTGAGAAGGTAGAGGCTCAGCAAGCAACTACCCTTGGAATTGTTCTTGGAATAGGATGTGGGAACAGATTCCAGTGAGGCTCAAATCATGTAGGAATTCCGCAAATAGCTAAGAATATGGTCCTAATGTACATGTTCATTTTAAAGCTCTCTTTAGCTGAACTCGTAGAAATAGAGAACAGAGTGGTGGTTACCAGGCACTCGGGGCTGGGGAGAATTGGGGAGATGTGGTTGAAGGATACAAACTCACAACTAGAAGATAAATAAGTTTTGATGATCTAATGCACAGCATTGTGATTAAGTCAACAATGCTGTATTATAAATTTCAAGGTTGCTAAGAGATTATATCTGAAATGTTCTCACCACAAAAGAGAGATAACTATGTGATTTGATGGAAGTGTTAGGTAACACTTCGGTGGTAATCATATTTCAATATATAAATGTGTCAAATCAGTATGCCACACACCTTAAACTTACATAATCTTATATATCAATTACATCTCAATTTTAAAAAGCTATCTTCAGTAAGGAAATACTATGCTAATGCTTCAATTTAGCAACATCCTAAATAACTTTAAATATGTTTCTATAATTTGGGGGATAGAGATAGATTGACTTACATTAAAATATTTCATTCACTCATTCATTCATCCTTTCATCAAATATTTACTTGAAACAAAACATGTGGCAGGTCCAGTTCAAAGTACTTAGGATAAAACAGAAAAAGATCCCTGCCCTGTGGAGATTGTATTCCAGTAAGAGAGACATCCAATTAGCCATCAATATAGAAATAAGCAAATGATGTAGTATTAAGCCATTCAAATAATTTATTGAGCACATACTGGAAACCCAGCATTAAACAAAACTGGCAAAGATCTCTATCTCTGTGCAGTCCACCTTCTGTCATGGGGAGATAGTTAACAAGCATAATAAATAAATAAATTATATGGTATGTTAGAAAGAGTTAAAACTAGTAAGTCTAAATCCAAAACAGAAGAAATAGTTGAAATAGATCTTCTTTCCTTCCAAAAGTTTCAGTTTCTGAGTAGCCTGAAAGCAAAAACCGCTCACTTTCTAAAGAAATATTTTGCAAAACAAACTTGTCCAGTCATAAAACCTATTTTGTTAATAGTAGGTAGACTCACTCAGTCATCAACACTCTTATTCCAATATATATATATCGAGTGCCTGTTCGACACAGAAGACAGCAACAAACATACAGACACAATGCGCCGTCATGGGCAAATAACTTACAGTCATCCCAGAATTTCATGGAGGAGTAGATCTGGAAAACACATGCATCTGGGTAGCCTACGTACCCTAAAGTTTATAACTACTCTTTAAAGACTTATTTCACGTTTGTTTCGTCAGCCAAAAGTCTCCCAAACTCCAAACCATTGCTAGTTAGGAAGGATGGAGAAAGGGTAACAGTCTTTGCTGTTGCCGATAGTATCTCATCTTCACTGTGACAAGGAATACTTTCCTGCTCCTTAACCAAGATGTATTAACTGAATCATGGGGCAAGGTGTCAAGGAAGCTGTTCCCAACTGCATACTTATCGGGGGGGGGGGGGTCTGGGCGAAGAAATTGTAGTTTCTACAAGAATTTTTAAGAACCACATCTTAATGCCTCCTTATAGGAACCCTAGGTTCGTGTAATATTCTTAATGTCCCAATGTCTAAATTATGGAAGTTATTTTAAGAAAGAAAACGTACCATATCCAATACCTTAATATGTCATAAAATGCTCTGAAGACTTTTATCATAGACACTGTTCTTTTTGCTGGCCTAGAGTCTCTTCCCCCCTTCTTCTGGTTCTAGCACCCCACTTTTCCTTTGGCAAACAACCCCACTTTATTCCACATGCCAGGACTGCCAATCAAGTGACCCATCTTCCTTGGCCAAGCAGTGTGCCTGGGACCTAAGCCAGGTGAGGCTGATTCTCTTGGGATTTGAATCCTGAGCAGGGTGACTCAAGGTCAGAAAACATTTACAGCCAAGACTTTCTGATGGTGGAGCCCTGAAGAAGTGGTCCATTCACTCCTGCCATCTGGATCCCGAAGCTTAACTGAACTTCCCCCATATATCCTTCCAGTAAAATTCCTTTTGCTTAAATATGCCTGAGTTGACTTCTGTTGCTTGTGACCAAAGAATTTTAATATACCTACCCACATAAATAGATTGGAGACTGTAATAGAAATAATTTTTGCACCTTGAAAAAGAAATTTGCTGCAAATGGCAAAAATGAGAATTGATTTTGTTTTTCCAGAAGTTTATGCCTCAGGTCACAAAAGCAGTTTGGATATATATGCAATAAGCATGATTTTTCTTAATGGAGAAAAATTGTATTCTTATAAAAGCATTATTTTAAAGATTTATTTATTTATTTGAGAGAGAGAGAGCATGATCAAGAGAGGCAGAGAGAGAGAGGGAGAGAGAATCCAAAGCAAACCCCGCGCTGAGTGCCGAGCCCGACGTGGGACTCTATCCCAGGACGCTGAGATCATGACCTGGGCTGAAATCAAGAGTCAGACGCTTAACTAACTGTGCCACCCAGGCACCCTTAAGAAACATTATTTTAAAAAAGGAATTATAAATAGACTTACCTTGTTATGTAAAATTGTTAATGTTCAAATACATTTTGTCTTGAATATAGACTCCCACCTCCTAACTGAAATCCTTATAGCAAAAATAAAATGAGTCATTGTAACACCTGTATGTGGGAGCGACAGCTATAGTTTTTTCATTAAAAAATGCATATATGTATACATGTGTGTGTAGAGAGACACATACACACAAACATTTACAAAAACAATATCTACCTATTTTACATTCAGGCACCCATTCCTTGAAGATAGAGAGTTTAATTATGATTGGAAATCCTTCCATTCTTTTAACTATTCAGCCTTCGGACCATTTCCTAATTTATAAAGGGGAAGCAAACCACATCCAAGTGCACCTTACTCAATATCACCTTGATCTGACTTCTGATTTTCTAATTTCTGAGCTGGTACAATATTTGGATAAACCAGGAAAGTTTTGCCAACTTCAGACTATAGTATTGATGGTGAAAATATGACCAAATAATAATAACACTAATTTGATGACCTATGTCTTTAAGGATAATGCATTATAGTTTTCAAAACTTTTTGCTTACTGTACCTATCAGGTTTCAAGCAAGAAATAGAAGGTACTCAGAAGGCTCAATAGGGAGATTTTTAATGAAGAGACTACTTACAGAGGTTGTACACAAGTTGTACACAAGAGCAGAGGATGTCAAGGCAGCCAGACTCGCAAGAGTAGGAAGACATTACTTCTCCTAGAACCTAAGGTCTAAGAGGTGGAAACAGTGTTATCAGAACTCCACAAAAAGTCAAAGCCAAAGAAGAGGGGTCACCCAGCTGCTGCCAAAGATGTGGAATGGAAAGAGTGAATGAAGGCAGAATTATCTTGCTGCTTCTTTCTCCCCACCTTCTGATCTACTGCTAAAGCCAATCATAAGCCAGATGGCAAGGGGGTCCTGGCAACGCAGTTCGTAGGAGACAGCAAATCCTTTGGGCACAGAAAAGGCAGACAAAGGGGGGGGGGCAAATGCATCTGGGGGAAAAAATGGAGACTAACCAGCCACATACATTAACTCAGAATAAAACAGGCTCAGAGAGATTAAGTGCCTGATTAAATTTACACAGCTCATAATCCCTGATCAGAGACTTAACAAGTTTTCAGACCCTCCAAAGCCAGTGTTTTTTCCAGTATGCTTTAGTTAATGGCTTAGTTGCTCATGATTGAGGAGTACTGTATTGTTTGGATCAAAAATAATATTTTGGTTCAAACTGAGCTACCTCAGTGAGAATCTCTAAGGAAGTCCTTTGTTGCATATCTACCATGAGAATTTGGCTCACAAAGCAGATTGTCTGATGAATCCAGTGAAGGCAGCAATGATGACTGTCTTGTCCTGGTGAGGTCAGTGGAGACACTGGGAATCGTGGGAGCAGTAGAGAGGAGAGAGGCAGCAAAGAGGGGGATCCTAAGGCTGCCAGGGAGGAGCATCATAGCAGTCAGCCAGCCTCAGTCTGAACCCACTTTTTCTTTCACTGTCTAGGTGGTTGCGGATTAATCTGCATCTCCATTCATTCATCTCTTATTGGGGGCTAAAATATCTGCTTTACTGAGTTGATATGAGGACTAAAATAATGCTTATAAAGTGTTTAGCATGATGCTTAACATAGTAGCCCTCATTAACAGTTGTGTCTCCCATTTATTGGATTCTTGATGTGCTATTACTATTCATAAAACAGATTTAGGGTGAGTCTTAATAGCCCTCGTTTTACAGATATGGAGGCTTAGAGAATGATTTGCCAAAGATCACAGAGCTCACACTGGTGTTGAGATCTGAATTTAAGAGCACATGCTTCTACTCCATTATACAGTTTCAGACAAGACAGGGTTCAGTGGTTTTCCTGGTGGGTTTCAAGCTGGAAACTTTTAAAATGTGCCCCAACACACATTTTCTTGAATTTTTCCAGGTTGGTGTAATGTGAGGGACGTGAATTTTACACATTTTACTAGTTATTGCTCTCATCAGTTTGTTGTGTCCATTGTTGACATTTCAGGGCTAGCACCAGCAATGTTACTGTTTTTTAAATAAAGCCCAACGTGCCCTAGAGGAATATGCTTTCACCAGGGGATAATTGGTTTGGAATCCCGATGCCTTTATTTATCATCACGTGGAGGTGATTTGCAAGGAATATGGCTTTGATGCTTGAGGATTGGCTTTGCGCCAAGAAGTCATTGTTGGGGATTCTGGCTGTTTGATGTTAAGACGCAATCTGCCGAGGAGCTGACTGGGCCTATTAATAGGAGTTCAAACACAGTGTCACCAGCTTAACTATGAGGTCCTGGAAAGAGAGCCTGCATAACAATTCTGAGAGAGCCAGAGGTGTCATTGGGCAGGACAGTGTGACCTCAACACCATGATAAAAACTCACGAAGGCATCTGAAACATGCCAGCAGTCTTCTCCACACTCACTCTCACTCAAATTCACTATTTTGGGCACTGACATAGCATGGGATGTCACAATTAGGTGTCTGTCTTTCCCACAGGACAGAGCTCCTTAGAGGCAGGGATTATGTCATTAATTCAAAAAGCATTCATTGAGTGTCTCTTGCCACTGCCAGCCATTGTATGAGGAGCCAGGAGCCTTATTCATCTTTGTACCCAGCACCTCATACAGAGGCTAGCACATGGCAGACATTCAGTGAGTGTTATGGATAAAATATTGCTCACTGAGGGGGCTAAACACAAACACTGTCACATGAACATGTTGTGTCTTTCAAAATTTGCTGTAATACCCCGGCTTTCTGAATTAGGAAAATCAACTTGTGGCAAATAGAACTACTTAATACTTTCCGATTTGTCTTGTGGTTAAAGGCTAAAGAATGCCAGTTGATTAAATATTTGGTTAATTAAGACTTAAGTCCATATTTGATCATATCAATTAAAAGATAAACTCAATACCTAAACAAAACATAAATCATTCCTTGATATTGCCTAAAAGGCAATGTGTATCTCACAGCTACCATTAAGGGGAGTAAGAGCTTGGGTTGATAAATGCTCTCCCTCTTACTGATATTATTTTTTTACAGTGAATCAATGATACATAATTATGAGACCCCTGGACTACAGTCAGTCATTTCAAAATCATAAAAAAGAACCCTGTATTAATGAAATGTTGTTTGTGAAAGCAACAGAAACTAAGTCTGACTAAATTAAACATAAAAGAACTCCATTTAAAGATAACGATAAACCATCAACAAAGGCAACATACGGAATGGGAGAAAATATTTGCAAATCATATATCCGATAAGAGGTTAATATCTAAAATATATAAGGAACTTGTACTACTCAATAGAAAAAAAAATCTGATTAAAAGATGGGCAGAAGATCTGAATAGACATTTTCCCAAAGAAGACATATCAACGGCCAACAGGCACAAGGGAAGATGCTCAACATCACTGATCATCAAGGAAATGTAAATCAAAACCACAAAATCACCTCATACCTGTTAGAACGGCCATTATAAAAAATACAAGAAATAACCAGTATTTTTTAAAAGATTTTATTGATTTATTTGAGAGAGAGAGAGGGCATGAGTGGGGTGAGGGACAGAGGGAGAAGCAGGTGCCCCGCTGACCAGGGAGCCTGATGTGGGATCATGACCTGAGCCGAAGGCAGACACTTAACTGACTGAGCCATTCAGATGCCCCTATTCTTCAATTTTTAAAAATCAAGGAAGAGAAAGAAAGAGAGAGAGAGAGAGAGAAATAAATATAAATAAATAAAATCTTTAAAAAAAAAGACAATGTCCATTATATAAACTGAGTGATTTTATTTTATTTAAATTCAATTTAATTAACATATAGTGTATTGTCAGTTTCAGAGGTAGAGTTTAGTGATTCAGCAGTTGCATGTAACACCCAGTGCTCATTCCATCACGTGCCCTCCTTAATGCCCATCACCCAGTTACCCCATCCCCCCACCCACCTCCCTTCCAGCAACCCTCAGTTTGTTTCCCATGAAAACTGAATGATTTTAAAACAAACCCAAACAATACAGTTTGTTATAATACCTTGTGATAAAAAATAAATATACAAAAATATAATGCAATAGTATAAAAATAGGTAAGTCAATAAGGTTGAATATGTGTGGTTCCTCCTCCACCCGCATCCCCCACCCCCCGGCAACCTAAGGTATCCACCATCTAATCCTTAGAACTTCTGAATATGCTGTTTATATGGCAAAAGGGACTTTGCCCATGAGATTAAGTTAAGGATTGAGATGGAGAGAATAGCCTGGATTACCTCAGCAGGTCAAATGTAATCAGAGTCCTTATAAGAGAGAGCAGAGGGACTAAAGTCAGTCCAAAGATATGTGATGGTGGAAGCAGGAGGATGGAGAGATGTGAGTAATGGGTCATGAGCCAAGGAGAGCAAGAAGCCTTTAGAAGCAAGAAAAAGCAGGAAATAGATTCTCCCTTAGAGTGTTCAGAAGAAACTACTCCCAGAGCACCTGGCTGGCTCAGGCGGTACAGAATGCAACTCTTGATCTCAGGGATGTAAGTCTGAGCCCCATGCTGGGCATAGACATTACTTAAAAATAAATTCTTAAGGGAAAAAAAAAAAAGAAACCAATCCTGCTGACACCTTTGACACCTTGACTTTAAGCCTGTAAGACTTAATTTTGGCCTTCTGACCTACAGAGCTACAAAAGAAGAAATTGTGCTGTTTTGAGCCACTAGGTTTCTGGTGATCTATTATAGCAACCATAGGAAGCTAATACAATGGGTAAAGGGGAAATCCTAGCCATTTAAAACTTTCTGGTAAAACACAATTCCAGGTAAATAGGAGATTCCAGAAAATGGAAGATAGAATTCAAAAACACTTTATATTCACTAATTGCGGTTCTTCATTATTGTCAATGCAACTGTGGCCTACTTTAGTTTATTCTACCAGCCAAATTCTTTGACAATGGTATCAACATGGTGGTATTTGGGGTACAATTCTAAGAACCCATATGTTCCTATGACCTATGAGCATGCCTACAAGCGTATAAGAAAGGTCTATCTATTACCAAACATAATGTGAGGACAAAGATTGAAAAACATACTATTGTACTATGCTTAATTGTCACCTGGCTGTGATGAGCTTTCTAATATTGTTAAATTTCTTTTATAGAGGTTAAGTTTATAGAATGTACTACTTTGAACATGTAGGAGAAACAAAGCAAGAAGGGTAAATACTTAAACTTCATACATTTTTAAATAACTCAGTAAGTCATAGAAATTAATGACTGATCATTAAAAGAGATATAGACCTTTTAAAATATGTTTTTCAATATTTGTAGCTTAGAACAAGTTCTATCATTAAAGCTATTTGAAGAAAGAAGACTTATAATAAATAAACAAATAAATTGTTCTCCCTTAATAATCTTTTTTTAAATTTTATTGTGTTACTCCCTTAATAATCTTTAAAAGTGGCTTCCATCCATAAAAATTCCTAGTCATACTATGATATCAAACCACTCTATCCTCACCCAGGTCCCCTCTCAAATAGAAACTAATAATTCTAATTTTTATCCAGCATGGATATCAAAGCCCTGTATCGAAAGCAGTTGGGTCACTGAAGGTAAAACATATCTCTGGCTGCCAGTTCCTTTCCATCATTTGTCCATGGGCCTGGATTACACATAAGGATGTCCAAATAGCCTTTACCACCTATGGTAGTTGAGTTCAGAGTAAACACTTTAAGACTTAAATTAATCCTCTCCCTGTGGTGAAGTGACAGTAGAGAGTTTCGTTCCTGAAAAGTCATTTGAAAAATTAAATACAATGAAATACAATATTCTGTTACATAGAGATAAAAGAAAGACATATCAGTAACAGAGATGTATTACATAAAATGAAATAATACTTAGCGCATTTGAAAGAAAGAGAATGCGTTGATAGGAAATACTCTTTGTTTTATATTAATGAATTTGCTTTTGTGTGAAAATTAATCTTTCGTTTTCCATAATGGGTAGGTGAGATGAAGCAGTTTTTTGTTGCTCTTCAGTGAGTTTAACAATCCCATGTCTTCTTCTTTTGGAAACCCATTGCACACCTGATTCAAAGACAAAAAAAATTGCTTTAAGTTACATTTGATTAACCAAGTCACATAAAACTCTTTGAGGTATAAAGTGGCTCCAATAGTGAAAGCCAGTGTTACTCTTCCCGAATTGTAACATTTTTAATTTTTATTTTTTTAAAGATTTGTTTATTTATTTGACACAGAGAGAGAGACACACACACACAGCGAGAGAGGGAACACAGCAGTGGGAGTGGGAGAGGGAGAAGCAGGCTTCCCGCTGAGCAGGGAGCCCGATGCGGGGCTCAATCCCAGGACCCTGGGATCATGACCTGAGCCGAAGGCAGACGCTTAACAATGACTGAGCCACCCAGGCGCCCCTTGTAACATTTTTAAAAGCACCTAATCATATCACTGATGAAAGTCACAGTTTATAAAGAATAAAACAATTATTCTCATTTCTCTGACCATGACTTCACTCAAATAATATTTTGACTTTTAGTGAATCTGGAAGCAATAGTTTAGCTCATAGAATTATTATACATTGATACATTTTAATGAAATATAAATTATTACTTTCTGTGGTAGTGAAGTTAACAGTTTATATTTCCATGTGATTCAACAGACCTGAACACCCTAGAATTATGAGAAACTTATGGGTATGCTGATTCTTGCTCCCAGAGTTGAGACTCACCCTTGTGCCAGAATCAATCAACTGGGGCAGGCAGTATATGGTAGGAGCATCAGTCCCATTGCAGAGTGAGGCCTGGAACTGAGACTTGCCACGACCTGCTTGTGTATCTGGTAGATCTAGAAGTAGGGCTGGGCATGGCGAGCCTCTGAATTTCAGCATTTCCTGCATCCCTGTACTTGTGACTCATTGTCTTGTCTACTCTCCACTTAACCACCAAGACCTGGGGTTCGATCCTGAGCACAAACTTTGCAGTTACTTATCCTGTTAGTCCTATATCTTTTGACTATTGGGGTATATCAGGAATTTCCAGAGACACATGGTACTACCACCCTCCCTGACATTTAGCACTGTTTTCCACCTCATCTTCCTTTAGTAGGATGACCAAATAGGTCTGCAGAAGACCTATTTTTTAAGTACTATAACTTTATATGTTGTTCAATCTGGGTGTTGGGGCCTGAATTGTGTTCCCCTAAACTTCATACGTTGAAGTCCTAACCCTTACTAACTTAGAATGTGACTATTTTTGGAGATAGGGCCTTTAGAAAGGTAATTAAGTTAAAATGAGGCCATTAGTGTGGATCTTACTCTAATCTGATTGGTGTCCTTATAAGAAAAGGAGATTAGGGGTGCCTGGGTGGTTCAGTCAGTTAAGTATCTGACGCTCGGTTTCAGCTCAGGTCATGATATCAGGGTCCTGGGATCAAGCCCCACGTCAGGCTCTGTGTTCAGCAGGGTGTCTGCTTGAGAATTCTCTCTCTCCCTCTCCTTCTACCCCTTCCCTCACCTGCCCTCTCTCTAAAATAAAAGAAGAGGTGATTAGGGCACAAGGCAAGACAGCAGGCATGCACACCCACAGAGAAAAGTCCATATGGGGATACAGCAAGAAGGTGGCCATCTACAAGCCAAGGAGAGAGGCTTCAAGAGAAACGAAATCTGCCAACACCTGAATTTTGGACTTCCAGTCTCCAGAACTGTGAGAAAATAAATGTCCCTTGTTTAAGCCACACAGTCGGTAGTGTTAGGGATCTGTTATAGCAACTCTAGGAAACTTTTATGCTGGTGAACTTCTGAGAATGACCAAAGGGCTGCTATCAGTAAATATGGTGAGATAACAAGTGAAATTGGGACTGTTCTGGACAAATCAGGATCAATAGTCAAACTAACACTAAGATTTAGAATAACCTGCCCCAAGGAGAGGATGGGGGAAAAGAAGGGGAAGTCCTTCTACGCTAGGGGAACTCTTAAGCATCAAACAACTTGCATATGTTTAAGAAACGCCATCAGATTTGTGTTTTTGAAAGACCACTCTGGCAGCATGTTGCAGAGGGATGGTTAAGTAAAGATGGAGACTGAAGTGGAAGGTTACTGCAAGGGCATTGGGAAAAGACGAGAGCCTGCCTGGATTCAGGGAGTTACAGTGGGACAAGTGCATGGAATATGGTGAAAATAGAACCAATAGAGCCTGGCCACTGAGTATATGTAGGGGACAAGGGAAGTCCATAAAACAAGCTTGGGGGGCACCTGGCTGGCTCTGTCAGTGGAGCATGTAACTCTTGATTTTGGGGTTGTGAGTTCAAGCCCCATGTAAGCATGGGGCAGGACTTGTGGGCAGAAAGAGCTGCTGCACTGGGGTCCTGAGGAGTGGCTGATTATATACTCAGGAGTTGGGGGAAGTAAGGAAAAGGGAGGTTTCAAAAGAACTTTTATATGCTAAAGACGACCTACAAGATAATGTTAAAGAGGACCTACAAGATATCGGATGCCTTGCCATTGTCTAAAAATAAAATCTTTAAAAAAAAAAGTAAAGAAAAGAAAAGAAATTTGGGCTTCTGTTACTTAGTCAATGGAAATGCTATTTACTGAGATAGGAAATAGAGAAATGTCCAGTTTGGAGAGAGTTTTTCTAAAATAGTTAATGGTGGCCCTTGGTATGTAATTATTAAGTTCTGACTGTAGACTATGGAATATAATAAAGTTAGAGGGGACTAAAATTAGTTTTTGAAGTATTTGTTTAAACTGGAATAAATCTCCAACTCTTTTTTGAAAAGATCAATTTAAATAATTAGTAATGTACTAATTATGATTTTATATTGCTCAAAATTACCTCTAGACTGTAACAATAACTTCTATATTTAAACATCTCATATTATTGCTTATTGAGAAACTGTGAGAACACTTCACCTCACTGGAGATGCAGACTATCCATGCTCAGTGCGGTATCTGGCCATATCAGGTTTTGGCTGTTTGGGGGTGGCAGGAAGATTTGATCAGTCAACCTTGAGACCAGTTGTTCACTTGCTTCTTGGACGATCAGTCACTGCGATCTTCCCTTTTTTATGCCTCATCGGTTTCCCAGTAACTTTATCAATAGGAGTCATTAATTCATTCAATAAATAAATGTAATAAGCCCGCCTGCTATCTGGAAGACACTGATAGGTCTAGGGTTACAAAATTGGAGATATAACTCAAAATTAGAGAACAACTCAAGTTGTTCAGCTTCTCATGGGGGAACGAGCAAGGAAATTGATGTTTTGGTATAGTATGGCAATTGCCTTAATAAAACTATGCACAGGGAGCTCTACCAAATCCTTACACTAGAATTGGGGTCATTTCTCACTACCCCAGGCCTACCACATATTCATGGTTTAAAGAATAAGCTCATAAATCCTCGTGTTACTTAGTGGGAAGAGAATGATAACATGTAAAGTTGATTAATTAAGAAGAAATCATATGGACACATTATTTAAAGATATGGAGCTAAGAACTAGAAGAACTAAAAATAGAAAAAGTTTCAAGTGATTGCCCCTGGGAAACGAATGATGGTAGGGAAGAGTGGAGCAGAGGATCGGTGCTTTTCATTATATACCTTTCTATTTTACTTCTCTACCATATGCATTTATTTGATAAAAATAAGAAAACTAACAAGACAGCTTAGCTCTTTCTCTTCAGTCCTTTCTTTCTCCCCATGGTTTCCACATCTATCCCTCCGTTGCTGGAATGGGAAACACACTGACTCAGAAGTTCCCTGGTCAATTGTGTACAATTCCATTCATTTCCACATGTATTTGCTGCCTGCTTACTATTTGCCAGGCATGGGGGAAATGGTGATGGGCAAGAGGGACATGGTCTTTTTTCCCGTGGAGCTTGTACTCATTGCAAAGATGAATATAAACAAGTCATTGTCTAAGTTTGGTCTCTTTTTCCTCTCTACTTAGAAAGCTGAGTAGTAGGCCAATGACTATCATGCAGTCATCAGAAGTGTGTGAGCTGTTAGGGAGACCTGAGCCCAGGGATAGAGCACCTACCACCACAGAGGAGGAGAAACCAAGAGATATAGTCACAAACGCTAAATTATTTAACAGACTATGCACATTTAACAGTTTCCTGCTTCAGTGGATGCGATCATGGGCAGAAGAGTGGGGCCTTTAAGGGTGTGAGCTCTGGAGCCAGACTTCCTAGGTCAGAATTCCAGTTCTTCCACTTCTTAGCTGGAAGTAGGACCCTAGGGATGTTACCAAACTTTAATAGGGCTACAGTTCTTCATCTCTATGAAGATGATGCTAATAGTAGCTACCTAGTGGTTGTAAGAATTTACTCACCCAAAACACCCGAATGACTGGCAGAGTAAAATGCCCAATACATGTAACATTAATATTATGTATATCTACATATTTAAAATGATTTAAAAATGTTACCGATTATGACTATTTTATACCCATATGCAAAGTGTTTTTAAATTTAAAATTCAGCGTTCTTATTACAAAGCATATGATAAGTCACCATTTATGAACATAACTACTCATTCGTATAGGGACACGAATGCACAGAAACAGATCGGGGAAGATCTACATGACGTGGTTGACAGTAATTCCGTCTTTGGAGAACTAGATTGGAGATGGTCAAGAAGCCTTTAGCAGGGCGCCTGGGTGGCTCAGACTTTAAGCCTCTGCCTTCGGCTCAGGTCATGATCCCAGGGTCCTGGGATCGAGCCCTGCGTCAGGCTCCCTGCTCCACAGGAAGCCTGCTTCTCCCTCTCCCACTCTCCCTGCTTGTGTTCCCTCTCTCGCTGTGTCTCTCTCCGTCAAATAAATAAAATCTTAAAAAAAAAAAGAAGCCTTTAGCATTTTACCAAATATTTTATGATGAAAATATACTCATGAATTAAAAGCAATTTTTAAAAGGTTAGAAAAAGGGGCGCCTGGGTGGCTCAGTCTGTTAAACGTCTGCCTTCAGTTCAGGTCATGATGCTGGGGTCCTGGGATCGAGCCCCGCATCGGGCTGGCTCCCCGCTCAGCGGGAAGCCTGCCTCTCCCTCTCCCTCTCCCACTCCCCCTGCCTGTGTCCCCTCTCTCACTGTGTCTCTCTCCGTCAAATAAATAATTAAAATATTTTTTAAAAAGCTTGTAATTTAAAAAAGAAAAGGTTAAAAAAATTCCTATTAAGAGAAACGCTGGCAGCCATTTGGAAACATAAAGCAAAGCTTATCTATATTCAGATGACACGCCCACATTCATTGATTGAAAACTTAATTTGCACTAGGCACTGCTCTAGTTACTTTAGTGTACTTTAGTAGTACTTTAGTGTAAAAGTACATGTAGATTTACCCAATCTCTTGCAAAAGCTCATTTCTGTCATTTGTAGCTGCTATGGCATGAATTGGACCTGGACCTTGTGGGATGGGGGGGTTTCATTTGGCATGTCTAATCATGGCAGGCAGTGTAAGCAAAAGCACGGAGCTAGGAGAGTATGAGAAATGTCCAGGAAACAACAAGTAGTTGAGTTTGGACAGGACACAAGGTACTAGAAAGAGAGTGGTGAGATATAAACTTGGAAGGGAAGGTTGGATTCAGTGTATCGAGAGCTGCAAAAGCTGGGGGAAGGCATTTGGCTTTATTTCTTTAAATGAATGGGACTCACTGAAGGGTGTGGAGTAGAGGACTAACACAACGTCTTAAGACTATTTTGGCAGCAGTAGATAGGTTGCATTCTTTAGGGAGTAAGTTTCTTTAGGAAATTTGTTTTAAAGATTTTATTTATTTTTTGTCAGAGAGAGAGACACAGCATAAGCACCAGGACCAGCAGGCAGAGGGAGAAGCAGGCTCCCCCGCTGAGCAGGGAGTCCGATGCAGGACTCGATCCCAGGACCCTGGGATCATGACCTGAGCCAAAGGCAGATGCTTAACTGACTGAGCCACCCAGGTGCTTCTCTGTAGGAAATTTTAAATGGTCCATATAAGAGGCAATGATGGCTTAACCTGATGGATAATAGAGAAAATAGGAAAAAGAGATAGAAAACAACATGTGAGAGATAAGACAGACTGTTCATTGGCTGAAAAGGTCCAAATATTGGCAAGAAATATAGGGAAGGGGATTTACAGGCTACTTCAGAGTTTTTAGGAGTACATTTTTAATTAAGTAGATGTAGAGTTACCCAGTAATGCCATTCACAGAAAAAGGGAAGTCACCAGAAGGCAATCTTAGATTTGTTCTGGAATAAGTTGAGCTGAATTGCTGGATGGGCCTCGGAGCAGAAACAGACATCAGTCATCGGAAGATGCACGCTCAAGAGCCACCTGGCCTGGGAAGAAAACTGAAGAGGTAGGCATGGATAAGATGGTTGGCAGAAGGGAAGGGTGATGACAAACTTGAGGAATGGTTTAACGTGAGGATGTTCAAATATGAGAAAAACTAGTGAGAGACAGAAAGCACAGAAGCATGAGAAGAACAAGGGTCATGTTTTTAATGGATTCAAGGAAGAAGAGAATTCTTTTTTTTTTTTTAAGATTTTATTTATTCATTTGAGACAGAGAGAGAGAGTACATGAGCAGGGGGAGAGGCAGAGGGAGAGGGAGAAGCAGGCTCCCCGCTGAGTCAGGAGCCGGATGTGGGACTCGATCCCAGGACCCCAGGACCACGACCTGAGCAGAAGGCAGACACTCAACCATTTGAGCCACCCAGGCGCTCCCAGGAAGAAGAGAATTCTAAAAAACGGAGAAGTCAGAGGTATTCAACGTAGCAAAAGAGTTAAGGAAGATAAAGATGCGTTGATTCCTTCTGTCACCAAAAATGCCTTAGTAAAAGGCAGTTCGAACAGCAGATGAGCCTGAGGGCACACACCAGTCACCGCACATTTTAAAGGATTTATCGAAAAGTCAAGGAAAAAATGTGAAGATACGACTGGAATAGAACTCAGAGTAAAGATAGTAAAAGGTCTGGAATGAAATGAAAACAAGGCCATGCTGCATGGAAAGCTGAGTACCCAGAGCTGAAACATTTTTCCTTGACCCATGTCCCAGAAGGCCTTGTTAAGGAGGATAGATTGAAAGCACTCTGTACCTCAAACCACAAGTCACATAAACCAATGATTCTGCGGTGGAATGTGTGTGGGAGGTGGGGTAGATTTCCTTTAAAAACACAGATTACATCCTCCTTTGGCTCAATCACTTTCAATAGCTCCTTGCTGCACACATAGTACTTTGTAAACTTCTTAGCTTGGCATTGAAGAGACTCAATAAGTTGGGTGCCTCTCAATATTATTTTTCACTGTTTCTCAAAATAAGTCCAAGCTGATCTACTCACTGTCTCCCCAAATTTCTTTTTAGTCCCACACCTGCGCCTCTGCTTGCACTATTGTCCTTACCTAGAGTCTCCCTCTTCTCTCTGCTGCTCTAGTCCACTAAACACCTAATGCTTAATTAAGCCGAGTGCTATCTTTTCTGTAAAGTTTTATTATCCCATTTCTGTAACATTTATTTCGGAGTTACTCACTTCACACTTAGATGTTATCTGCTATTATTTGGTGTTATACCTTCTTTGGACTATAAGCTTCATAAGACAAAAAAAAATTTATTTGAAAAGCACCTAGCATAATATCATTTTTCAAATCGAGGTTTTTGTTTTGTTTTTCTTAAGAAGGCTCCACACCCAGTGTGGAGCCCAACACAGGGCTCGAACTCACGACCGTGATCAAGACCTGAGCTGAGATCAAGGGTCAGGTGCTCAACTGACTGAGCCACCCAGGTGCCCTCAAATTGAGGTATTTTTAAATTCAGGTATCTAAACATATAATTTGATGAACATCAAAAAAACATATATACCTGTCTAAGCACTGCCATCCTAGTCAGGGTGGAGAGCATTTCCAGCATGGTATTTTGCACCAAGTAAGTGCTCAGTAGACACCGGGCTTGGCACAGGGAGGAGAAGGCAAGACTAGGAGGATGAACCTTGAGCCTGAGGCCTGTCTAAAAGGGTTGGATTGGGGCGCCTGGGCGGCTCAGTCCTTAGGCGTCTGCCTTTGGCTCAGGTCATGATCCCAGGGTCCTGGGATCGAGCCCCGCATCGGGCTCCCTGCTCCGCGGGAAACCTGCTTCTCCCTCTCCCACTCCCCCTGCTTGTGTTCCCTCTCTCGCTGTGTCTCTCTCTGTCAAAGAAATAAATAAAATAAAATAAAAAGTCTATTTCTTAAAAAAAATAAAAAAAATAATAAAAGCGTTGGATCATCTAAGGTCAGATGAAGTGAAAGGTCAAATACTGAAGGTGGGGTAGGGGGTGGTGGGGACAAGGGGGGGACAGGATTTAGTAAGTCCGAGCAGGTTTGGGATGGTGCAATCACGCGCCATGCAGGCGAAGTTCGGAGACCGACGGGCAGCAGGGAAGATGGGGGTGCTGGGGTGGCCATGCCAAATCGGCATGACTTCTCTAGCTGGGAGAATTTGCCCCCTTAGAAATGCTAGAAAGTGAAGGCTTACATATGTGGTATTCCTGAGGTCTCAAGGGATGAGATTTCTGAGAGTTTCTCATTAAAAACATTTGCTCACTGACTGACTGGCTGCTGATAAAAGTGAGATCTTGGGTGACATGGATGTTTTGCAGTGTTATGTTAATAAAACGCCCATTCAGTTCCCCATGTGGGAACTGCATCCGACTAAGAGTGTATGAAAAGGCTGATAGACTGATGCTAGCCGAATACTTCTCTAACATGATGCTAGATTGCTTCTAACATATTTAAACAGAGCTGTCATTTGTCAGGTATCAGAAGGTTTGACGTACTTACAGAACACCTTTACCTGGCTGTCTATGGGGCATCTTGAACTGAATGTGTTCTAAGCAGAACTCTTTTTTCCTTCTCCCCTGTCCAGTCTTCTCCACATTATTAAATGTCACACAGTTGGTCACACCAAAGTTCTAAAAAGTTCAAGGAGTCTTCTTTGATCTGCCAACTGCACCTTTGAAATGTATCCTGATTTCGTCTCGCACACAGTTTAAGCAGGCAAAGTTTGGAGCTAGGTTGCCGGGTCTGACACTTGGCTCTAACCCTTACTAGCAGTGTAATGCTGAACAAGTGCTTCAGGATCATCATACATAAAATGGAGACAACAATAGCATAGGGCTATATGTAGAAATAAGGTTAACACATCTAAAGTACTTGGAATGAATCCCAGATGTGGTAGGTGTGCAATTGTTATTTCTACCTTTCGATCTACCATCTTTTTTTTTTAAGATTTTATTTATTTATTTGACAGAGAGAAAGAGACAGTGAGAGAGGGAACACAAGCAGGGGGAGTGGGAGAGGGAGAAGCAGGCTTCCCGCAGAGCAGGGAGCCCCATGTGGGGCTCTATCCCAGGACCCTGGGACCATGACCTGAGCTGAAGGCAGACGCTTAAAGACTGAGCCGCCCAGGCGCCCCTCGATCTACCATCTTAATCCAACCCCATCTTCTCTCACCTGGATTACCGAAACCACTGACCTCTATCCAGTTTCCCTGCTTTTATTTTCACCCATCTTTGGGCTACACGGCTACCAAAGTGAACTTTAAAAAATATAAATCAGATCAAGTCATTAACCTCTACAAAGCGTTCCAATAGTTTCCCAGCCACGAAGAAAATCTGAAGTCCTTACTGTGGTCAACGATGTTCAAGCTGGGCTGGCTTCTGCTGATAACTCATCATCTACAGCTCACTCTGAGCTGGCTTTACTTCATTTTTCCCTTTCTACTGGTTCTCAGATATGCTAGTTGCTCCTTTTTTTTTTTTTTCTAGTTGTGGGGGGGGCATTGGAGAGGGGCACAGGGAGAGGGAGAGAGAGTATCTCAAGCAGTCTCCATACCCAGCATAGAGCCTGACTCCGGGCTTGATCTCACAACCTGACATCATGACCTGAGCCAAAATCAAGAGTTGGATGCTTAATCGACTGAGCCACCAAGGCGCCCCATGCAAGTCACTCCTGGCGCAGACCTTTGTACTTCCCAGGAATGCTCTTAGGCAAGTCCTTTGCATTAAAGCCATCCTCACTTTATTCATCACAGCTACGTAAAGAAGTCTGCCCAAATCACCCTGTGTCACCCTTACCCATTTTATACTTCCTTCATAGTTTTTATCAATACTTGAAAATACACTATTAACTTAAATTGTTTCCTTATGCATGATATGAGCTGCTTCCCTTACTCAGTGTCAGCTTTCATAGTCTGTCTGGTTCATCAGCATATCCCTGTGGCTAAAACGGTAACTGAACATCACAAGAACTCAATGAATATTTGTTGAGCGAATGAATGGGTTAATTTTCATATCTTCTCATACCCTCAACCCACCTACCTCTGCTCCACATTAAACATCATGGAGAGCATCTAGCTCAATGCTCTCATTTCACATGGAGGAGAAACCTATCGGCCAAAGTGAAGGTTTTCTTGGGACTACCTCCTACTCCTGTCCCAGCATGCTTCGGTATATCATGCTGCCAGTCACCTTCTTCCATCCATACTCTATGGTGCCTGGGTGCCATTGACAACATGCAATAACCCAGCACAGGTAACTAAAGTGTATTCAAAGGCCTTCCTCGCTTGCATTCTAGCTCTATAAGGTTTCTCCATCCCCTCTCTTCCTTTTCTCCCTCCATCTTTCTTTCAGCTAGTTGTCCGAGTTCCCCTCTGGGTCCACCTTTCCCAGTCATCCCCTGGATGAGGGGTAGTCAAGTCCATTGTTGTGATTTCAACTACCATCAACATACCAATGAATCTATCCCTTCAGCCGACTTCTCTTGTCATCTCCAACTCACACTTCTAACTGCTTACTAGGCATCTCATCTTGATACCACCGCCCCCCACCCCCCAGTCCTCCCAGGTATCACACACTCAGTATTTCCAAAGCAGACTTTATTCTCCATCAAAACAGCTTTTCCTTCACTGCTCTCTATCCAATGAATGGAAACAGATTACTCAACCTGGCAACCTCCTCACTTTCTGCTCCTTCCAATCTTAAGAACATGTTGATTCTACCCAAATAATTATTGCATTTTTTTCTCTCATTCCTACTGCTAATGCTTTAGTTGTACCTATCATCTTCTCTTATATGGATCGCTGTAACAATCACCTAATTAAGTATTTTTCAAAGTGTGATTTGTGACCCCTTAGTGAGGCATCAAATCAATGTACTGGGGATAACAAGCTTTTTTTTTTTTAAAAGATTTTATTTATTCATTTGAGAGAGAGAGAATGAGAGATAGAGAGCCCGAGAGGGAAGAGGGTCAGAGGGAGAAGCAGACTCCCCGCTGAGCAGGGAGCCCGATGCGGGACTCGATCCCGGGACTCCAGGATCATGACCTGAGCCGAAGGCAGTCGCTTAACCAACTGAGCGACCCAGGCACCCGGATAACAAGCTTTTAATAAAATCTTAAGCTTACTCCTTTATACAATCCAGAAATTAGCAGGATCAAATTAGCAACACAGAAACATTTACTGGCAGGCTTTCCTTCTTCTTCTTCTTTTGTAAAGGTCAAAATACTCAAAACATTTCCAATGAGCACAAAGAAACATCTAACACAGAAAGCCAGTCTCTGCTCTGATACACCTAAAGCTTACTCCTTTATACAATCCAGAAATTAGCAGGATCAAATTAGCAGCAACACAGAAACATTTACTGGCAGGCTTTCCTTCTTCTTCTTCTTTTGTAAAGGTCAAAATACTCAAAACATTTCCAATGAGCACAAAGAAACATCTAACACAGAAAGCCAGTCTCTGCTCTGATACACCTAACCTAAGCAGAGAAATGTTGTATATGAATAGCACTCAGTGGGTAGCCTTCTCAAATTCAGTGGCAACTTAGTTTTACTACGATTTATACATCCAACATAGTTATGAAAGACAGTTTGTTTCTCTGCAGTGTTACTCCCCAGCAGCCATACTCCTCGTGTCTTCTGCTCCTTTGCTCCCTGGAATAAATCTTTTCTCCCTTTGTACATATTTGCTCTAGCAATCATCTTGGATTTGAAATAGTCAGATGCTCTTACTTCAAGTTAGTCCAGTTCCATGGTCTGGGCAGGAGCTAAGTTTTTCATTCACTGTGAAATTTTTTCCAATGTCAGTGAGTCCAGTGATCATGCCCGCCCTCAACTCTTTCCCCTTCCTGAAGCAAACTCTGACTTTGGACAGGAGTCATTCCTTGCCTCTCTACCATTAGCTCATCAGATTTCACTAGTCCTTGAGAGCAATGAGCATAGGGTATAGCTTCCATGACTGGCCTGTGAAGGATGACAAGGGGTCTCCAACGTCGACTTGGCTTAAGATAAAACAGCCAAACTTGATGTTCCTTAAGCTTCCCGGCCCTTTAGTGTTGTCTGGTGGCCTCCATATCTCACTTAGTTGTTTTCTCGGTTGTTGCAGCTGAGCTCAAGGAGGGCGGCAACTGTGTGTGTGTCGGGGAGGTGGGGAGGTTCACCACTGTACCTCAAGGGCTTTCCCCAGTCTACTCCTCCACACTATTTGCATTTCTGACCATCTGCTTTTGTTACCTGCTTTGTGGCCTCAGAGAAAACAGCCTTCCACTTGTCTCAATTTCTTCCTGTCCTGCAGAGGACCAGGCAAACAAGCATCCCCAGTAAAGGTACTGCCTTCCTGGGGCAGGGGACCCTTTCATGTTCTCCAGATCCACTCACCTGCCATTCCTGGTACACTGAGCCTACCCAGGCCCGTGGCCACATGGGGGACAGTGTCAGCTCCCCGGGGCCCAGTGAGACCACCAGGGCAAGGACCACAACCAGATGAGGGGACTGAGGCCATGAAAAGGTGACCCCTGCCTGAGTTCATTCGTCCCTCACACCCCAACCACCTCCCCAGGCCTGCTGCCCGACCCCTCATAACCAGATTTTTTGAAACGTGAAATAGAACAGAATGGAGTAGCAGTACATGCAGTAAAGTCCAAATGTTTTTTTTTTTTAAAGATTTTATTTATTTATTTGAGAGAGAGAAAGAGCACACGAGAGGGGGGAGGGTCAGAAGGAGAGGCAGACTCCCTGCTCAGCAGGGAGCCCGATGTGGGACTCAATCCCGGGACTCCAGGATCATGACCTGAGCCGAAGGCAGTTGCTTAACCAACTGAGCCACCCAGGCGCCCAAGTCCAACTGTTTTTATAGTTGTATGTGTTCAGGGTTTACAATGTAATGCTGTGGATCATGGCCAAAACATTTGAAAGGTACTATTTCAACATTTGAAAGATACTATTTTACTAATCTATTTTTGTCCCCCTCATATTCACTTTCTGAATGTGAATGACCTTTCTAAAAAGTGAGTGTGATATAAGGAATCTCTAAGCACTGTCAGGCAAAGTCTGGCGTTTATTGGTGGTGTGATAACGGGAGAATTGCATCAATGCTGACCCTCCACTTCCTCATCTTTAAAGTGGGAATAATAGCTTCATGAATTCAAGGCTGTGGGCCACCCCCATGCCAATCACTTATCCTTAATCTTTGCAATAATCCCAAGGTACTTATTATTACTCTCATTTTGTTGAAGAAACAAGTTCAGAGAAGTAAAGAAACCAAAGCTCAAGGTCAGGTTGCTAATACCTTGCTGAGCAAAGAGCTCATTTCAAGATGCCCCATGCTCTTTCCAGCGAGCATGGATTTCTAACCATAAAAAGTCTGAGATTTGTAATTCCATGGTAACTTCTATTGACTTCTCACACATTCACTTAGCCCGATCAATTCAGTATTTATTAAGCATCAGTTAAGTACACAGCATGGAGTTGGGGAGTAGAGGGGAAACAGAAGAGTAAATTGCCATCCGTTCTTCTGGAATGTACATTTAATTTGCAGAGAAAACACTGATAAACACTGAACGGCAACGAGCTTTTACCGGTGGTGCTGAGCACCTGAGGCATATGGGACATTTAAAAATTGTAACAGGTGTCATTCTATTATAAATCTAAATGATAGTTAATGAAAGAAATCAATTTATATTTTATGCAATGCCTAAAGGATCCAGAGTATGGATATCATTTATAGATAAGGGCTCTACATGGATATAAATGAGTGTAAGTTACTTTTCTTAAGTTTAGCGGAAGACGTCCCCTTTCATTTTGGTCCCATACTGGACCAACATAGTCTCCTGCACTTTAAAAGTAAACCACATATATTTGTGCTTGATTTAATTATCAGCATTTTTTTTTCAAATAAATTGCTCTGCTTTGCAATTAAGAGCTAATGGGGAACAGTTTTTTAAAGATCATTCTTTAAAGGGTTCACAGGAAGCTGCCCACTTAGTCACTCATCAGGACAAGCCTCGCCCTTCCACATTTTGTTTACTCTCTCTGCTGTCCCTATTTATTGTTTCCAATTGATTTTCCACTCCTCCAGTGAGCACCATGTTCCAAACAAAGCTGGGAATTTCAGTTTATATACGTGTTACTGGCTTACCAGCTTTTCCATCAGGAGTTCTTTACTATGAATAAGGTGGATGGCAGGATGGAAAGGATACAGTGGGAGAACTGAATGCTGAGAATGTGGATTTGGAGGGAAGAGCCTGGAAGGCTGCTTTTTCTCTTCTGCAGCCCAACCCTATAGTGTGAAGGAGACAGGAAGAGCAACAATATGTCCTAGGACCTTTGCAGTGGTTGATAGGAAAGAAAGAGCCACACCGGATTTCTCTTTGAAGTATTAAAAAAAGAAAAAAAAAAAACTAAAAACTGACCTAAGCTATATCACTACCTTGGTTTAACGCTTACTCAAAAATTATACTATGTTGTTATCATTTCCTGAAACTAAGCTCTATTGTATCTTGGCTACAACCTATGAGAAAACCCGAAGAGGAAATCCCAGGAAGAATTAAGTTTTCAGTTTTCTTACCTTTAATTTCTTTGCTTGCAAATAAAATTAGTATAGAAGCCTCTAGAACAAAATCAGTACTACTCATATCCTGTTTAGGTAAGCTAAGTGACATACGTGTTTATCCAGAAACCAATAGTTCCTTTCACTTTTACTATTTTTTTCCATGCTAGAGTTTCAAAGGATACCAGGATATCTCTCCAATAGATGGGAATTTGCCATGTAGGGGCATACACCCAGAGAGAACATGATAAATGGGGTTGTCTGGTTAACGAACCAAAAGGTTAAAAGTTTTTAATTCTCTGAAAAATCATCATAATACCTGGAAAAGATCTTTAAAAACATTGTCACAAGTATGAACACTAGACAAAACATTTGACAAGAAACAAGACTTGAGCTATAACACATACAAAACTCCCAGCTACCACAATATTCCCAGCCAGCACGAGATAACAGAATTCCATTCTTGTGATGTGTGGGAGTTAATATGTATAAAAGAAAACAATGGCTTATGCTTAGTGACAGAACAATATGAAAATTTACACATCACATCATACTTGACAGGAAGATAATACGGATCAGGTTTAATCCACTGTGAACTTACTATAAGGTATATGTACGAGGCTCGGTGGGAATGTGAAATAAAAGGCATCCTCTCATAGGCTGTGATGGTTAAACTTGCAAAATAATAAGCCAGAAACTAAGAAATGGAAAATAGACACCCTCTCTTTCCCAAACAATATAAAAAGTTCCAAGCTAGGCAGAATAGAAGAAAAAGATTAAAATATAAAGAAAGGCACACACATTAGAAAAGAAAAGACTTTACAAAAGTTACAATCAGATTGAGCACACGCTATCTTGAAGGAAGTAACAACATTGGTTTCTCAGGTATGCCAAAGTCAAGTGTCAGGATATCAGAGAAGATGCAATCACAAAGCAGAAAGCTTGGTTTCATTCATTGGGAAAAGAGACACTGAGGGCTTCCTCTGCCTACATCACTGTGTTGTATGTAAAACAATCTTTTAAAGGTTGAAAGTTGTGATTTTGTGACCCATTCTAGGGTTTGCATTTTCATATGCACAATCAAACAGTTCTGAGGTTTGAATCCAAGGGTATTTTTTTTAAGATTTTATTTTATTTATTAGAGAGAGAGAGAGCATGAGCAGGGAGAGGAGCAGAGGGAGAGGGAGAAGCAGGCTCCCCGCTGAACAGGGAGCCCGATGCGGGGCTTGATCCCAGGACCCTGAGATCATGACCTGAGCCGACGGCAGATGCTTAACTGACTGAACCACCCAGGTGCCCCAGCCAAGGGTATTTTTTTAAACTATTTTTAATTGTAATCCTTTTTAGAGGGTACAGAAAATGAAAATGGTATTATGAAGCAATTGCTGAACTAACCTGAGCTACAAGTGATGTATGGAAGATAAAACGTATTGTGTTTGTATCCACATGTGTGAGTGAGTGTATGTGCATGCACGTATGTGCAAATGTGTTGAGGTGGCGGCCTCCAGTTTCACTGAGCGTACTAGAGAAATTCAGCAGACCACCTCATAATATAATCACTAAATTTGACCCCCGAAACTAAATTACGCTGTATATTAACTAGCTAGAATTTAAACAAAAACTTGGAGGAAAAACATTTCGAAGGACAGCGGTTTTGGTAACTAGCAGTGCTTCAGTCTAAGGAATAATGAATCATTATACTTACAAAGTTGAGCATCACTTTCCCTGTTAATACTTGCAATGGCTATGGTAGGTATCACATAATTAAGTACAAAGTTTTCGAATGTGTAACAAGCTCGATCACTATAAAACATTATTTTTTACATCTAGTTCTCTAAATAATTATGAAAGAAGCCAGACTAAAAGGAGTACATGCTGAATGGTTACATTTATATACAATTCTAGACAACACAAAGTAATCTGTAATGACATAAAGTGGATCAGTGGCTGCCTAGGGGAGAGAGCAGGGAAGAAGTGGGGTGGGGAGGATTACAAAGAAACAAACTTTTGGGGTGCTTGATTGTGATGATGGTTTCACAGATGTATAGATAGGCTAAAACTTCAAAATTGTATACTTTAAATACATCTAGTTTTTTGTATGTCAATTATACCTCAATAAAACTTTGTTAAAAAATTCAATCTTGGCTGTCAAGTTATTCCTGCCCAAATGAACTATGAAAATATAACTATATATTACACATATCTCGGGATTAAGGTGAAAAATAAAAATAAGAAAAAGAACCACAGACATATGACTGGCAGGACCTGTCTTTCTTTTAATGCTGTATGTGGAGTTCGTGTCTCCAGTGACTTATCACTTTAAACTTTTCCAGAAACAGTGAACAGTTTGCTTTCGTTACCAAAGAACTAGTAACTTCCCAAGTTCTGGGGTAGCACTATATCCTCTCTCAAGGAGCTAATGCTACATAATATCTCATAGGATTGTAGCTGCATTAACCAGGGAGCAGATTTGGTAGCTTTTATTGATAATGGGGAAGACAAATTCAAGGACAGGAAAGACAGTTTGGCACCTTTATTTTACCACTGATATCTAAAAAAAGAGAAAAGCTTGTTGGAAGAGAGGAGTTGGTATTCAGAACACCCCTGTCATCTGCCGTGTACTGCGGCCAAAGTGGTATTTCAAAACTGTGGATCGGATCATATCGTTCCTGCTTAAAATCCTGCAGTGGCTTCCTCCACACCACTACCTTTAGGAGAAGTCCTTAGCATGGTTTACCAGGCGCTTCAGGATCTGACCTTTGCCCACCTTTTCAGTCTCAGTTCATCTCTCAGTCTCCCACTCAATCCACAGTCATTCTGAAAGTCTGTTAGTACCTTAACTGATCAAAGCGTCTACATGTTGTAATGCAGTTTGGGTTCTCCAGGAAGCAGACTTGGGCAGAGTTGAGTGCTCAGGATGTTTATTAGGGAGTGCCCTTGAAATCAACACCCATGGAAGGGAGGGGGCGGAAGCAGGATTGGGAAAGGGAGAGATCAAGCTGTGAGGCCAGTCCCACAGCCTCAGCCAACCGCGGGGGTGCTGTGCAACTGAAATGGCCTCTCAAGAGTGGCCTGCGTGGACGTGACCTTGAGCGAGGTAGCTCTCTGCAGCTGAGGCAATGCCCAAAGGGGCTGCCAGCACTGCCGCTGCCTGAGGCAGCAAATCCTTGCTTAAAGGCAGATCTGTGCGGGGCATTTGCATGCTCACCTCTCCTTGGTATTTACCTTGCATGAAGCTCTCTTCTCCAGTTCACCCCAGGGAACTTCCACTGGTCCCTCAATGAGACTTTTCGCTGGTCTCAGTGAAGTCCTCACTACTCCTTCTTCTTCTTCTTCTTCCTCTTCTTCTTCTTCTTCTTCTTCTTCTTTTTAAGATTTATTTATTTATTTATTTATTTATTTATTTATTTGAAAGAGGGAGAGAAAGAGAGCAGAGAGAGCAAGAGCAGGAGGCGGGGTGTGGGAGGGGCAGAGGGAGAAGCAGACCCCCCCTGAGCAGGGAGTCCAACGTTGGGATGGATCCCAGGACCCTGAGATCATGACCTGAGCCAAAGGCAGATGCTTAACTGACTGAGCCACCCAGGTACCCCGAATCCTCACTTCTTTAGAGAGCACTTCCCAAATTCCTAAACCAGCTCAAACTTCCCACATTTCTTTAGTACCATCCTTGCCAGGATTCTTATCACACTTAATTGTGATTAGCCGGTGATAACTCCAAGAGGACAGAGATTACTTCTATAGTAATCAGCTCTGATCCTCAATGCCTACCACAGTGTTAGCACATAGCAGGTACTCAATACTTATTGACTGAATAAGTGAATGAATCCGAGGCCTAAAGAACACTGCAAGGAGCAAACACAGTGTGTTTGCCAACACATCTAATATACTGACTAACTGCAGCATGATGCTGAGATAGAGACTTCCTTCAGGTTCTGTCATCAGACTGCCCACCCCATCAGTCCCAGGTTGATCACATTCTAGTTGTGTGACTTTGAAGAAGTTAATTAAGCTCTCTAAGGCTCAATTTCTTTACCCATAATAATAATAATAATAATAATAATAATAATAATAGCAACAATTGTATTTTCCCCCTAAGGCTGTTGGGAGAGTTCGATGACATAATCTGTGTGAAGGGTTTATCATAGCTCCCAGAATATAGTAAGGCATCAGTAAAAGCTGGCTATAATTGCCACTTATAAGTTCTTAATATTCCTTTAAAAAGAGAAAAATATTAGGAAAATTTTTTATATTTGTTATTACAATGCATCAAAATAGTGGAAAAATGGGACACCTCGGTGACTCAGTCAGTTAAGCATCTGCCTTCGGCTCAGGTCATGATCCCAGGCTCCTGGGATTGAGCCCCACGTCGGGGTCCCCACTCAGCAAGGAGTCTGCTTCTCCCTCTGCCTGCCACTCCCCCTTGCTTGTGCTCTCTCTCGCTCGCTCTCTCTCTCTGTCAAATAAATAAAATCTCCTAAAAAAGTGGAAAAATTAGAACTTTATTGATTTCCCTACACTTACTTTATGATGTAGGATTAGTTTTTATTTTATCTGTAGGGGATGGAGAATAGCATTATCTTCTCATTTACTTAGGATCTTCTAAGGTTTTAAATAAGTCCTGTTCCTGTCCTCTCCTCACACAACCGAGGCACCTAATTCAGTTTACTGACCATCTTGTACCTCACAGATAGTGTTGGGGGGTGTGCGTGGGTGTGTGAAACATGCCTTTGCTTATGTCTGAAACGTCTTTTCCTACCTTAGGAGATATCTGCTTCAGTATGAATTGACTCTTCAGCTCAAAAAAACACCTGCTGAATGAAGACTTCCCTTACTTCTCCCATGGTACTCCTTTTATAGCAGTACAAACTTTTACAGGTAAATGGCCACAAAACCATTTACACACCTGGACTGTTGTTTTAATTGCCCCGGCATCACATCTCCCTACTAGACTGTGAGCTTCTTGACAGTTGATCTTCTTTATCTTTTCTATCTGGCACATTCAGACACTCAATGTTTGTTGAGTTGACTTGAGTTAGAAGAAAAACACTAGATCTCTTCAGAAAGACACAAATCATAAAGAGGTTTAGGTAATCTGTGATATGCTCAAAAAACAAAGTAGAATTTAAAAAGCAAGAAGTCAAATATTTTCTTTTTAATCAAAACATACCACTCATACAAAGAAAAGTGCCTGAAATATTAACGTATTACACAATGAATGATCACAAAATGCACATTTGACCACGGACCAAGTTAAGAAATAGAACACTTAGAAACCCCTCTATTAAACCCCTCAAGCACCGATCTTTATAGAGCATTTTCTTTTATGTCAGCAAGCTTATCTGAGACCTTAGAGGTTAAATATTTCCCCTAATAAAGAATTTAAAGAACTAATAGTCCCATATAAACAATTATTTATTTATTTATGGAAATCATTTATGGGAAAGAAATAACTGCCCTACCCGGCTTTCTTTATGGGCTGCCATGGCAACGGGATATTAGTCACTTACCTGCATCCTTTCACTGGTGGTGGACTTTCACATTCTCTCATCCTATAAAGAAATACACTGAGTAGCCCACTTCTATGCCTTTCTGACTCATTTTTGGGGGGTTCTACTTCCTCCTTTGTCTCCTTTTACTGTGTGTTCTCTGTCCCCATGTTCTTCCCAATTGAAACTCTTCACCCGGGGCCTGTGACTCATTTGACCTCTCTTCTTTCTAACTCCACCACTCTTTGTTATAAGCTTTAAGAAATCTCCAACAGGAATTGAAGTTTTCATCAGTACTTAAAATAAGATCCAAATGTGAATTCCTTATTTAATCCAGCATCTAAAGATTAAGAGAGCACAATATAGGAAGACGGGTCAATGACATGGTAGAAAAAATGACGAATTTAGAGAAAATGATTTATACTTTTCTGAGTGCGAGGTGTAAGAACATGAAGAAACTGAAACCACTAGCAACCTGAAAAGGGTTAATAGTAAGAGCTGTACTCAAGACACATATGACACAGTGACATAAACAACACTACAGAAAGTTTTAAAAGGTACAATTAACTGAAAATGTTATTTATTAGTCAGCTAGAAGAAAGAAAATTAATAATCAGAAGAACAGACTACTTCTTTGGAAATGTCTCATTTCTTTATGTGTCATTGCATGTTACCTTTTTTAAAATTATTATTCTCAACGGTTCTTTCCATTTCTTGAGAATCTTATGTCATTTAAAGAACTGGTATTTGCTGAGATTTGCGATTACCCTGCATGCGAGGAATCAAAGTGCTTCTTTTAAATCTTAGTGAGATGCCTCTCATTATATTCTTTAAAACATTTAAAAAGTAGCACTGGTACATATGTTTGAGCTATCCTTAAATATTAGGGATAAATAATTGACCTGGGAAATTCAGTGCTGAGAATACATGGTGACTACAATTAAGAACAAATTCTGAGATCTGATACCACTCACATAATTTCACAATAGTTCAAAGTGTCTTCAAAAACTTATTCCTCCCATCTGAAAAATAAAATCAAGGATGATGATACAAATTCCCACCTAATTACAAAAATCCCACCTAGAATAGGAATCTTTCTACTGTGTCTATTCATGTAAGTAAATGCTTCTCTGATAGATTTTGAGAACTTCAGGGAAGAAAATGTGATGTGTCTTATATTCATCCACAGCACCCAGAATGATGCTTAAAATGTAGGTGTTTCAAGCCTCCTAACCTAAAAATCTCAATGTCAGCCTCAGGACCTCTATCTCTCTCTAACTATTTCCAACAGCCACAAAATTTTCTATCTTGGAAGAGAAGTGTCTTTGAAATCTTCTTCACCATACCCAATTCTATGCTAAAACCTATGCCCTCAAGGTCAACTACATTGGCCTCCTCACTGGTGCCAATGCTTCCCTTCTCTATCTTTCTATCTTCCTCATCGCCCTACACCACAAGGGAAAAAGGAAACTTTTCAAGTGTCAACTGTGTTAAGCCAAACATTTCAAATACATTATCTCCTTTAATACCCACAATATGCAGCAGAGTTGTATTGCTGTGGTATTTCTCCTTGAAGAAATTAAAGGAGATTAAATAATTTATTCTAGCAAATAAGGTTGTTAAGTACTCGAGCTGGTGCTTAAACTTTCCTCTTTCTAACCCTAGCTGGTCATGTTATATTCTTGCATTCAAAATCACCACTGAAAAGAATTTTTGCTACCAGATCCTACTTATAGAGTAAAATATAAACTCTTTGACTTAACATATAAAGAAAAAGAAATCCTCCCCAATATAACTTGACTCACATGTGAAGCCTCCTATACGCCTACTCCTGTAGTGTATAAGAAACCCTAGCTGGTCTGGACTTCTCACAGTTCCTCAAACTTCCAGGTCCTTCCGCAACTCTGTGCCTTTGTATGTTTCTGTCTGGAATGATCTTTCTCATCTTCTCCTGGCACCTTCAACCTTCAAGACTCAACTCGTATAAAAATCGATTGCTTAGAGGAGATTTCCTTGACTTTTCCGGCAGCTGTTTGCTCTATCTTATCGATCACATGAATATAAAAACATTCCACATCACATTACAACCCCTTAGAGAGATCTTGTGCTTCTGACCCCCTCACCGTGAGATCTTTATAGCCATAGGCTGTGTGTTTATTCAAATTGGCATCTGGCTTAGTTCAGGCTGTTATAACAAAAATACCAAAGAGTGGGTGGCATAAACAATAGAAATTTATTTCTCACATTTCTGGAGACTGAGATGTCCAAGATCAAGGTGTCAGATGATTTGGTTGCTAGTGAGGGCCTTCTTCCTGTTTTGCAAAAGGACGCAATGCTGTGTCCTCAAATGCCTGAGAGAAAATTATCTCTCTTCTGTCTTATCTTCTAAGGGCACTAATCCCATTCATGAAGGACCACCTTCATGACCTGCTGAGCTTCTAAAGTTTCCATCGTCAAATACCATCATAACAGGGATTAGGCTTCAACATATGAATTTGAGGGTGGGAGGAACATAAACATTTTGCTTATATCAGTATCTCTAATACATGGTTTAAAATTTTTGCTGAAGGATGGAAGGATTAAATAATAGTAATAGAAAAAAAATGTTCCTGACTTTCTTCTCTAAACCCCCAGGAAGCAGCTTAGAAACAAGTTGGTTGGTGAAAGTAATCTGCTTATTTTTCAAAATGTAATTGCTTCAGTAGGAGTTTAGTAAAATCATTAAGAAGACGATACAGTTAGCAAAGAATAAAAACTATTAAATCTAAATAAACAAAGCCACAATAACAGCAGCTAACATTTATTGCTCAATTACTGCAGAATTGTTCTATTTGTTTTCACGAGCAAACTCATTTAATCCTCACAACAACCCTATTAGGTAGTTATTACTATTGCGAGCTGCCTTTTGAAACTGAGGAAACTGAGGCACTGAAGGTTTCCCTGTGAACACATGAAGCTAGTAAATGGCACGACTGAAATTTGAACCCACACAGTCCAGTTTGAGAGCTG
The DNA here is from genome assembly GCF_037043125.1 of Eumetopias jubatus. Lineage (NCBI taxonomy): Eukaryota > Metazoa > Chordata > Mammalia > Carnivora > Otariidae > Eumetopias > Eumetopias jubatus. Next base: position 21,993,222 of record NW_028274810.1, read on the forward strand.
TATGCTTAGCTTCCACGGTAGATGAATAAAGAGCCACGGAAAGAAACAGATGTCAGAGAGAGAGATTTTTCAAAAGATTAAAATTTCCCATCTCTGTTCCTAGGGGAATGATTCAAATGAGAAAGACCTATGTGCAAATGCCTGGTAATGTTATTTAAGACTAAGCTAGGGGGGGCGCCTGAGTGGTTCCATCGATTAAGCCTCTGACTCTTGGTTTCAGCTCAGGTCATGATCTCGGGTCATGAGATTGAACCCCACATCAGCTCCGCACTCCACAGGGAGTCTGCTTGAGGATTCTCTCTCCCTCACCTTCTGTCCCTACCTTTCCTCACACTCGTTCTCTCTCTCTCTAAAATAAATAAATAAATCTTAAAAAAAAAAGACTAAGCTAGGCCAGGAAAATCTGTAATGTTTCTATAAAGTGTGGTTAATGAAGGCAAGTAAGACTCAATTAAAGAATTAAATTGAAAGAATATCACATAAACACGGAGTTATCAAGGGAGATTTCATACATACACATCTAACACTGCGGTAAAGGTTTCAGGGATACAAAAGAACTGTAAAATATGATTCCTGCTCCAAAGAATGAACAAACACTGTTGTTGCACAAGATGTGACTGTCATACACAAAGTAATTAGATAATAGATAATAAAACCTTAAATTTTGTGGTATAGGTAATAACTGCAATTATAGAACAACAAATGTATGTTAAATGGTCAAATTATTTATTTTTAAAGGTAATTTTGAAAATTAAACTGAGAATTCTTTTTCTCAAGTGCTTCCAGAATCATCCCCTCAACAGAAATTTTATAAAATAAAATTGCTACTCCTATAAAATTCCACAAAAATTAAGCTTAAGAGACAACGAAACTGAAATCCACAGTTCTAGACTGAATTTTGATTTAAAAAAAAAAAACACAACAAGCTTTGTTTCATGGTTTCAGTAAAATGGAATAGCATTAGGAAAACTGCCTCAGGAAGTCAGAACACAATATAAATCAGTCAAACTTTCCATACCTTTCTAGTTGCAGGAAATCTTAAAATATCACTCCATTCTGCCTGTGTGTGCAGCAAAGGCAAAGTTTTTAAGGCATTCAAAGTATGTTGTTTTATATTTTATCAAATTAAAGTAACAACTTACATGTTAACCTTATTTATAAATGTCATTTCAAGGAAGGGGAGTACACTATAAAAGACATAGGAAGTCTTACCCACATGGAATGAAAGAGAAATCTACAAAAGGAAATTAAAGTAAAGGGAATAAAGGAAAACAAGATATTTTCTGGCTGCTCAGGATGAAAAGGTTTTAAGCTCACTGAAATGATAATTAACTACAAAATTGGGACAACATAGGTTTGCCAGTGTACCGCTCATGTGGAGCGGAAGAGGGTTTTAGAGACCCAAGGACTCCAAGACAGACTGGAAAAACAGAGGCAGCCCTGCAAATATGATAGATGATACCTTGGCCAAAAATATTCTGGAACTTAGCTCTTGAACTGAGAAGTCCAGAGTTATTCGGGTTTAATTAGCTGGCGGCCAGATAGTTTGGAATGACTTGCTTAATTAGGCATATCAAAGGTCAGTGTAGATGGGGCGCCTGGGTGGCTCAGTCGTTAAGCGTCTGCCTTCAGCTCAGGTCTTGATCCCAGGGTCCTAGGATCGAGCCCCGCATCAGGTTTCCTGCTCGGCAGGGAGCCTGCTTCTCCCTCTCCCACTCCCCCTGCTTGTGTTCCCTCTCTCACTGTCTCTCTCTGTCAAATAAATAAATAAAGTCTAAAAAAAAAAAACCATATTAAAAAGGTCAGTGTAGTTATTAGGTCCTTAACTCCCTGAGAAACCTTGCTAAAATAATTTGATGTCTTTGATTAGAGACCTCTAGGAGTTCATCTTACTTGTCACCTTAATTATTAAGGTCTTACCTTCACATATTATTTTTTTAAGATTTATTTATTTACTTATTTGACAGAGAGAGAGAGACAGTGAAGGGGGGACCACAAGCGGAGGGTAGTGGGAGAGGGAGAGGCAGGCCTCCCGCGGAGCAGGGAGCCCGATGCGGGACTCGATCCCAGGCCTCTGGGATCACGACCCGAGCCGAAGGCAGACACTTAACAACTGAGCCACCCAGGCACCCCCACCTTCACATATTATTTTATACTTGAATATTCATTGTCATTATTTTTAATTTTTTTATAGGAATATATATGTTTATCTGTCTATATTGTGTGTGTTTATCCTCCAGATAAATTGTAGCTTGTTTCCAGGATGGCTACATCAATTTCTTCCATCCTGTATCTACTCCCTTGAATCTGGGCTGGTTTGTAATATCTTTGCCTCAGAGAATACAGTGAAATTGATGCTGCCTGACTTCCAACACTAACTCCCAGGTCTTGAAGCCTCTGCTTGAATGTCTTGGAATGCTTGCTCTTTAAGTTATCATGCTGTATGAAGCCAAAGTCAGAAATGTAGAATGGCCACATAGAAGAGAGAGAAATGCCCCCTCAGTCCCCAGCTCCTGTAGATATCCCAGCCCAGGAGCAAGATGCTTGAGTTTCAAAGAAGCTTTCAGATGATTCCTACCTCAGCTGACCCCAACTGAGAAGTGCCCAGCTTTGTCTATTAACCCCCAGAACCGTGAAATGAAATAAAAAATTATTATTTTAAGCTACTAAGCTTTGGGGTCGTTTGTTAACACTGCAATAAATAAGTGAGATGTGCAATTAGCATTTATAGACAGATCTAATAATTCTTTTTTTTAAGATTTTTATTTATTTATTTATTTATTTATTTGAGAGAGAGAATGAGAGATAGAGAGCACGAGAGGGAAGAGGGTCAGAGGGAGAAGAAGACTCCCTGCTGAGCAGGAAGCCTGATGTGGGACTCGATCCCAGGACTCCAGGATCATGACCTGAGCCGAAGGCAGTTGCTTAACCAACTGAGCCACCCAGGTGCCCGAGATCTAATAATTCTTTACTCGTTCATAACAGTATAAAATTCTGCACCACCTTGTTATTCTTAAATGTAACTAATTCTACATATCTATCATATGTTAAACTGGACGACACCATCATACTCTCCTTATTTCATTGGGCCCCAAAATAAGTTTTTATTTTGTTGAAATTTGTAAGGGCTATCAAATAATACAATAAAATTGATATACACATGAATATACTCCAGAAGTTTATATTAATGAAAGATGGTTATATATTCTTTTTTGTAAATAGACTTTATTTTTTAGAGCAGTTTTAGGTTCACGGCAAAATTGAGCAGAAGGTACAGAGCATTGCCATGTTCCCCCACATATTCACAGAACTCTCTCACTATCAACACCTACGTCACACTAGGGCATTTGTTATAATGGATGAATGTACACTGACACATCATTATCACCCAAATCTACAATTTACATTATGATCATTCTTTTTTTTTTTAAGATTTTATTTATTTATTTGACAGAGAGAGACACAGCGAGAGAAGGAACACAAGCAGCAGGGGTGGCAGAGGGAGAAGCAGGCTTCCCGCTGAGCAGGGAGCCCAATGCGGGGCTCGATCCCGGGACCCTGGGACCATGACCTGAGCCGAAGGCAGGTGCTTAACAACTGAGCCACCCAGGCGCCCCCATTATGATCATTCTGGTGTTGTATGATTTATGGGTTTGACAAATGCACAATAATGAAATGTATCCACTATTATGGTATCATACAGGATGGTTTCACTGCCCTAAAAACCCTCTGTGCTCCATCTATTTATCCCTGCCTCCCTTCTAACCCTCAGCAACCACTGATCTTTCTGTCTCTATACTTTTGCCTTTTCCAGAATGTCACACAGCTGGAATCATACAGTATGTAGTCTTTTCACATTGGCTTCTTTCACTTAAAATATGCATGTAGGGTTCTTCCATGTCTCCTCGTGACTTGATTACATATTCTCATTGAAAGAATACTCTGTCATATTTCCTTACCCTCGACTCATTCTTTAAATCCTCTCACATTTAGTTTCTGTTCTTATTCCTCTATGGAAGCCCATGTTCTTAAAGGTCAGAGGAGATTTCCTAATTCCAAAACCCAGCCTTTTCTGCAGCATTGACTATTAC